>NC_142266.1:6304265-6640932 GCF_052056855.1 Sturnus vulgaris
TGTCCTCCAGCAGGATGACACATTTATTACATTACATTATGAGTCTGGGCATGGCTTCTGCAGAGGGATTTGGAAAAGCTTTTAAAATAGAAAATAACATAATTTTAGCAGCAGATTCAAATGCTCTCCCAAGGCCCCCATCCCTTCCACACTCCTCTGCCCATATTCATCCTGTGCTGGGGGTTCTGTTTCACAACACAATCCAAAATGTTCATATTGTGGCATTTGATTACTCACTGGGAATGTTGTTGACACAAGATATGCAGCCCACAGGCAACTCTGAAATAGGTAATTGGCATCACTGGCTTTAAATGCCTCTCCAGGGGGGTTTAGTGGAAAAAAATGTTACCCCAGGGGTCTCCCAGTCCTTGAGAACAACTCCAGGAGCTGCAGCATTTCTCTGGGTGTTGTTTTTTGGGGCACAGAGTAGAGGAAACAGATCAAAGGACATTCCACAAACCCTTTGGTGGTGAATGGTATGGAGGGAACTCCCTGGAAATGTCCTGCTGCTCACTGCCCAAGCCATGCACGTATTTCAGTCTTTGATACCCTGGCACTTCTTCACCACACTTGGAATTTTCACCTTTTGGCCTCACAGGGCTCTGGTCCTTCGTCAGTTGTTGGTGCTGGAACTCAGAGCTGAACCTTGGCCTGTAAAGTTTCTAAGACTATTTCTTTAATGCTGGGTTGAATCATCAAAAATCTTCACTTCCTGAACCTATGGCTTATTTGCACAATCACCCCAAAGCAAGTGGAATTTAGCCTTTAGCTTCAGCTTTCCTGGGATGAGAAAACCCCCAAGTGCACTTGGAGTGGGAACAGCTGAATTTTACCTCTGCTCAGCATTGGTCTCTTTGAGTAAATACTTCCCCATACCAGACAAACTTTGCTTATTCCTGTAAATGCTTTCACTTCTCTAAAACCAATGTCCTCAGACACATTTTTTCACCACAGCAGTGGAAATAAACAGGCTGAACTGTGCTTTTCTCTGAAAAATAATCACCTCCTCTGGCCCCTGAATTAGAATTTAGCTTGCTTTTGGTGGAGGTCCAAGTGCTCCAAGGATTTTGACTCCCAGAAAATGGTGATGGCAGCTCTGGAGGATGCACCAGGAACATGGAGCAGGTTCCTCATGGGCAGTGAGGGGTGAGAGGAAGAGCTCCAGACCTTGCTGGTCTCCTTTGTGGATTACTGAGTGCATGGATAAATTGGGATAAATTGATACTGGGAGTAGAACTGGGAGTGCTGCAAATCCTCACATCCCTGCATGCCTGGAATGTGATCCCAGGTGTTTCATCCCTGGATCTCAGGGCAGGAAGGGAATGTGTGACTATTGCAGAGAAGAAAGGAGCAGCAGTTGAGAAATCTCAGAACTGGGCCAAGGCTTCATTAATCTGCTGCAGAGATGAAAAAGGCTTTATCTTTGTACAGGTATTAAAAAAGGCTTTATCTTTGTACAAGTATTAAAAACCACAGGGAACAGGGACATATTTCACAGAACTGCTGCATCAGGAGCTGTTACACAGTTTCAAGGACTCCTTTAAAGGCAAAGTCCATTCCAGGAAAGTGGAATATTCTTGTCCAAGTCCTTTATCCAAGGGTAGAAAACCAGGAGCTATTTACTTCTTTTACTGTACCGTGGTACATTTAGGTTTGCATACCTGAATTTCTCCAGAGGGAGGGTACATCTTAGCCCTCGGTTTTTGGTGTTGGTAAAGAGCAAACACAGTTTCTGTTGTGAATGTTGCTAAATTTTCAGTAAACTGAACCTGGGATTGGAAACTGAATCTTAACATCTTTAAACTAATCCAATCCCTAATAAATTTGAGAATATGCAAGAAATACAGCCCTGTTGTTTAAGTGCAAAGGTCCAGTATTGCAGTGTAACAAGGAGTAATTCTATCAGTAAAGGCACCAAACTCCACAATGGAACAGTGAGAGCCCTGAGCTCTGTTAATACAGCCAGGATCAGCTGTAGTTTTGCATTGCTTCTGTTTCAGGCAAGAAAACATCATCTGGATTTTAATACCATTAAGGCATCCTAATAAAATTCTGTGCTGTCCTCCTCATCCCACTGCACTTTCAAGTCCAAATCTTTGAAGAGCATGGTGAGGGGAGTGTCTGTGTCCTGGCCCGGGGACAGGCTCAGTTCTGTGCAGCTCAGCTCCTTTGCTGCCGGGAACATTTCCGTGGCTGCAGTCTCTGGGAGCTGCCCTTTGTTTGCAGGATGTGGGGATGACTCTGGCAGCCCCCACTGCTCCACGTGCTTCTCTCCAAGGAAATCATTCCCAGTCCGGACTGAGAGAAGCAGGGCTGCTGACAGAGGTGCCAGCAGTTCCTCCTCTGGGCCGCAGTGTGGGGCAGCTTTCCCTGCAGACAGCAGCAGGGGCAGCTCTGCCTGTTGTCTGTAGCATCCTCCCTGTTGCAGCAAAGCCAGGGACAGTTGGGACACACACTCTGCCTTTTCCAGCCCCTCGCTCTGCAGCAGCAGCTGGGTGTGCCCAGGGCTCCCCTGGATCACAACCGACTCCAGTCTGTCCCTGCTCTTCCACAGGGGCTGCTCTTTGTAATCCCGGTGGCTGCAGCTCTTTCCCAACCCCTGGGTTTGGAGTTTTCCATCCACGGAACGATCCGGAGGAATTTCCTGCAGCCTTTGGTCCTGCTGTGAGCTCTGCTCGTGCTCTGAGCCCTCCACACACAGCCCATAGGTCAGGGCCAGGCTGGAGCTGCCAGGAATGCTCTGCTCAGCCCTCTGAGGGGCATAAACACTCGGAGCTGGGATATCCTGAGGGGGCAGCCTCAATGTTGGAACATCTGCCTGCTGCTGGTAGGGACAGAAGGACACTGGTGGCTCCAGGGCCCAGTCCAGATGTTGGCTCATCTGGGCCAGCTGCACTTCAGGGATGGAAAGGGAAGGTTTGGATAAGCTGAGGGGTTTTATGATGTGCTCCACTGTCAGTGTGAGAGGCTGGAACGATGGAATCCCTCCGAAGTCCTGGTGGAAAAGACAAAAAAGCACCAATTATTAACAAGAAGTGGTGACGTTGAAGGTTTGCTTCAGTTATTCTAACGTTTTCCTTATAGAAAGTGTCAGTAAAAGCCAGTAACAACCACCAGGGATCTGCTCTGCTGACAAAAGAACTCTGCTTTTTTTTCCCTGGAGAATGGCCATTCACAGGAATACAGACATTTCTCATTGTATGTCCACTGAGCAGTCTTGAAATATGAGGAAGAAAATCTGCTTTTGCTTTTGCAATATTTGACCTAAGCCCTGCAGCATGGAATTAGCATGAAAATCCTTGAGCTCATTAGCATGAAAACCCAATTCTTGCTGTGGGAGATGAGGGATAGGTGAGAATCCCAGGGTTTCAAGGGAAATTTGGGATTTGGGATGTCTCAGGTTTAGCAGCCTAACCCAAGGGGCTCAGTTTGGGGCACCCTAAAGTATCAATAATCTGCAGTGATTGCCAAACCAAGCTTTTAAATCAACCCTTTAAATGAGGGAGGGTGGGCTTACATTGGATTTTGGGGAGAAATGCTTTACTCAGAGAGTGCTGAGGGCCTGGCACAGAGCAGGGATCCCTGGCAGGGTTTGGAGCCACCTGGGACAGTGGCAGGTGTGGAACCCAGAGCAGGGCATGCACTAAATGACCTTTCAGTCCCTCCAGCCCCAGGCAGGGGTGAGTGATGGTGTGATTTCTGAGCTGCAGGGCACTCACCAAGGCCCTGGGCTGGGCACTGTGCTGTTTGATGTATTTGTAGATCACATAAGCACTGGCAGCAAAAACCAGCCCAGCACAGAACGCCAGGGCCACCAAGCAGTAGAGAACCCACGTCTTGTCTGGGGAAAGAAAAAGTGAAAAAAAAACTGGATTAGAAAAATACCACAGTTAGCTCAGTGATGGCACAGGTTTAGTCTCATAGGAATGAATTTTTAAATTATTAAAACCTTCAGTGCTGAAAATCAATGCATTTTGTGTATCCAATATCCCAGCTGGATTTTTCAGCTTCCAGCAGAGTTAACAGCCTCACCTGCCAGAGTTTTGACCCAAAACACTTGAGGTTTGCTCCTTCTCTGCAGCAGACACATATAAACTGTCCCATTGTATTCAGTGTCTGGGTCCAAGTTGGAAACTTCAAATTCTTTGCTGTGCTCATTCTTTGTCCACTGAAAAGAAAGATAAAATCTGTATTTGGGAAAGATTACATTTTCTTCAATTCAGATTGCAAAATTCAGCATAAAATATTATTTACTAATGAGGTCTTATAGGGCTCTAATTATTCTATATTTATGGAACTCTATTTTTTCTGAATCATATTTATATTATTTTGTTTTCTATTATTTCTGTATTTAATTTTGTACTTCAGTTTCTGAAGTAATTTTTAGTCACCCATGGTTTTACTTTTTTGCTACTTATCCAGTACTCTGGGAAAGTCCTTTTTTCCCCAGAATTTAAAAAGAAATCTTAAAGCTCCTGTTATCCTGAGAGCCAAAGGCTCCAAGACTTTTTCCCTTGTACCTCAGAAATCTCCCCCATGCTGTGCAAACCGAGATCCTTCTCCAGCTCATCTGCAATGGGATTTACAACATCCCAGGCTTGTGCTTTACCTGCTGCTGTGTCCTCTGGTTGAATATTGTCAGGTGATAATCCACGGCCCCGAATTTGCTGTAAATGTCCTCCACAGTGAGCTGCTGGCCATCCTCACCCCGCAGGGGCGTGAGGGGAGGGCGGATCAGGAATTTTATGGAGCGTACAAAGGGAATGTGTTCCACTTGTGGGGCCCCTATAATGGCTGGGAAAGGCAGAGCAGGCAGGGTCAGCTGTGCTAATAACATCTGGTTATGAGCAAATGGATATTTCTGTTTGTACAAAAGTGTCTGAGCTGTGTGAGCACGGCAGGGGTCATGTTGGAGACAGAGGTGGTTTTGGGGTTCTGTTCCTTTCCAGTGTTTGTCCCCAGGAATTCTCATCCCAGGCTTTTCCAGCTCATGTTCCCTGTCCCTGTGCAGGATTTCCTCCTTCATCTGTGTGTGAGGGGTGAAATCCACTCAGGTGAGAGCTGCCCAAATCCCAGTTCCCATCCTACACCAGATTTACAGAGCTTTGTTTGGTGCCTGCACTTTCCTCTGCTGACAGTCACACACCACACCCAGCACTGCAAAGGGCTTTAATCCAAATTTTCACAGCTTTTTTACTGCAAAGGTCTGAAGGCTCTTCACAGCCATTGGCTGCTGATGCCACCTTGGATTATTCTTGGTGATTTTTCAGTGGGGAAATTTTAGCCACAGAGCCAATAAGGCCCCCAAAGGCTGCAGTGGGGCTCACTTTGGGGTTGGCACATGAAATATCCATTGGAATGGATGCTCATCCCAATGTTCCCATTTCACAGCCCCTGGGACTCCTCAGGTTGCCCATCATGTCCCTTACTCATTTCTTTATTCCTCACACCAGCAGCTCTCCCTTCCATCACACCTGGCTTTTCCTTTCTCCTCTGATCCCACTTTAGGCTCAGATCTCAGCTGAGGCCCTGCCCATTTCTCATTTACATCCTTGCCCAAAATCCCAAATCTGCAACCCTTCACTCCCCCCCACCAAACACAGGGCCTTGTAAGACTGAAATGTGAGGAAATGCTGCCCTGAAGGACCCAGGAAGGAGGATTTGTGGTGCAGAGGACCCAGGAAGGAGGGTTGGTGGTCCCAGGAAGGAAGATTGGTGCCCAGGAGGGAGGGTTGGTGGCCGAGGAGGGAGGGTTGGTGGCCGAGGAGGGAGGGTTGGTGGCCCAGGAGGGAGGATTGGTGGCCCAGGAAGGAGGATTGGTGGCCCAGGAGGGAGGGTTGGTGGCCCAGGAGGGAGGATTGGTGGCCCAGGAGGGAAGTTTGGTGGCCCAGGAGGGAGGGTTGGTGGCCCAGGAGGGAGGGTTGGTGGCCCAGGAGGGAGGGTTTCTGGTGGTACCTACTCTCTTTGCGGGGCTCGAACCTCTCGGAGCGCACCCAGCTGGAGGAGCAGCCCCTGGCCCTCACCCTGCCATAGAAATGCTCCCTGAAGTTCTCTGTCTCCCTGCTGAGGTTGCAGAAGAGCTGGGTGATGCTCTGGCACTCACGCTTGCTGAGCCAGGATTTGTCTCCATACCTGAGATCAAAACAAAGGTTTGGGGTTGTTTGGTTGAACGGGACTGGAGGAAAATGGAACAGACAGAAGGAAGCTGCTGATGGTAAGAGGAGTAATGGAGCAGAGCAACCCAAGATGTAAAATATTTGTTTAAATGAGCATCATCTCCCACTTTGAATAATCCTGCAAGAAGAGCCATAATACAGGCAGGAGAAACAGCAAAATCAACTTTTGTCTCTTGGCTCTTCTGTCTCTGAGACCCCAGAGAACAGCCCAAAAGAAGCAAATTTCACATACTGTTTGTACTGCACATCAAACACAGTGCCAGGGGGAATTTCTGCCTCTGTTTCCCACGTCAGGATGTTCTCAAAGTTTGTGGAAGAAAATGCTGCACGTTTCAGACATGATGATCTCTCTGCAGTCACAATTCCTGAAGGAGCAGAGAAAATGGTATTAAAAAAGCATTTTCTGACATCTCAGAATGAAAATGGATCCTGTGGTATTTTGCTAAAGCTGGGCTCAAAAGAGGGAGCTAGAGCAGAACAATACTTCAAACTGTGTTCACATCACACTCTTGATTCATCCCAAAGAAATGTAGGTCAGGAGTTTTTACAGAAAAACCTCAAAAATTCGAGTCAGAAAGAGAATTCTTGAATTTTCTCGTCGAGTTTCTTCAAGAGCCATTAAATGAGTGGTAAAATAAGACCAATAACCTGTTTTCCAGCCCAGAATCACATCTGTGAATGTCTCTTATTTCTGCTCCTGCTCAAGGAAGTGACCTGCAGCGCTCAGTGTCACCTCCCTGAAGAAGTTGTTCCCTTCCCCTGTGGTGCTGCAGGTGTTATTGGATGGAACCTGCCCGTACAGAGTGACACCCCATGTCTGGACTCTGGCCTGGGTGTGCCAGGGTGACAGCAAACAACTCAGGCAGCTCCCTCCTTTCTGAGCCCTGCTCCTCTTCCTGGGGACAGCAGCTCTGCCTTTGGGGCACCAATGTCACCTGGCCCTGCAAACGTGTCCCTGGGCAGCAGGATCCCACTGTGGCCCTACAGAAAAGCCCTCGAGGATTTTGTCTCTGTCTTATCACGAGAAAAAAAATTTATCACACTGCAAAATTTTCCCAAGGCTTATCCACAAGAGTTTCTAACTTCAGGATTTATAAACTCTCCGTTCAAATTACAGGCAGACCCTCAAAGGTAAATCATTTCTACATTATTCAGCTCTTGGTTGTGGCACTGATAAACACCTGGGGCATGTGAGAGCTTCAGCCTGCAGTGAACAATGTGAAAAAATGGAATGAGCAAATGAAAATAGCACAGATGGGCAAACTGAGCACTGGGATTGGAGGTGACTTGGACAAGATCTCATAGAACAGAGACTGAATCCCACCTGGATCCTCGCTCCAAACTTTCCCCACATGGACCAGAGCTGAGTGTGAGCAGTCCAAACTCTGGCTGAATGGAGGAGGGTCAGGCAGGAAGGCACAGGTCCCCTCTCATCCTGTGTGTGGCATTTGGGCAGGGAAGTGGTGCTGAAATGAGCTGCTGGCTGCTCCACATTTTGTCCTGACTTCATCTGCAGCTCCACATTTGCCTCTGCTCATTCCAGCCTCAGCAATGTGGGTGTGAAGGAATGGGATTCTCTGTCTGAGCACCCTGAAAACTGAGTCACAAATCCCCCGAGCTTATCAGGAGTAGGAAATCTCTCTCTTCCCACATTTATCCATGCTAGGACACTGCTATGCAAAGCAGCATAACACCAGCACATCCAAGTGTGGGCAGGGGAAAACCAGGATATTTCCCAAGGTGACATTCCCTTGGGCTGAGGAGCTGCACAGGGAAGGATCCCAGACACGAGCAGAGGAATGAATGACAAGGCTGGAAGCTGAAAAGCTGCTGTCTGCAAAGAGCAAGTTTATCCTTCATTCACCCAGCACTGAGCTTGTCACATCTGGAGTAGGATTAAATGGCTTTTAGAGGGTAGATACAGATGAGATATCAGGGAGAAATTGTTCCCTGGGAGGGTAGGGAGGCCCTGCACGGGGTGCCCAGAGCAGCTGTGGCTGCCCCATCCCGGGAAGTGTCCAAGGCCAGGCTGGACAGGGCTTGGAGGACCCTGGGACAGTGGAAGGTCCCTGGGTGGGATGAGATGAGCTTGAAGTCCCTTCCAATCCAACCACTCTATGACAACTCCCTCGTTTTAAGGTTACATTATTTGTTTGTGCCTCTTTTAAAATCAGGACTGTTCTTGTCTTCATTTGTGCCTTTGCTTAAGACACGAGGAAACTCCAAAGCCCCCTGATACCAATGAATTTCCTTCACTCCGGTAGGATTTGGGTTTTGCACAGTGACAAACCCGTGGAAGTGAAGGAATCTTTTCCTCTCCCTCCTAAGCCGTCAGTGCCGAGCATTCCAGCCACACATGGGAGTTACTACAAGGAGAGATCGGCACAGAAAGACAACAGCTCGTTCTCTAGGTGATCATTCAGGAGCCAGGATTGAGTGCAGGCTCCAGGATCAAACAGAAACACCACAACCAGCCAGAGCAGAGGAGAGCTCAGCACTTACCGACCACTGAAACTCCAGCCAGGACGATCAGCAGTGGCTTCATGAAGAACTCTGCAGCCCGGGCTGTGAGAGCAGGCAGTGGCTCCTGTGTGCAGGTGAATCACCTTTTCCAAGAGCTGAATTCTTTCTTGCCAGGCCAGGTTGGATTTGTTGCTCAGTAACAGAGCAGAGCTGCTGTGCTGCCCTCGCTGGGCTCTGAGCTGCTCGGAGCCCTGCGCATGTGTGACCCAGGTGAGAGTGACAGCAGGAGCACCTCTCCCCTCAGTCACACCTGACTGTTCAAAGGTGCACGAGCCAGAGGCTGAGAAAATCCCCAGCTCCTGAAAAAGAGCCAAATACCTTTTTGGTGAGAGCTTCCTGCCTGAAAGCCCTCCCTGAGGTTCCTGGGGTTTGAGGTTTGCTCTTCTGGTCGTGTAACTTGAGCTTGTTACAACTGTAGACATTAAATCTTAGTGCACCTGCTTGGTTTGATACCTGCTGCAAGCAATGCACCTATTTCCTTAAAAAATACTCCTGAATACTATCTGAAAATGAAAGTCAGCCAGAGCACTGGGTTTTATGCTCGTCTGTTGTTTCTGCTGACCTTGGATGGGAACTGAAGGATCAGCACATGTCCTGCTGCAGCCTGGGCTGAGCAGGGGCTCCTCAGCTCTGCCCTGGCTCTACACCACCAGCTTCCCTCACCTGATGTGGGAAAGAGGTAGAACAGTGGTGGCCTTTCCACAGGAGGAGCACCTGCTGTCCCACAGCTTTTTACAGAGGCCATTGTACACCTTCAGTGTTTATTTTTGTGGCTGTTTACAGTGTAAAGTTCTGTTACTGAATCCACGTGATGGGAACTGGGAGTTTGTTTGGACACCAAGAAAGGGGTACAGTCCCTTTTCCATAATGTGTTCAGTCTTTAGGGTGTTGTTAGGTTTTCAAAAAGACAAACCCTGTGTGCTTCTGGAGCTGAACGTTGATTTCACTGCTCCATCCTTGTGGCCAAACGTCACAGAATTGACAAACCCCTTCTGCTTCCCTCCTCATCCGTGGATTTCCTGTTCCTGCTGCTGTTTCTGTTCCCTGCCCTGCTTGGCTGTGCTTCCAGCCCTGCCATGGTGCATCACTGCCCCTTTGTCATTCTCAGCTCACCTGGACAAGGGCAGAGGCCTCGGGTTTGTTAGAGCAGACACACCTATCCACCAGTGTCTAATTAAGCACAAGTGTTTGTTAGGGTGTTTCCTGAACATCCTGCTAAAAGTATTTCCATTTTCCCTTCCCTCACGTCACTGCCTCACGCTCCTGCTGTGATGGGCAGAGCTGAGCGACCTCGGTGTGCACCTCAATTCTGAGAACAGAACTTCAAACTTTACCTCTGCTCTTATTTCTAGCAAGGTGTCACCTTTTGAATAGCCCTCTCTGAATCTTTGGGGACCTGAAGATGTCCAAAACTCGACTTTCAAGTTTAAAATTTGGGTTTTATCTTCCAAACTCTCTCCAACTTTTGATTTCCTCCCAGTGTGTGGGAACTGCAGCAAACCTGGTGAGTGCTGGGTGTGAACCCTCCATGTGTGGATGTGGCACCTGGGGACAGGGTGGCTTCACAGCAGGACTCGATGATCTCCAGGGTCTTTTCCTAAGGAAATGATTCCCTGATGCTGTGCTAAGACCTGGACCAGCTGCTCTGGGAGAGGGAGCTCTGTGCTCTGGCCATGACTGACCCTTCTGCCCAGGAAAACAGCTCTCAAGCCCTGCTGAAAGAAAATGAGGAGTTGGATGCTGCCACCACCTGTCCAGCTCACCTGGCCTGCAGCCTGTCCCTCAGTCTCCTGGACAAGACAAGAACTGATCCCAGGCTCTGTTGGCAGAGCTGGGACATGTCAAAATCATTTTGTAGAGGTTACACAACTTCAGCACTTCCTGTAAGTCAAAGCCTGGGGGATTTTCCTTGATTGCACAAGAAATTGGGTGGTGATTATATCTGGATCATCTGTGTCTTTCCAAATGAACTGGAGGGATAACAATGCAGGATGTACCTAAGGACGCTGCAGAGGACAAAGGAATAGTCCCGCTGGTGAATCCTTTCCCCCACCTCCCCT
The DNA here is from genome assembly GCF_052056855.1 of Sturnus vulgaris. NCBI lineage: Eukaryota > Metazoa > Chordata > Aves > Passeriformes > Sturnidae > Sturnus > Sturnus vulgaris. Next base: position 6,315,025 of record NC_142266.1, read on the forward strand.
TTTGACTTTAATTCAGAACTTTAATTAGTACAGCTTGGGCAAAGGAGTTCCCAGTCCCTCCTACCACACCTTACTTCTTTTTTCCCTGATTCTCAAAAGATTTCAGCTCTCATACATCAACACCCTCCTCTCATCTGAGCCCTCTTCCTGACTGCACAGAATGGCTGGGGAGTGTTTCCCTCTTTCTGTTACTGCTTTGCTTTCCTGTGAGTCCTTCACACAAAGACTCCTTTTGATCCTGGAGTATAAAGAGCCTTTCTAAGGGCATGAAGGGATGGGACAAAGGTGATGGCTGTAACTGCTAGAGAGGAGATGCAGATTAGATACTGCACTGAAATCCTTCCCTGGCAGGGTGGGCAGGGCTGGCACAGCTGTGGCTGCCCCTGCATCCCTGGCAGTGCCCAAGGCCAGGCTGGACATTGGGGCTGGGATAACCTGGGACAGTGGAAATGTCCCTGCCATGGCACTGGATGAATTCAGGGTCCCTTCCCACCCAAACCATTCTGTGATTCTTTGTTCAGTCCTGGTTTTCCAGAGTGACCTGGCTGGGAAGTCTCAGAATTCCACTCCAGCCCAGGATAGGGTCCTGTTTTAAAGGTAATGTTTTTTTCAGGATAAGCTGCAGTCCCCCTTTGTAGCTCAGGAAAAAAAATAACCACGTACACATGGAGATTTCTATCAAAATATTATTGCTTTCAGACATTCTGCACAGCAGGAAGAATTTCAGCTTCAATAAGTATAAAATAAAAAATAAATAAACAAACATGCTGCACCCTTTGGCTTCGGTTCCCTCTGTTGGAACATAGAAGGTGATTCTGCAGGATGAGGTGGAGAACTTTTCATCCCACAAAAACCAGATCTTGCTGAATATCTCTGTAAGGAACTTCCACTCAAGCTCTGCACTTAGAGGGAAGCAAAGGTGACACAAAGCAGTTCCAAATCTGCTCCAAATCCACGTGCAGGCACAACACTGCATTTTCAGGCCCCAGCTGATGGTCCCACCCAGGGCTGGGTTGTGCTTTTGCCTTTCATGGCCCACATGCAGCAATTCCCTTGTTCTGGAGTCTCAGGTGACCCCCAGGCAGTGCCTTTTGCTGGGTGGTCCCTCAGAGATGTCCCTGCCTCCCTCAGCCCTGGCTGTGCCAGAGCCTGAACACCTTATCAGAGGGACATTGACAGTCCAGAGGTGACTTAGCAATAAAATGCACTTTTTTGTGTCCCTAAAGCCATTGCCTGGATAGGCCAGACATCAGTTTTTTGTCCTCGTTCAAGGATCCTTGCTTGGATATCTGGAGCTCTCCAGCATTTTCCAGGCACTCCCCAGACCTGCTGGGTGCTTTAGATCCTTCCCAAGTAATGTGAGTGCTCGTAGCCTGAGAATTGCAGCTTTGGATAATATTTTTCCTCTGTATTTGATGTCTCAAAAGCATCACTCAGCACTGTGGACTCGGGTGGTGTCCCTTCTGTAAAAGTGTCACTGCCACAGTCACTGGCAATGCCCTCATCCTCTGCCAGCTGCAGTGTCCACAGGGGGATGAGGAGCTGCCTGCTGGGATCCTCTCTGGGCTGGGATGTGGAGCCCATGTGGAGCTGCAGATCCACGATGGATTTCTGGTAATCCCTGGAGAATTGAGGAGCCTTCCTGTGTGGGTGCTGCTCATGGGGTTCAGCACAATCCTCCCCCAGCAGGGGCTGAAGGGGGCTCATTCCCAGCCTCTCATCCCTGTTCCCATCCTCCATGTTTCCATGGATCCCTGTTTCCATGAGTCCATGCTCACTGGCACCTGGGAATCTCACATCAGTGAGGGATATCCTTCCCAAGGAGGAACAGAGATAAAGGGATGTCTCCTCCTGGGACCCTGAGGTGTCCACCTGACCCTGCCTCTCTGCAAAGAGAGTGAAGCCCAGGGCTCTGAGGTCAAGCACAGATCCCCTGTCCACAGATCCTGATCCTGAATCCAAGCTGGTTTCCCCTAGGGCTGCTGGGGCTGCCTGACAGCTGAGATGTCTCTTTGCCATTGCATGGTATGGGATCAAAGTGCTGCTGTCTTCTTCCTCCTCATCCTCATCCTCTGAAGATGATGGGAAAGAAGCCATCCATGGCAGGTGCTGTCCTCCTAAAGCTCTGTTTGTCCTCCTTTGAGGCACTGGCTTCTCTGTGCAGTTCAGATCATCACTGCAGAATTCCTTTTCACTGAGCTCCAAGTGGAAGGTTGGTCCAGCAGCTTTAAATTGAGAGAAATCCTGCCAGGGAGAAGGAATGAGACACTGAGCCTGTGATGCTTTCAGAAGAAAAGCTTGGATGTAAGAAAGATTATTGCAAAAATGGGAATTACAAATGTAAAACTGAGAAGTGAAGAACCCCCCACTCCTCCCCAGTTACCCTCTGAAAACCAGCAAGACTCTGAGTCAGGAGATTCAGAATTTGGGCCATACCAAAACCTGAGGCATCTTCCTCTGCTTGGCCTCGTGTTTCACCAGGCAGCAGATGAAGGGACTGGCCACAAAGATGGGGGGGACAAACAGAAGGATCACAACCAGAAGTGGAAACCTCCAGTCCAGTGCTGAAAAAGACAGAAATAATCTCTTGTGAGTGGTATTTTTATAGGAATTATGGGCTCTACACTGACATACAATATTCAAGGTTTTCAGAAAACATTTCAGGGTTGGCTTTTTTCAATGAAAATATTTCTACTGAAAGCAGGAACTGTTCACCAGAAAATCCAACCAGTCCCTTTAACAGGAAGCTTTTTTTTTTTTTGTGTGGTGAAAACCTGATTTTAGTGGAAATCTTTGCCTTGCCCTCATCCCACTGGATGTCTCCCACATCCTTTCCTGAGGAGGGCCATACCTTTGTGCTTTAATAGCACACACACAGGCTGGGAGAATTCACTGTGCTTCAAGTTGATGCTTTCATAGAGAGCCCTGGCACTGAAGCAGTAATTGCCCCTCAGAGCAGTGGTGTTGATGGTCACTGTGTCCTTCCTGAAGTAACCTTCATATTTCTTCTGTTGAGACACAAGCAGAGGATTGGAGAGATGATTCTTTCATTATTGAGCTGCTCTTTCTGGATCACTTTAGCCCATGGATCCAGGGTGGGAATTCCAGCTGTGCTGGGCTCTGCTGTGCCAGGGAATGCTGCCAGTGGCACCTGGATTGTTTTAAACCTCAGAGCTTTTGACTGACTGCAGTGTAGCCTCCCCTTCCTGATAAAAATAGGGAACTACCAAAAAAAAATAAGGATGCACACACACACTTCTACTTTTTGTCTCTGGCTTTGGTTTAGCTCAGGTTTGGCTGGTTCATTTCCTCCAGACCTGGATCCAGTCCTTCCCTCCCTGCCCAGAACTTTGAAACTCTTTCAGTTCCTCCATTTCATCTAAAAAGAGCCACTTTTACTGACCTTATCTTCAGATCCTGCTTCCCAGAGGTTCAAGTCATACTTCCAGGTGAGGTTCTCCACGCAGGTGGGCAGAGGGAAGGAGACACTCACATGAATGGAATTCTCCCTGACGTTCAAGCTCAGCACGGGGGGAGCCAGTTCCACTGCAATGGAGAGAGATGTGAGGCTGGGGCTTGCTTGGCTCTTACCTCCCCAGCAGTGACACTTTCCTCACTTCCAGCTGTTATCTCGTGATAAGAGGGAGGCAAAGGACACCTCTTTTATCTAAAACACCCCACAGAGCTTGAAACCACTCTGTTCAGCTGATGAACAAATCCTGACACTTGCTACAAAATTCATCCGCAAATGATCCCAGCTCGCTGCTGTTCGTGCTCACTCAGATCTCTGCCACGCACAAAGCTCCTGGATACCTGTGGGGTGTGGTCTACCCGTCTATGGGAATGTCCTTCCATCCAGGCTGTCACCTGGCAGGCACTCACCGTCTGAGTAGTAATCCTTGAACTGGGATTTCACCCAGGGCGACTGGGACCGTCCCCAAAGCGCTTTCACCCGAGCCCGCACTTTAACGTAGAGGTTGGGGAGGGCACAGGTCAGATTACAAAAGGATCTGGGGATGTTTTTGCAATCAGGAACCTTCATCCATTTGTCCAGGCGATCCTGGCTGAAAGGAACAACCACACCAAAATATTCAACACGTGCTGCTGCGATTTCTAGAGCAAGAGAAGGAAGGGTTTGGGAGGGTGGTGAGCAAACGGTGCTCAGAGTTTGGAACACTTCCCAGACGGATCATGTTTAGTCTGGTGCAAGGTCACTGGTCATTAGGACAGTCATTAATCAGGAGAGAGGCCCAGCAGTGTCACCACTTTGATCAGACGTGGTTTGGGAGCTCTTACCTTTCATACCTCACAGTGTAGGTCACATCTGGGGGGGAGCCTTCCCCTGGAGCCCAGGTCAAAATCATGGCAAAATCCCTTGACAGCAGGGTCACATTTTGAGGAGGGAGGAGTTGAACATGACCTGATCAAAAGGGGAAATTATGTGAATGATTTAAAAATATCTTTGGGGATAGGAAGTACCACTTGGTTCTCACTAAGGTGGTGTCAAAATTTGAGGCAGAGCTGTTCATTAAAGGCTGGAAATGGGCTCTGGAAGCAGGTGTGATGCAATGGTTTCCTCATCTCTCAGAAAGCATCTTCCTCTCAACAGCTTTTAGAATTAGGACTGACATTTATATGAACAATCTATTTTATAATTTCAAGTGGCTTTCCCCATAGTCTGACTGCATTTCACTGATTCTGCCTCTCTGGACAGACACGGCTGTCCCACACTTGTCATTCAATCCCAATCCTCCCAGGGCAGATCCTACCAACAATTCAGAGCTGCAGGTTTGTCCTGTACATTTTCCTGCCTCTATTTTTCCCAGCACATCACTATGTCCATCACTAGCCCTCAACAAGACACCTTCCACAGACAGATTTTAAACTGTGGCTTCTTTACCATGGAATATCCCATTTCAACTGATTAAAATTTCTCTCTCCTCCTACCAACAAAGCCATTTAGTGAAAGGAAAAGTAGCACTGAGGTGTGCACGTACCTCGAGCCTGCTGCAGAAGGCACAGAGCCATCAGGGCTCCCACCCTCCAGCCACTCGTGGCAAAGCAGAATTTCCCACTTGTCATAAGTGTCTCTCCTTGATCCATTCTCACCGTGTTTCCTGTGTGAATTCCAGAGGGTTAGGCAGTTCAGGAGCTGCACACATGCGCCCTGCCTCACTTCCTGGTCCAGCCCTGCATGTGTGACTGGGAGAGGAGCAGGTGTGAGAGGCTTTGGGGGAAAGGAGAGGTAAAGGTTGCAGTATTGCACCCTCCAGCTGAGCCCTGCACAGGGGAAGAGCTGCTCATCCGGGGAGACACCTCGGTGAAACTCTGACCTTTGGTACTTACTGCGTGGCTGTGAAATATTAGAACTTAAATAAGCTTTTAGTGCAGGAGAGAGCTATTAATAACCTAGCAACAATAAAAACAGTGAGATTGCAGACTCTGGTGTTTACAGGAGATCTAAGATTTCCTCTTAGTTTATGTTAGCACAATGGTTTTTTGGAAGTTAGGGAATAACTCCACTTTACAGCTTGGGGAGTAAAGTGCAGAGATAGGACAGGATCTGCCCCCTGCCAGTGTGGGCACATGAAAAGACCTGGATCTCTCTGCCACGCTGCCAGGTGTGCCCAGGTGTGTGCTTGGAATGGCTGTGCCACTGCAGGAGGAGGAGGAAATCCCTGGCTCAGTCATTGTTTTGCTTTTGAGCTCTCCTGCCTTCCCATCACAGGCAGCCCCAGGCCTGTGCCAGCAGCAGGGATGGATCAGTGGAGTTACCACACAGGAGAGTTACAGCAGCTGAAACAAAAGGGATTTTCCCAGGTCTTCCCCAGGTGGAAAACTCTCCCAGCCCAGCACACACAGCCCTTTGTACCCTGGAGCCTGGGAGTGTCGGGTTCTGGGTCAAAGTCACAATTGCCTCCAAAAATCTCCATTTCTTCTTACCACGGGTTTCTGTTTCTACTACATCCATTTAATTTCATTTAAATTTTATGGAGTTTCTCTTTCTTGTGAAAAAAAGAATTGTTGTCCTCTCTAATGAAAACAGCGAAATGAAGGGTCTGGAGGGTTTATTCCCCTTCAGCACCCAAAGTGCAGAGCCACAAGCACCCCACGGCTCTTGCAGCAGCCTGGACAGGACCGGGAGCGGGCTGAGAGCCCGGGGCAGCTCCTCCCTGAGGTGACTGCGAATTTTAGTGAGCGTTCACATGAGGTGAATCTTAACATCGTCATCATCATCATCATCATCATCATCATCATCATCATCATCATCATCATCATCATCATCATCATCATCGTTTCCTGTGAACACCTGCGCTGAGCTCTGGGCTCCCCCGGACCCTCTGGCAAAGCTGCCCCGATGTGCGGCTGTCGGGAGAGCTGTCACTGTCACTGTCGCTGTCGCTGTCACTGTCACAGGAGGAGCTGTCACTGTCGGGAGAGCTGTCACTGTCACAGGAGGAGCTGTCGCTGTCACTGTCGAGAGAGCTGTCACTGTCACAGGAGCTGTCACTGTCACAGGAGGAGCTGTCACTGTCACAGGAGCTGTCACTGTCACAGGAGGAGCTGTCACTGTCGGGAGAGCTGTCACTGTCACTGTCGCTGTCGCTGTCACTGTCACAGGAGGAGCTGTCACTGTCGGGAGAGCTGTCACTGTCGCTGTCACTGTCGGGAGAGCTGTCACTGTCACAGGAGGAGCTGTCACTGTCGCAGGAGGAGCTGTCGCTGTCGCTGTCCCGGGAGGAGCTGTGGGGTGGCCGGTGCCACGAGGTGTCGCTGCCTGTCAAACAAAAGGCGCTTTTCTCCAAAGCCACACCGCCTGAAAGCTTTGGGATCCGCTGAGCAGCGGCCCCGGGTGATTCCCGGAGCATCCTCTCATGGCACGGGGGGCACAGCCCACCCCAAGTTCTGCTCTGCTCTGTCTCTGGCTGGTGGCCAGGAAGGGATCAGGTGCTGGCAGGAGCAGGACTGTGTGTGACAGGACCCATCAGTGCTCTGGGACCCTGCTCTGGAGTCCTGGGATGTCTTTAGGATACAGGGATGGTGCTGAGGACTGATAACAGAATTTATCCTTGGGCAAATCATGCTGGGCCTGTGTTCTCCCACTGGTTTACTCCTATGGAACATAAATATTCAAATATTCTTATCCCCGAACCAGCTGGACACAACCCTGTGCAGTGTGCTCTAGTGTGACCCTGCCTGACCCCACGGTGGCTTTTTCCATCCGGCATCACTGTGTGATGCTGTGATTTGGGATGGGGCTGTCACTCCATGGCACAATGGCTCAGCCACCCCCCACTCTGTGACACCGAGGGGACTCCCCCCATTTTCCACCTCGTCCCTCCCTGTGTGCAGCAGATGATTCAGCACAGGAGAGCAAACCCTGCAGCCTCCCCTGAGTCAGGCTGTGGGTACCTGCCCTCCCTGAGGAGGAAATCCAGTGTGAGGAAGGCACAGCTGGGGCTGTGCTGGGGTTTTGTGAAACCTTTGGCAGCAAAAGGCAGCACCAAGTGTTGTCACCCCTTCCCTTTGCTCTCAGCCCACCCTGGAGCTGTTCTGGCAGAGCTGTGTGTGCTGCAAGCTGGGAGCTGGGGAGGGAGACTGAGCCCAGGGAGGAAAAAACAGATTAAAAATTGTAACAGGGAATTCCTGATACTGATGGCACCATGGGAAACCTCTGATCCAGAAGTGCAGCAGGTGAATGAGCATGAGAAAATATTCCTTAGCACCCAAAATAAAAAAAAAGACACATTCTGAGACTGAAAGTGAAACCTCGCTCAGTTCTAAAATTTTCTCTGGTAATTTTGGGGGAGAACATTCTGATTTTCAAGGACTCCTAGAGGAAGAGCAGAAAGTTTTCAAACAATGCAAAAGTCACTGGTTTTCTCTCCTGTCCTGAGCTTCTTGCACTGAGAGAACAACTTTGGCAGTTCCTGTGCCCAGCCCTCCCTTCCTTCCCCTGGCTCTTTTGGGTTCCTGGAACCATCGGAGCCATCCAGGAACTCCCAGGGTGGGAACTGCCCCCGCCCTGGCAGGAGGAGACAGATTCCAGGGACAGCCTGACACTGCCACCTCCAGCAGCTCCAGCAGCCCCATCCTGGCTTCAGGGAACCTCAACCTTCTTCTCTAGCCCTGGGAAATCTTTGTTGGAGGTTTAGTTCTGATTTTGAATGTGGCACTTGATCTTCTGTGGCTCAGCAGGGGAATTTTCTTCCTCTTCCTGCTCAGGACCAGCCCTGACACATAGGCTGCTGATGGTTGGATTTCAGGGGAATTATTCTGGAAGGTTCACAAAGCAAACATGGGGAAATGATGAGATTAGCAAAGGATGAAACTCTACTGAGAATTAAAAGGTTAAAAAATCTGCAGAGCTGGGTGATGCCAGATGGTAAAACAAAATACAGCAGCGTCCCCCTGACCCAGACAGGCATCTGGGCAACCTGTCACCAGGAGGAAGGGAAGAGAATGGGCTTGGTTTGTTTTTTAAACTGAATCTGAAAAGACTTAAAATGAAAAGCAAAAGCAAAAACAAACCCATAAATTTTGTTCCCCATACAAATGCTATGAATCATTTCATCTCTTTTATTTTTTCTTCTGAGGGAGGCTTTTACAGGAACTCAGGGCTTTGCCTGTGCACAGGAGCTGAAGCTGGCCATGACTCAAAGAGTGTGTACATTTAACAGTCTGTTCCTAAAGGTGAGGAGAATACAGGGAATCCTGCAGGGACCCCTGGACCCCGCAGGTCAGGATTTATGGGACAGTATTTGGGTCCCATTTAGGGGATGCTGGGAGGACCCTGCACCCTTTGCAGCAGCAGTTCCTGGTGCTGCAGCTCTGAGCTGGCTCCAGTTTACCTTGGCCAGGACCTGCAGCTTTTTGGATGCAATCTGAGGTGTGCAAACATGGAATCTGGAATCCTGGAGGTGTCTGGGGAACATTGAAGGCACAACTCTTGAGCAAAGGCAGCACCTCTGGAAGTGCAGCTGATTCCCAGATCAGAGACTGGCACAGGAGAAGAGCAAAGTGGGCTCCTGGTTGAGTTCAGTGAGCAGAATCCTTTTCTACCACTAATCAATGAAATCCAGCAGTCAAATAGGTCTCACTTTAAATCCAAACTACAACAAAGGAGACAAGTTTGGATCCTGGCTTGATCACGGACAGACTTTCCCTGGGATGTGTGGATGAGCCAGTGGGCTCCAGCTGATCACCTGTTCCAGGCTGCTTCTCTTGCTTTCCCTGAAACCTTTCCCTTCCCTTCCCTTCCCTTCCCTTCCCTTCCCTTCCCTTCCCTTCCCTTCCCTTCCCTTCCCTTCCCTTCCCTTCCCTTCCCTTCCCTTCCCTTCCCTTCCCTTCCCTTCCCTTCCCTCCCCTCCCCTTTCCCGGGGGCTGCAGCAGCCGGGGAGCCTGCCTGGACACGCAGCCCCGGCGAAACTGTGGAGCACAGCCAGGGGAACACGTGCTTGGCCACAGGGAGCAGATCCAGCCCCACGGGAACTGCCCGGGGGCACCGAGCCTCCCGAAACCCCCACTCCCCCCCAGCAGCGTGGGAAAACTGCTGGGGACCCTGCAAGTTCCAACAGAGAGAGGCTTAAAACAGCCTCTGGTACTCCCTGAGCCACAGCGTGATCCTGGGGTCATCCCACAGCATTCTGAGCTTTGGGAGCATCTCCTGCCCGGGGCATCTGATGTCACTCTGCTCCCTGGGATTTCTGTCGTGGCTCAGGACAGGGGGTGCTGGAATGCTGGACTGTGAATCTCTGCACAGCCCTCACTAGAAGGAGATAAATTTTGTCTTGCATGGATTTTGCCAGAGTGAGTGCACACACAGGGAAGGAGGCACGGAGCTGGAGTGTCCAGAAAAGGGAACAGAGCACCAGGAGAGGCTGAGGGAGCTGGGAGAGCTCAGCCTGGAGAAGAGGAGGCTCGGGGGGACCTTCTCACTCCCCACAACTCCCTGACAGGAGGGGACAGTGAGGTGGTTCCAGTCTCTTCTCCCAGGGAATAAGTGACAGGACAAGAGGAAACGGCTTCAAGTTGCACAGAGGAGTTTTAGATTGGATATTAATGAAGACTTCTGCACTGAAAGGGATGTAAAGCATTGGAACAGGCTCCCAGGGAAGAGGTGGAGTCACCATCCCTGGAAGTGTTCAGAAATGGTGTGGATGTGGCACTTGGGGACATGGTGGAGTGGGGAACATGGTGACAGTGTGGGGTCAATGACAACCTTAAAAGACCTTTTCCATCCTTAAGGATTCCATGATTCCATAATAACCTGGGGAATGTTGTGTGTCTCTAACTTGCACACCAGCAGGAGCAGGTGAGTTACCTGCAGAGGAGGATGTGCAGGGAGCCCAGGGAGGATTTCCAGGCCAAGCCTGGGAGATGCTTTTCCCCCACAACCACCAGTGGCAGCAGCTTCCTGGTGGGGTGGGAAGTCTTTGAATGTTTGCAATGTTTTGCATTGCAATATTTGGATGCCAAAGCTATGCAGTGCTGTAGAACTTAATTAGCCAGATAACTAATTAAAGACTTCTCCCTTTTATTGTTGCCAACTTGCAATTCAGAAAGGGGCTTGTGTCAAAGTGAATCCAGCCACACACCCCAGTGAAAGAAGTGATAAACCATTCACAATCCTATTAACTATTCTGGGACTGGAGAGGGAAAATCCCATCTCTGGCTGGGGGGGAGGAAGGTCCTGATCCCATAAAACACCACAACTGACCCAGCCTTGAATGCCCCTGCAGAGGAGCTTGCAGTGGAGGGAACAAGACAGGATTTACAGGTGCCAGGAGAGGTTATGGTGCTGGAAGGGTCCCCATGAGGGTGACATATCCTTGGGGACCTGGTTTGACCTTCCTGGTTAAGGTCCAGGATGGGGTTTAAGGGACTCTGAGCTGAGAGGAAACTGTAGGGACACAAGTGTGAAACTGCTGAGGGTTCCTCTGGAATGAGGAAAGATCTCACTGGACAGCCAGCCATGGATAATCTCTGACAATCTCACATCATCTCACTTTTCTGAGTGTCATAAGGCACTGCACAGAGATCTAGAGCAATTTTTAAAAGGAACATCACATTCCCATCACCGAGGACCAGCCTTGCCAGGCTGTAGAACACACGTGCAGTGTCCTGACCTGCCAGTGCTGGGGTCACTGTGGCCCTGGGGAACAGCAATTGCAGGGTGGAGGGCAGAGAGCTGAGCTGAGCTGAGCTGAGCCGAGCCCAGCCGAGGCTGCTCTGCCTGGCCCCCAGCCAGCAGCCAGACGTGCTGTAACCAAGTGGCACCAGGCCCAGAATTTCCAGGAGGGGTGAGCTCCCATCCCAGATCCGGAGGGGCCCAGATTTCCACCCCTCTGCACGTGCTGGGAGCACCCAGGGTCTGGGCTCTTGTGAAATCCCAGCCTGGCTGAGGGTGGCTGAGTGCTTGAAATTCCTCCCAGCTGCCCGGCCCTCCATCCCCACTGAAAAAAAAAAAAGAGAATTGAGCAATTCCAGCCCCACGTGGTCCCCAGGGCAGCCACACAGGGCATGAGGCTGCTGTCACCACCAAGCTGCTGCCTGGCACCTCTGAGAGCTCAGAGTTTTGATGACAGGAGTGCTGAGATCAGTCCATGGCACATTTACACCACAGCAGGCTCTGGCCAGAATCCTGATACTGGGAGAATGCTCTTCCCACCCCCGCTGCTATCAGGCCCAGCCCTCAGATGACAAGAATTTAATTTAAAGGCTCAATCTCTTGTCTGAACAGCTCCCTCCCTCCCCCACTCTGATGAGAGGAAAATCTTTCGGAGAGGCATCCAGGAGAGTGGGAAAGCTCTGGAGAGAGCTGTCTCTTGCCCTTTAGCCATCCAGAGAGGAAGAGCTCATCTGAATGAAATGAGGATCAATCAGAGAGAGGCATGGGAAAAGCTGGGAAAAGGAGCCTCCAGTGATGTATATTCATGGGGGGGAAAACCTCCCCCAGACATGCAGGAGCTTTGATGAAAACCCTCCCAGCTGTGCTGGGCCTTTGAAGTGACACAGCAGAAGCAGCATTCACGATTAGCCAAGAGATAGAAGCAGATGAGTTCTCAATCAGCTGAATCCTCCTCTTTAGGACAGACTTTCAAGCTCACTTTTTATAACTCCTTCCAAAATTAATGAGAATCCTCTGCACGACACCCCAGCCTTCTTCTCCCGTGCTTCCTCCCCCAGCCCTGATAACCTACAAAGGCAGAATCCCATTCCCAGAGGGCAGGGGATGGGGTGGCCTTGGTGTTTGTGCTGCAGAGGAGAACTGGGAGAAGGCTTGAACCATTAGCAGGAAATAAAACACTGATGCACATGGGTTACTTTTCTTTTTTAATCAGAAGTTGGTTCCTGAGACACAGGGATTGAGTTGAAGTGTCAGCATTTCATCAGCAGTGTGTCTCTCACTCATATCTGCTCCCCTAATCTGAGTCTTTCAGATCTGTGCTCTGCCTGGGTTAGAGCTGGTTTTAGCTGGGAGAGCCTTTGCAGGGCATGGGAGGGATGAATCCCCAGCACTGCAGTGGAATTCTGGATCCCCCTCATGGACCTGCTACCCTGGAGTTTACATGAGCACCCAAAGAGGATTTTTAATGTTGGGAGCTTCCTGTGTTCTTTCCAAAATGCAGAAATGCATTTTTACCTGAGCTGGGTCACAAAGTCCTAAAGTTCCTCCTAGGAAAAACCTCCAGGAGTGCCCAGGAAGCCAAGGCCAGGTCATTTATCCCCTTGGTGCCCCTTCCCCGAGGGTGGCTCCTCGCAGGGACACTTAATGGGAAGAGGCAGATGCAATCAGCCAAGTCAGATGTGTTTTACACACTTCAAGGTGTGTTGGCAGCCCCACATGATCAAAGCCTCCCTTGTGATGCAGTGGCATTGCCAGGGTGTTTTCTTTTAACTCTATCAGATAAGTTGGAAGAAAATCAGTTTTGATGTTGTAAGGAACCGATTTAGGAATGGTCAGAGACAAAAAGTTGCTCAAGAGTTGAGTTAACTGAGAGCAGGGGCATTGCTGAGGCTGAGGGAAATTGCACCTATTCCTGCTCATTTTGGTGCTGATTTTCACTTTCTTCGATGACTTTACAGGCTCACGGCTGAACTGGAAGTGTGAAATGTCAGAGATTTGAAATGGGAGGTCTCGATCCCTGAGAATCACCTAAAATCTCCCTGGTGAGCCTCCAGCCAAAAGGATGGGTCCTGAGTGCTCATGGCACCTGGGCACAGGTACCCAGCAATGAGGACACGTCCTCCCAGGTGCCTTTGTGCTCCCAGGGATGTGTTTGCATCAAAAATACACATTTCTTACAGAGATTTGTTGTGTCTGGGGTTAACCTGGAGGTGAGGCAGCTGTGGGAACACAAAATCTTTATACCCAGCTTTGGTTGCATTAAATTCAGCCCAGTGGAGTCCCAGGATGGTCATTGTCCCCTGCTGTTCCTCCTGGATCCAGCTCATCCTGACAGGTGATTATCAGTGCTCATTTCCAGCCTGACCCATTCTGGGATTTTGCATTTTTCTGTGTCCCTTTCTTTGAGAACATTTTGTGTAATGCTCCCATTGTGTTTTCCAGCCTTCCTCTGGCAGTGTCTCAGAAGTGGGAATTCAAAACGAGCCATTTAAATCCCTTTGGATTCCATTGGAATTGGAGACTCAATTAGAATCAGAGAATCCAACTGGAATTCTTTGGATTTACTGTTATTTAATTGGAAGTGATTTCAGATTAAATTACTTGATTATGATTTTGAACTGGAGCTTCTGCCCTGAGTTCAGTGCCATTTTACTGACCTAGTTTAAATTATATTCATGAACTCAGATAATTTCCCTGAATTTCCACCAAGCTCAGGGGGTTCCAGCATCCATCTGAACTGACCCCACTGCAGTTTTTCATTGCCTTAAGGTACCTGGGAGAGGGGTGAGGCAGCCAGGAGTGGAGGAGGTGCTGGTGTGACCATTGGGAAATAGCCCAAAAATGCCACTCTGCCTCTGCCAGGGAGGAAAGGGACAATTCCTGTGGCCTCTGAGTGGGGAGAGTGGAGCAGAGCTCCCAGGAGCTGTGTGAGGGACTGTCCCTGCTCACGAGTGGGGTCATTGTCCTGTTCCCCTTTCCTGTCCCTGTCCTTTGGGGACAGCTCCCTCCCACTGGAACATCAGCACAGCTGTCCCCAGATGTGTGCTGTCCCCAAACCTGGGACACCCAGGACATCTCCCAGCTGTGGGGGGAAAGTGGAAAATGAGGGAAAGGGAAGGAGCCCAAGCACCAAGCAGCTTTTTCCTGGACATTGCCACTGAAATCCTGAACACAGGAACAGGGCACAGCTGCTTTGGACATAAATCCCACAGAATCTTACAGCAAAGGGGCCAAACCTCTGCCCTCACCCCAGAGATTGCTTTTTTTTTTTTTTTTTTTTTTTTTTTTTTTTTTTTTTTTTTTTGGTGAAGAGCCTTTTCTGCCCTCACAGCATTTCCAGAGCTCTGTGCTGGGCAGGGCAGGGGCTGTGCCCTGCTCATGCATGAGGAGATTTTAGAAAAGCAGGAGACACCTTCCCCTTCCACCAGCCAACAAAAATGTCACGTCTTGAGAAAACGAAATGAAATCTACAGTGTCACCTGTCCTGCAAAAATAATCCAGGGGGAGTTTTTCAAGAGGCCTCCGATTTTCAGTTCTAACATTTCTTAAAAGGAACTAAAAGGGGGGGGGGGGGAAATCAGGTTTCGATGCTTTAATTATTTTTTTTTACAGTGGGTTTGTAGACACAAAGAGAACTTTGGATGTGTGCCCTGAGCTGTGAGTGCAGAAATGTGGCAGTTGGAACCTGCTGGTGTTTGTTCACCCTGATCCAGCACGGGGACAGCACAGGGGCTGCAGCCTCAGGACAGCAGCTTTGTCCTTTGCCAAGTGGTTCTGCTGGGAAAACTCTGAAAGACCCTTTCAGGTTTGGTTTATTCAGGTTTGGTTTATTCAGGTTTGGTTTATTCAGGCTTGGTTTATTCAGGTTTGGTTTATTCAGGCTTGGTTTACAGCCCAGCCCAAAGCAGAGTTGTGTGGAAAGCACGGGAACAGCAGAGCTGCTTTGGGAATGCCTTACACTGAGCCACTGCCCCCCAAGGCAGCGCTACTGAAGGGCCAATAAATGCTGTGTTTTTATCACTATAAAAGCTTGGACGTGGCAAAGGGAGTCCTGTGTTCCTCATGGATCAAACCGTTGGGTTTTTCTTCCTCTCCTTTCTGGTTTTGGGCAAGCCACCACCCTGCCAGAGCAGTATTTCCCTCATTATGTAAAGTGTGTAAAATTTTTTTAAGGGGAAATAATTTTTTTTGCTGTTGTTGTTTTAAAGAAATAAATACCAAATATAAATTTCCTTTAAATTTCCCACCCCTCTTTCTGAACAAAAAGAGAAAAACAATTTTTTTTTATTGTTTCCCACCTTGTCTGTTAGAGATTTCTTCTGGAGATCAACGGGGCTGTTTGAGTGCTGATTTCATATTTGCAATTTTACATTACCTGCTCTCATTTCTATAGGGTCAGTGCCTTGAATTGGATAAAAATGTCTTTTTTTTTTTTTTTTTTCCCCAGCTAAGCCACGTGTTTTTCCCCCCGTTTCCCGCAGCCGCTGCAAAACAAGGCGAGCGATTACAAAAGCGACTCCACAACCAGCAGCGAGGCTGGAGCAGCTCATTAGCTGCTCTAATTAACCCTGCCTCATTAGGGCACTCAGGGGCCGTGGGGCCGCGCTGTTTGTGGCTTCCTGTGACCCTGCAGGACGAGCCAGCCCCGCCCTGGGCACCGCGGGCTGGGCACGGGGCACAGCAGTGACCCAGCCCCGGGCACCTGCAGGGTGACCCTGCCCTGGCACAGGCTTGGCACGGACCAGACCCAGCCCTGGGGGTGTCTGGAGCCTTCTGGGCATGGAGAGGAAACCTCTGTCCCCTCTGTCCCCCTGTCCCCTCTGTCCCTGTGTGGTTCAGGGGGTGGTGCTGAGCCCCTGGGGCTGTGCCCCACCAGTGATGCTCTCTCATCAGGACAAATCCCGTTCCCTATCCCAGTCCACGCCCTCTTCATCTCATTTCATTCTGCCCTTACCCAGCAACAACCACCGAGGCAGAGGAAACCTTTCCTGCTGTCTGAAGGAGAGTTGGATCTGCACAAAAAACAGAAAATCAGGGCCTTCCGCTGCTCCTTCCCTTGGATGATTTGAAATTCACATTTCTGGTCTTAAATCTCTCAGTGTAAAACCTTCCATGAGTGAATGTGAGGAGAGAAATGTGGCGCTGATTGTGAGCCCAGAGCAGACAGAGCAGAGTGGAGCAGCCATGGGCTGTCTGTTGTGAAAGAGGATTTTTTAGCAGCCAAACCTGTAGTTATGAAATGAAGCCGGCCTCAAATATAACAGAGGAGGATCATAGAGGCACTTGCTATAATTACTCCTAATGATACTGACACTTACCATACGTTAGTTCCATATAAACCTTTTTTTATTCCCTGTGCAGACAATGAATAATCAGCAGCCTCCATCACTGCCTTTTGCAGGATTACACCGTGTTCCCCAGGACAAAGACCATCTCTTTGAACAGCACAGATTTGCAGGGCGTTGAGTGCCACTGTAATAAAAGCTTGTCAGGATTACCAGAGAATTCATTAAGATCAGGAGGGACAAGTTATCTGTAGGGCAGAACTGTTCCCACTGGACCTTTTCATTAGCTTTTTATTGGAGTGTAATTTTCTAGGGTGTCATTTCACTTTATGGAGGAAATCTGTTTTAGGCTTGTTTCTTTTGCCACTCAAATTGCAGAGCACGACTTTAGGGGCTCTGCTGGGGGAGTTTTGCCGTTTCTGGGTGTTTTGGCATCCACCTGCAGCTGCTTCCCTGTGCAATGCCTTTCTCCCACCTCTGTTTTGGCACTTGCTCAGCCCTACGTGAGTGAAATGCTTCTCTCAGCCTTGATTAGGCATCAGGCATTTGCTTGTGAAAACAGCAGCTCCCTCCTTTGCCCTCCCAACATCGTTTTTCCTCCAGACAAAATTGGATTTATTGCATAAACAACGTGTTCACTATAGCTAAGGTGAGTTGGTGGTTAAAAGCACCTGTGGTTTACATCCCTTTTCAGCCCTCTGGTTTGGGCTGATGCATTCCCGCTGACAGCAGTAATTTCTAGTGACAGATACAGAAATGTCCTTAGGGAAAACACAATAGTGATGGAAGTTTCCTGTGGGAAAAAAAGTTTTTTTTATTTTTTTTTTAAGTGCTTTCACCTCTTCTGGTTTTTGTTTGGTTTTTTGTGTTTTTGTTTTTTTTTTTTTTCTTTTTCCTTTAAGGACAGTTTCATGACAGGTGTTAGAAATCCCTTCATCCTCTTAATTCCCCCTCGGTTTCTCCTGCACCTCACGAGGAACAATCAAGTTCTTTTAGGATGAAACCTGAAAAATTGGCCGTGCTTTCCAACTGTACTGGATGTAAGTGCCAGCTGTGGTGTGGATTTGCTGCAATCACTGCAAAGGCCACACCTCTGTATGAAACATTGTCTTTTGCATAGCAAGTGATACTGGGAGCTAAATGGGATTGCACAATTCAGACTCTAATCTTGACAGCAACGATAGCATCAATTCTGAGTCAGAACCCTGTTTTCCCGTATCTCAGAGACAGGATATTTTTTGCACGGCAAATGGCAAAAAATTTACATGTATGTAAATGAGTTTAATCTTGATCCCACCGCTCTTGAGTGAGTTCTGGGTCAGGGAAGTCTCCCACTGGATGCAAATGGGGCTCTTTATGAATCCCAGGAGGAACAAAGGTGGCAGAGCCCTGCTTGAACCATCCCAAAATCTGCGGGATTGCAGTAAACAAAGGGGAGGAGACTGGCAGGGGAGGAGGGAGGTTACAACAGATGCTGAGATTCACCTGTTGTTCTAAAGTGTTTGGTTGGGTCATAGAGCAGAACCCGAAAATTTCATTAAAACAACATTGGGAGGTGATAACATTGTACCTACTTAGAGCAGGTAAATCATCAGGAAATGAGTAAGGGAAGAGCTGCCCACAGCTCCAACCAGTGAACACTGCCCAGCTCAGGCCACACTGCCTGAGCCTCACCTGGGAGCCCACAAAAAGTGCAGCTCTGCCTCTGGGATCCACCAGGAAAATCCCAGGAGCTTGTGCTGACAGGCACAGATATCCACCACTTTTTTTCTCTGTTTGTCTCATTGAGCACCACAGTTTCACTAAACAACAATTTTTCAAACAGTTTGAGATGTGTTGCTTTGAGTCAGGTGTAGGGGGGTGTGTGTGAGTGCCCAGCTCTGCTCTGCAGTGCTTGCAGGTGGTTTAGGGAAGAGAACATTTCTCACTTGGAGTCTTTGCCTTCCTGAAATGCTCTGGGAAATCCTGGAGAGGGAGAAATCCCTCACTGCAGCTCCTGCCCTGACTGAGCACTGGGAAATCTTCACATCTTCAGGAGTGCTCTCATGGGCTCACACGGGCAGGATTTGTGATGTGTTCAACATCACATCCTTCATTCTGCCCTCAAAATTACTGATTTTTTAACTGGTTTGGCTCCTTGCTGCCATTCCCAGAATGTTTTCTTTGAAGCAACATGGAAGACAATCATTAGCTGATAGGTTTACTGACTTGCCTTTGTGTATTTTGCTGTAATAATGACAACTATTACTTCGGATAATGAGGAAATATATCCTAATGGGAACTTAATTGCTGTTGTAGCCCAAGACCCCTGTCTAGAGCTGGACCAGCTCAGAAATCCCTGTCCAAAGAGCTCAGCTACGATGGGATGTGTCACCATCCTGTTCCTGTAGCTTTCTTGCTTCTCCTTGGAGTGTTTGGTGATAGAATTCCTGGGTTCTGTTTTGATCAGGCCAGTGACTAAGATATTTATGCTGTAATTGCTGCTTGTTTCTGTCTGTTTGATTACAGTGTGCGTGGTGTGAGGAGCAGAGGGCTGATGGCACATGGAGCAATCCCTTGTTTTGGTTCTCATTGCTGAAGCCGTGCAGGGGAAGTGACAAACACCCCTCTGGGAGTCTGGATTAAGCTCTCAACTGTGTCATTGTCTCCTGACATCTGCACAGTTCCCTGACAGGAGGGTGCAGC
Source organism: Sturnus vulgaris (assembly GCF_052056855.1). Taxonomy (NCBI): domain Eukaryota; kingdom Metazoa; phylum Chordata; class Aves; order Passeriformes; family Sturnidae; genus Sturnus; species Sturnus vulgaris. The sequence goes on from NC_142266.1 coordinate 6,334,126, forward strand.
CAGGATGGGTCGGGCTCTGCTGCAGGGAACAGGGACAGGAGGAGAGGGAACGGCCCCAGGCTGGGCCAGGGGAGCTCAGGGTGGGCAGCAGCAGGAATTTCCCCCAATTTCCCCATGGAAAGGGTGGGCAGGGATTGGAAGTGCCCAGGGAGGTTTGGGGTGCCCATCCCTGGAGGGGTCCCAGGTCTGGCACTCAGAGCTCTGGGCTGGGGACAAGGTGGGCACTGGGCACAAGCTGGACTCGATGACCTCAGAGATATTTTTCAACCTTAATGATTCCATGACTTTGTGATGCTCTGGTTCTAAGTTGGGTCTTTTTTTTTGGAGACATTTCCAGCAGGATTCCCCAGGATGTTTCTTCTCAGCAGAACAGTCCATGGTGGATCCTGGAAACTTTCAGATTCTCTTTGCTTTCTTACCTGAATCATCCCTGCATTTTGAACAAACTCACCTCCAAATAAACTGGCTGGGATGGAGGAAAAGAGACTTTTCCTTTGAGTCCTGTATAAAATCATCCTCAGAGACCCTGTGCTCTGGGATGAGGCTGCAGTTCCTGGGTTTCTTCCTGGCCATGAGGAGCTTTGGGCTGGGATCAGGGAGGGAGGAGCTGCAGGGATGGAGCCGCTGCTCAGGGCACTCTACAGTTACTTTAATTGGGACAACTGTGCTCCAGGATCCTGATGAGGCCCTGTGTGTTCATTAGAAATGGATGGTTATTACAATTAATCATACACTGAAATTAATTACTGGGAAGAAAAATTATGGCTGTGTCGATCCATCCATGAGAAAGAGAGCAGAGATTCCCTCCGTGGCACTTTCCTCTCCTGCCATTCGTGCTCATTCCCAGGGAGTGCTCAGAGTGACAGCTGATGTATTTATCTGATGTAATTCATTCCCCTCTGCAGCCCCATCTCCAAACAACAAAGCAGGAGAAAAGAACTGCTCAGCCAGCCCTTAATCCACCCCAGCCAAGGCAGAGACGCTGTGAACTGGCCTGACAGGAATGATGAGCAGCAGAGCTGGGGGCCCTGCAGGGAAACCTGGTCCCAGAAAGCACCGAATCCCTCTGGATCCCAGAGCCTTTGGAGCTGCTGGAAGTGTTCTGGGACACAGGATCTTGTGGGGGTCTTGATGTCTGAGCTTTTATCTATTTATTCTGCCTGAGACCTCGTCAAAATGGGATTTGATCTGGATGTGGAAATTCACTCGAAGCAGACAGGAGAACTGAGGCAAAGGGATTTATCCCATAGGTAAATGTTGAAAGCACTGAGCAGGAAGGAGGTTACTTCCAGAATCATTTCATGCCTCAATTTAATACATTTTTTTAGTGTGCACTGATAAAATCTGATGACTCTTATCCAGATTTTATCATCAAAAGCAGGGGAGAGTCAGGGCATTCTATGGAAGGAGCAGTGTCACCCTCAGGAGCAGAGCAGCAGAAGACACTTGGCATTCAAAACACAAAAATGCAAATTCAGGTATTCAGGGATTGAGAACTGATCAGCAACAAACAGGGGATGTTTAATTTGGAGGCAGCAAAAGCAGGGAAGGGCCTGGGTGTGCTGTGGAAGGACAATTGTGATGTCATGAGTTTGAAGTGAATTTAGGATGACACTGAGAGATTTTTCTGCCCACCAGAGATGAAACATTTTGGAGACATCCAGCAAACCTCCTGCCCTCCCTGTGCCAGTAGATTCAACCACCAAAGGTGGGAATTTAAAATTTAAAATCAGTCCTACAGCCAGGGGCTTGTCCAGTGCAGTTTCTTTGTCTTTTACCTGGTATTTCTATGGATGGTGAAACTCCTGCAGAACATACCCAGCCACTTGAGCAATGCTGTGAATGGGAGGAAAAATTCCTGCCTTGTCCCAGAGGCCTCCAGCTCGTGCCCTCAAGCAGGAGCTTTCATTACCCCCATTTTCTCCCCTTGGGTTATAGGACTGCCAGTGTTATTTGCAGTTGTAAAATTTTCCAACTCAAGTTTGAAACTCAAACGTTGTTGTTTGTCTCAGTCTCCTTCCTGCAGCTGCAAATTCCTGTGCTCTGGACACAGCTCCCTGTAGGAGCTCACCCTGTGGAAATTGTGGGTTAATTTAGACTTATTTGTTCTTTGGTTCTAGATTTTACATTAGTTTCCAATTAATAAAGCTGAGAACCCCCCATTTTCCCTTCCCAGCTGCGGGGTTTGCAAGGGTTTGGATAGAAGCATGTGAAATCTTTTTATTCCAAAGGAAAAATACTGTGGAAAGCAAGACATCCACGAGGATGCCAAGAGTGGCTGCTCTGGTAGAAATGGGAGGCACAAGCAGCTCCTTCAGCACATGGAATGTCCTGGGAGGCAGGACTGGCACTCCTGGCAGCAAATGTGGCAGGGAAGGGTGTGAGTTACCCTGTAGCAGATACTTCTCTGGAATAATCTACAATAAAGGGAAAAAAACAGGATGGAGAAAAGGAAGAGATGCAGGGATTTGCTCCCCATCTCTCCCCTGAGTTTTTGGATTCACAGGGGCAGGGACTGGAGCTCCCCAGCAATATCTGGGTTTGTTCTGCTGAGTGCTGGATCAGGGGAAGCACCAGGGTGGGAAGGGGCTGGACACTGAATAAAGAAATGTCCCCAGTGCCCTGGGCTGGGGGAAAAGCTGGGAATTCTGCTCCACACAGCTCCACAACCTCCCCTGGGCTGGGGGAAAAGCTGGGAATTCTGCTCCACACAGCTCCACAGCCTCTCCTGGGCTGGGGGAAAAGCTGGGAATTCTGCTCCACACAGCTCCACAGCCTCTCCTGGGCTGCTTCATTCCAGCTTTTTCTTTTCCCCTGCTCTTTCTCCTGTCTGTTTTTCTGCCCTCCTGGCAGTGAGGCACTGGCTGGGTTTGGTGCTTTGGGGGTTCACGTGTGAGCTTTGACTGTCCACAAACAAAGCCTGGCAGGGCTGCAGACACAGAGGACACAGAGTGATGTGAGGAATGATGGATGCAGCAGCACCGGGGCTCTTCTCATGCTGAGCTCTCAGGACAGGCAGGGGAGCCCCAGAGCCCAGCTGAAGGTGAGGATGTTTGGCTCTCCCACCATCCCAGGCAGCAAACCAGACCAAACCTGGCCCTGGCTGTCCCCTGAAAACTCAGGTTCGGTGTCAAGGACGTGCTTTGGGAGCAGAGGAGCCGAGAGCTGGTGCTGAGGGGGTGTGGAAGAGGCTCAGCCTCTGACCTTCAGTGCCAGAGCACAAACAGAAATCCCTGGTGTGATGTTTTTACTTTCATCAGGGCTCTCCAGATGTGGAGGGCCCCCTCTCAGATGCTCGGCAGCGATAACTCAGAACATGTAAATAAATCTCTCCGTGCAGAGATCCCAAGCGTTCGGAGCTCCCATTTCCAGCAGGGGAGGCAGGATGGTGACAAAAAGCTGCAGCTGCCTGCCCCACAAAGTGCGGGTGAACAGATTCCCTCAGCCCCGAGGTGCTGCTGAGTGTTTCATGTGCAGCTCCATGGAGATGCTGCAGCCATTAGCAGCGGTGCTCATTACTCCTCTCCTCCGTTCTCACCCAAAGCCCTGCGGATAAAAGGGGAGACGTTTCAAGCTCACTTTTCTGCGGCAGTTTCCTACTCTACCCCGCCTCTCCTTTCTCCCTGGCTCTGAGAATCTCCCAGATTTGTTTGTGGTTTTCATTTTTCACAGGAAGTTCAGACTTTTCCTTTCCCTTATTAGGAACGTCTGTAATTCCGTCTCCTACACATCCATTTTACCATCCTTAAAAAACTTTTCCTCCACACCTTTCTGCATCCCAGCCCCAGCTGGTTATGATCTTGTTCCCCCACTGGGTGGCTGCTCATGTGTTTATTTGCAAAACTGGATGGAGGTCTTTTAAGAGGAAGATATTTTCATTTAATTTCCACCTGTCCTTGCTCCAAAGAGAGGCTGAAACTTTGCAGAAGGAAGATCTGAGGATTTTTTCCCCAGTCCCAGCCAGAATCTGAAAACAGCAGTTGTTATCTTGGCTCTGCTGCTCTCTCAGCTTTAACTCTGTTTTCCCAGTTATCAATAGAATCAATAATTGATAAATATCCCAGGGATGCTGGAATCTTTAATTAGGCTGAGCATTTCCAATCTGCAGCTCTCTGAGGCAGAGCTGACTTTTATTTTCCACCAAAAAAATATTCTGGAGGAAGCTCTGGCTCTTCCCAAGAGAGAAAGAATAAAGGGATGGGGATCAATTCCTTTGAAGCACAGACTCCCAAGGGATTTGCATGGCTTCTGCACATGGTAACTGGGAAAAAGAAAATTGTTGTCAGTTGGTTTGAACTGGTTTCATAGAGAAGAATGGAAAATTTACAGAGCTCCTCATCCAAGAGAGGTTGAAAACTCCTGATGGCTGGAAATGGGTCAGCCTTGGGGTGGAAGAAGTCAACAAAGACTTGTTCCAACTTTCATGTCAGTCCCTTTGTGACTGTACCCCTGTGGGGTGTTCCAGGGATGGGTCAGCTCCCGAGAATAATCCTGGAACTGGTGAATTTTAAGGAGCTCTGATTTTAATTCATATAGTTTAGTTTCTGTGGTTTACATCAAAAGACACCAAAATGCTGGGAAAACCTCTGGAGCAGCCACACCTCAGTTTTGAGCAGGGCAGTTCATTCACACCTCCTCCCGTGCTCTTCCTTTTAAGCTGTAGTAATTGTTTTAATAAACAAAACAGTTTTCTTTCCAGAGCATTCTGCCCTTTTAGCTGCCAGTCCCTTCCTGTGTCTTCCTATGCTATGATTTGATTTGTTTTTCCTTCCTTTGACTTCGTTTTTAGATTTTTTTATTGAGTCTGAGATGGTTTTTTGGGAGTCCAGGTTATTCAGTCCTTTCTGAGACATTCACTGCTCTCAGCTCTCCAAATCCTTCAGCTGGACACCCAAAGGGGCAGGGAGCTCTAAAAATAGGGAATTGCTGTCTACTTACCCGATCTGCATGCATAAATTGACATTTTTATGTGCAAATGCAGCTTCTTAGCTATATAACTAAGCTATATATTTAATTTCTCTTTCAAATACTTCACCAGTTCCTTCTGCCACTTTCGCTTGCTGCAAATTAGGCTCAGTGTAATTAAACTGCATCCTCGGTGAAAACTGCTGTGAGCAAGGCGAGAATTGAGTTTATTGTCTGTGTGCTGTGCCGGGGGAATTGACTTTGCTGCATATTTGGGATATTTGGAGTGTAGGAAATACCTGCACAAAACCAAGCCCAGCACGAAGGTGCCACCAGCAGAACCTCGCGTGGTGCTGACGAGTGAATTCCAGATGGAGCTTGGAGAAGTGATGATTAATTTCCAGCAGTCCCAGAGAGGAAATTATCCTCGTTAAATCAATGCGGGCGAATTTCAGCCCTTGCATAAAAGGCATCCTAATTGCCTTGGTGAATGGAGGATGAAGTGCAGGACAGTGACAGGAAGTTCACACACGCCTCGCGCTGTCATTAAGGATTGCACAAGAGCCTGAAATGTTTACTCACGCTGCCAATAACATGTTTGTGCTCCCTCTTTATTCGGCTTTTTTTTCTGACCTTCTCTAATTGCAGCGGGAAGGGGGGGAAAAAATACCCAGCCTTGATGCCCGGGTCTGTGTCCGATGTTCAGCCCCAATTCCACGGAGCAAAAATCCGAGTTTGTCTCGGTGCTCGCGAGCACCAAGCGAGGTTTTGTTGTTATTTCCACCCTGCCCTACTTTGTGCTGTCACTAATCCTGGCCAGGAGCTGGGATGGGGCTGGAAATTAATTCCTGCGGTCACAAAGCTCAGCTTTCCCTGCACTGAGCCCTTCCCAGGACAGGGAGACTTTTTGAATTTCTTGGCTGTGCAAGGTGATTTTCTGCCATGGCATCACTCGGAGTTCAGCTGGCAGGGAGCTGCGGAGCAGAAAAGCAGCAGAGGAATGAGGCAGCGAGTGTTTGAGGCTCCGTGACTCAGCGGGCTGCAATTGGGTCATGCAGGGGAACAAAGGGGTGGCCACTGTCCCTTCCCACTGGGGACAGCCCCGGAGCTGCCTCGGCTTCTGTGCTGGGTGAAGATTTTCCGTCCCTCCGTGTGCAGATTTGTCGGTGTCCAGGCTGAGCACACAGGGTTGTGTGTGGTCCCTGTCGCTTGGTGGGACTTGGGTAAACAGCCGTGGCTTTGTGATGTTGTCAATAGGAGAGTGAGCCCCAAATTAGCGCTAATGTGGGGTCATTTAACCCTTACGGGAGGTCTTTTGAGAAATCATAATAGAGCCAAGCAGGAGTCAGCCCAGCCACTCACAGACCCTGCAAGATTGACAAAGTTGCACCATTATGGTGCTGAGATGAGGTCAAAAATGTAAATATTCCCAGAGCAGCCGAGAACTTTCCTCCTGCTGGGCTGATTATTCCAGAACAGGTGCTGCTCCCAAATCCCCGTGCAAAGGCTACAAGGTCCCCCTGTTATTCCTGCAGGAGAATTAAAAGTGAATTGGAGCCGGGCTGAGCTCAGCATCTCCCCAAGCAGCGATTTCCTTCACACAATGAAAGGTCAGGGCAGCCCTTCCTCCAATTTCATCGTCCAGCCCTGGAAACAAGAACTGTAATTGCCAGGGAAAATAATTGTGTGCTCGGTTGGGATGGGAATGGGAGCTCGGACAGTGGGAGCAGACCCTGCTGTCCTTTCCTGGGCAGGGGAGATTTTCCAGCCTGCCTTGGGCAGTGGGAGCAGCTCTGGTCCCGATGTGGGGTCTGAACATGGGGGGAGTTTAATTCCGAGCAGGGTCCACCCTGGGCGAAAGCTGTGATGATTTTTGGGACTCAAATGACCTTTAGGAAGGAATTGTTCCCTGTGAGGGTGGGGACAGGGTGCCCTGGCAGTGCCCAAGGCCAGGTGGGACGAGGTTTGGAGCAGCCTGGGACAGTGGAAGGTGTCCCTGCCTGTGGGAAGAGAACACTTTAAATTGTGGGGCACTCGATGGGATCAGAGGAGATGGAGATCAATCAACCCAGAACCCAGGTGGATTTTTGGGGGTCTGGACATCCCCTCACCCTGGTGAAGGTGGATTTGTGGGGGTCTGGCCATCAGCAAAGGGAAGAACAAACCCTACCCAGCCGACTCCTTCCAGTATTAAACCCATTTAAAGCTCCCATGTTCTTTAGGTCCATTCTTTGAATCTAAAAGTCAGGAGAGAAACTTTGGTCCCTCTTTCCTGGTGCAAACTTCCCTGAGTGCCAGTGAGCTCTCTGATTCCAGCCTTCCCAGGAGGATTCTGCAGGTTGTTGTTGAGAAATCCTTTCCTGCCAAGCAGTCGGCAGGACCGGGAGCTCCGGATACCTTCCCATCTGCAAAGGCAATCAGACAAAATGCCAAGCCCAGGGGGCAAAATTTCAGTCTTGGTGCCAGTCTTGCTTATTACATATCTGAGTTCTGCAGCCTGCTAGACTTTCATCATATAATTTATTTGCTTCTCGACATCCCTGCAGTTATTAAAAGCACCGTGCTGGAGCTGCCACCCAAGGTTTCTCTAATTAGTACATCTGCCTTTCGGGGCACTCTGGGATTGTTCATTTTACAGCCTCCCCTGGGGCCAGAATTCGATCTGGGTTCCTGGTAGCCAGGGGGGCTGCCCAGGGTCCTTGGGACATCACAGGGACAAGGATCAGATAGTGCAGGGATGGGCTCTGCAGCAATGTCAGCCAAAAGTCACACTGGGGTCAAGGAGCAGAGGATCCCAGTGCCCTCAGCTGCCCCGGTGCCAGGGGCACTTTGTCCTTGTGTGGAAGGAAAGGACAATTCCCAATCCAGAACCTCCCTGGGGAAGGCTCACAGGGCCCTGCACTGCCCTGTCTGGGCTCCCCAGAGAGCCTCTCCCAGGATGGATCCAGAGCTGGGAGCAAGGAGAGCTCCCCAGGCCGTGTTGTGCTCCCCAGGCAGGGTCCTGGGCAGGGTCAGGAGGTTTAAGGCCATTAATCCCATCCCTGGAATGCAAAGGCAGTGCAGACCCAAGGCAGGGAATGTCCCATTCCTGCCCCCTGAGCACCTTCAGGTGCAGGGACCCAAATGGACACACAGGCAGGCCAGGTGGTCTCATTTCTCTGACCTTTGATTCAAGAATGGATAAAATACATTGAAATTCTGACAGCAAGGCTCTCAGCAACCATCTGGCATCCTTCATCTGGGCCCAGTCTTCAACTTTGCCCCTCCAGCAAGCTCTGAAGGTGGTTGTGTTGTCCTGGGTCTGACTCAGGTTAGATTTTTCTAATTTATTCTAAAATGATTTCATTCTATGCTGAAAATCGCTGCTTTCACTGGCAGTGATTAATCCTGAAGCTGCTGTAGGAGCTCACAGGAAAAGGTCTCACTGTCAAAGCCATAAATCCTCCAGGTTCAGGTGAAATCCAAGCTTCCTTTTGTGCTTTTTTAGGACTCAGCTGTGCTTGGGTTTTGGCCAGGAGCACCAGTTCCTGCTGCAGCAGAGACACAGTTTGTGCTGGTGCAGCCTAATTTGTTTGATCTAGCTTCAAACTGGGGTAAAAATGCATTGCTAAAAGTCACATCTCCCCCAGTGGTTTGCGTGGGTGAGGAGACTCTCAGGGTAGGCAAATTTTCCTAAGACTTGCATGAAATTACTCCCAGTAGGGTCAGGGCTGTGAATCCCATGAGAGCCCCGGGGGTGGCTCCTGTCCAAGGGCTCCATGTGGGACTGCCCAAACAGGCCTGGAACCAGAACAGGCTCAGAGGTGCTGGCAGGCAGAGCCCAGGCACAGGAATTTGGGGAAGTGGAATTTGGGGCTCCTGGTTCCCACTGCAGGGCTTTGCAGATCCTCAAATTGCAAAGGGCAGCTCCGAGCTCTGCTCCCTGGGACAGGGACAGGACCTTGGGGAGGGCTGGAGCTGTGCCAGGAGAGCTTTGGGTTGGATTTGAGGGATTTTAGCACTGCCCAGGCTCCCCAGGGAATGGGCACAGCCCCGAGGCTCCCAGAGCTCCAGGAGGGTTTGGACATCACTCCCAGGGATGCTCAGGGTGGGATTTTTATCTCAGTGATCCTTCATCCCTTCCAACTGGGGATATTCCATGATTTTATCCTCCCTGAATATCAGTGGTGCAGATAAATCAGGTTTTCCATTCCCACCTGGCCATCAGGGCCTGGGATTTGGGGGCCATAAAATTGTGGGGGAAACAGGACAGCATCAGCTGAGAAGGGACACAGGTTCTCAGATCACAGAGTAAAAGAGGGCTGATTGATTTATTTAACAAAGCTCAGGCAACAGTTGGTTTTGTAAGAGGCATTTTCTCAGAGGAAGGAAAATCCCCAGGCCCTGAGGGCCAGCAGCTGCCATGTGCTCCCTGCCACCCAGGACATTCTTGGTGCATCTCTGGAAATGTTGCAAAATACTTGTTATTTTTCCACTCCATGGGATAACTGGTACCTTGCAGTGAACTTTCTCTTAATCCCACAACAACAACCTGCCCCAAGAAGCAAATGCCAGCCCTGCAGAGGTTGAAAAATCTAAATTTACCTTCTGGATTTGCTGTGCAGGAAGGCTCCTGGGTTTGTACATTTGACCTACATGCTGAGCAATCCAAAAACAATCCAATAAGTTCCTCCAAGCTTTGGTTAGATTTGTTATCTGAGCAGGTGATGCAGTGATGGGGTTTGGATTTAGGTTTCATTTCAAACGGGAATTTTTCACTGTAAATGTTGGATTCTAACCTGGCCAGGGAGACAAAGCACCAGGAGCAGGTCAAGTGAGTCAGAGTTTAGTGGGCTTTTATTTGATATCAAATATGACAGGCAGGTGCCAGCAAGGAAGCTGAGCTTGCCCACTGCCAGGGGGAGGAGCAGATGGGACCTGGGGCTGCTTCTCTCCTGCAGAGCCCTGGGGAGGATTCTGGGGGGAGGATGTTGGGACAGACCTTGCTGGGGGAGTTCCAGCTGTGGCAGGAGCCATCAGGGCCCAGCCCGGCTTCCCTCCAGCTTTTGGGCTCTGGGGGAGAGGGGAGAGCAGCAGAAGGGCTGGGGTGTGCTGGAATTGCCTGGAGCACACCCTGTGCAGGGCAGTGTGCATGGAGGGGGCAGGAATGCCTCCAAAGGGCTCCAAAGAGCTCCCTTGAACCAGCAGATAAAACCCCAAAATTGAAGTTTCCCCGTTTTCCAGCCCAGAATTGTTAATTTTTACAGGAGGCTTCAGCCCTGCTGGCTCTTCTTGGCCTTTGCTGCATCACCCACACTCTGTCCCTGTGTCATTTTGGGGGGCTGCAGGTTCCCCGGGAGGAAGGGGCAGGACCAACACTGGGATGCTCCCAAGAGATTTGCAAAGGGAAATCCAATCTCTCTGTGCTCGTAAAGAGCTGAGAGCTCCAAGGACCTGGAGCTTCTCCCATGTGAGCCTGTCCAGGAGCTGGGGCTTTGTTCCCTGAGTGGTACCAGGACAGCTCTGACTCACATGGGGCCTTTGGGCTTCCCAGTTTTCTCCTGGGAATGAGATTCAGTTCCCACAGGTGCTGTCCCCAGCCCCTGCCCAGCCCCTGCCTTTGCCTTTTCATTTGAATGCTTCCAGAGCAGGGGGTGTCTCCAAACCAGGCCTGGGATCCAAGCATGGAATCCCAATTCCAGGGACAATTTCAGAGTCAAATCAAGATTGTGGAGCTGACTTCTTCCTCTTCTCTATAAATTATCAGGTCCCACAGCTGTTTTCTCAAGCTGTTGTGGGAAAGTCAGCTCCTGCAAAGTGCTGAGGCAGAGAAAGGCAGGGTGAGTTCTGCTGTGTGCCCATTCTGGCCACCCCAAAACATCCCCTGGTCCAGTATCCCATGAGTGATTCAGATGAGTAATGACAGGTGTAGAGCTGAAGTGAGAAATAATTAAAATTTGCAGTGCTTTGATGAGTCCAACACTGACCAGCACAGCACTAATATGTCCTGAGCCCTGGTTCTGCTCTGAAACCACAAGCCAGGTCCTTGCTAGGTGGAAGATTGGCTTTAAAATTGCTTCACCTTGTGGGGTGTGTGAGGGAGTTATTTTCCTTTCTGTCTCTTCATTCCTGAGCCTGTAGAAATTGGGGTTTGGAGTGTTTTGCAATGATCCTGAAGGACGGAGATTTTTGTGTAGAGAACACTTTCACATGATGGGATGATTACAGGAAACCAGGCTTGAAGAGGCAACTAAATAAACTAATAACAGCAAGTATCAGCAGATTTGAGATGAAACCAGGGAGGCTGGCAGGGCTGAGATGTTATTAGTTCCAGATGTTGCTCACAGATAAATATCTCTGGCCTGAGCTTTTCTAATTACTGACAGAAACTGAGCTGTCATGTAAAGATGCCTCTCAAGGCTCCCTCAGCACATTCATTAGAGTCCAGGGAGGACTGATATCTATTCATATTTCCTTTTTTTTTCATTTGTTACTCAGGAATTTGCTGAATGAAATCCCATTTCTGTGCTGGGTGAGGGGAGCAGACCCTGGATCCACTCTGGAGCCTGAAGCTGAGCCCAGCTGTGCTGCTGGGATCTGCCAGGCTCCTGATAAGGGTAATTTATTCTGAGCAGCCCAGGACACTCTGCCAGGGCCATTTCCATATCTCTGCTCAGCCAGGGCTGGTTAAGGAGGAGTGGAGTCAACTGAGGTACCCGAGACCAAACTCATCCGTGCTGCAGCCTCACTGCCTGACATCAGATAACTTCCTGAGGGGAGGCAGCTTTGATCAGCCTGCAGCACTGGGGGAAACGCTTGGGAGCAATCCCTGATGTTTTGCATCTGGTCCATTTTCAAAACTGTTTTCATGTTTAGAAGTTTCTCTCGGGGAGGAATGGCAGCACTGAGGAAGTGTGAGCCCAGCCCTGAGCCCTTCCTGGTGCTGCTGCCATCACTGCCAGCACTGACTCCTGCTCCTGGCACGGGCACCACTGCGGGGGAACCCAGCTCCTGGGGGTTTTTCCAGGAGGAAATGTGCTTTTGTGTTTGAGCTGCAGGTGTGAGGCAGCCTGCTGAGCTGGGTATGTCCTCCCTGCTGGGTGCTGGGGTTAGAAAATGAAGTTTCCTCGGAGCCAGGCTGAAATTCCTGTTAAAAAGGAAAAAAAAAAAAAAAAAGTTTTCAGTGAAACTTTCTCCTGGCTCCTTCCCTGTGCATATTTGGAGCTGAACATCACAGGAAGCAAACTGGGCTGGGATGGGGAAGATCCTTGTGACATCTCCAGCTGCTCCCTCCCCTGACAGACCCATCTGGGACGGGCACTTCCCACTCTGCTGCTGCCTTTGGACTGACAGGTGTGAGCTCCAGGGAGAGCACGGCATGAGCTCAGGGCAGACAGTGCAGGGAAAAGTGAAGCAGCAGGAGAAGGTGGCTGGGCTGGGGGTCATGTTTGTTTGTTTAACTGGAGCTGCTGCCCCGCAGTCCCTGAGCTGGGTCAGTTGTTTGCAACCCAAACTCGTTACTGGGTGAGAACTGGTAGAACTCGCTAAGGACAACAGGAATTTTCCTATAGCCCCCTGGGCTACAACAGATAATAACAAACTGGCCTGACTCTATTAAAAAGACATTTAAGCATCAGGTCACGTTGTTTAGTGGTACTGGGATCCAGCAGAGGCAGCTGGATTCCCAGCAATCCTGCAGATAGAGGCTGGAAATCTGGTGGGAAAGGGCCAGTGAGGGGTTTGTCCCTCTTGAGTTCTCCAGAAAGCCAAATCCTCCTTTTCCTTTCCCTCATTATTGCCCTGGCATTGTGGAGCTGTGCTGTGCAGAGGGAAGGGCAGTGCTGCCAGACTGAGCCCTGCAGCCCAAGGGAGTTTTAGTTGAGCTTTGTGTTCTTCCTCCTGGAGGAAAAGGCTCTGGGAGACACAGGGAGTCTCACTGGGAGAGATGATCTGGTTTGGATATCAAAGGCTTGAATGGCACAAGGTGTGTTTTTTTGCTGGAAAAGCACCTGAAGCAGCCCCAATCTCACTTTAACCTGCTCCAGGCTGCTTCCTCTTGCTGTGTATTAATTGCTGAAGTGTTTTAATAACCTTTGGTCAAAGACAACTGCAATTCCTGGCACATCACAGGACAGCTGGAAAGGATGTTTGACAGCTGTCAGTGGGAAAAGCTGTGTATCCTAAAGGGATTAGAGCCCTGGCTTTGAAGTTCCTTACAAGTTACAGAGCAGAGAAGCCAGGCTGGGAACAGGGAGTGTGGAACGGCTCAGGTGAGGTCACACCACAAAAAACCAGGAACATTTGGGATGTCAGGGACACTGGAATGAGTTAAACATCCAGGGCAGCCCCAGTGGCTCTGGACACCCTCTGGGTGATGCTGCCTCCATCCTGGAGCTGCTGCTGTGTCCCTCACAAAATGCAGCTAATCCCAGTCTGCCCCTGGATGTTTAGAGAGGGTTTAACAAGCCAAACACAGGAGCAACCCTGTTGCCTTAGAGAGGGTGTAGCTGTGAGCAAAATTTGGCCCTCTCTTTTAAACTTTGCAGTTTGTCCTGACTGCTGCATGCTTTATTTTTAGAGCATCATAAAAGGCTTTTGTTCCAGGGTATATTTAACAGGGGAGTGGAGGGGAAGTGGGAGGGTTTTGTTCACAGAGAATGTATCTCTTGGTCTCTTTCTTCTATCCCACCCCCTCACCAGATACTCTTGGAGGGTGGAGTATAAATGAAAAAAAAAAAAAAAAGAGAGAAAATAATAATTAGAAATACTGAAATCATAGTCAAAGGGATTGTCTGGGCGTCCAGGCCTGGAGGCCTCTGAGGCGCCACAAAATTCACATTATCACAAAAAAGACACAGAAGGTGCCCAAGAGGATGGAAGAGGCAGGACAGGGGTGGTCCTGTCTGGCAGGAGCAGTGCCCAGAGACACATCACAGCCACGCTGGGCTGGTCCTGAGCTCCTGCCAGGGGTGGCAGCCAGGCTTTGCCAGCACACAGAAGGGTCTGGGGGGTTTGTGCCCATCCTGTGCCCTGTCCTGGGCGGGCAGGCAGCAAAGGGCTGAGCCTGGAAACTCAGCCAGAGCCACAGGTGGCACAGGAGCCTTCCAGTGCCATAAAACCCTGCTCAGCTCTGCTCTCTCCTTTCTTTGTCAGGGCTTTTCCCCACTGAGGTCAGAGCCCTGTCCTTCCCTGCCTGCTCTGGCTCTGGTTTCTCCTCCTTCACTTTTGTTGCTGCAGTCTGTAAAGGTTGGAAGAAACTCGGAAATGCCCCGAGGGGATGTTGCAGCTCTGCAATAACCAGAGCCAGTGAAATCCTCTCTGCCTGCATGGGGAAAAGGACAAGGACTCAGAGCTGCCACTGTGGGCACCGTGAGCTGAGCAAGGCTCCATTCATTAGGAGATACAATCAGAGAATCGATCACTGCTGCCACAATGCCACAGATGAGTGCTTTCCTTGGCTGAGCACGACACAGCCCTGCCCGTGCCAGGGGGTGGGACTGGATGATCTTTAAGGTCCCTTCCAACCCAACCCACTCCATGATTCCTTATGGACAATCTGACTTCTGGCTGTTGCTGTCCCCTGCTCCTGGTGTTCCCCGGCAGAGTTTGCATTGCTCCAGACCCTTGGTTTGCATTCCCAGGAGCAGCCCTTGCCCAGCCCCTGCATCCTGGCACGGAGGGTTCCCAGGGCAGAGTGGAGCCCAGCACGTCCTGGTGTCACTCCTGGTCCTGGGCCAGCAGCCACCGAGGTGTTCGGGGCTGTGGCACCCAAATGAAAGATCCGTGCTCACCTGTGCCTGTGCCTGCCCTGCTGGGCTGGGAGCCCCTGTGTGCCCAGGGAGAGCCACACTCCGAGCTGGGTGACACCTCCAGAGCTGGGACATGTCCAGAGCTGGGACACCTCCAGAGCTGGGACATGTCCAGAGCTGGGACATCTCCAGGGCTGGGACATCTCCAGAGCTGTGACACCTCCAGAGCTGTGACACCTCCAGAGCTGTGACATGTCCAGAGCTGGGACATGTCCAGGGCTGTGCTGGGCAGGAGCTGAGCGGGGCAGGCAGGAGTGAGACACGATGGGGGGTGAGAACGAGGGGTGGAAGCTTTTCTTTTTCCCTTTGTTTTAAGGCTTGTATCGACTTGCCTGGCAAAATCCTCTCCTGCCTTCCAAATGCAGTCACTGTGAGTCACGGCTGAGCCCATCCTCTGCCTCCTCATTGCAACACGGATGACAGAAACCATCCAGCAAGAGGGCTTGAATCCCTGATGAGTTTTGTTCTATTGCACAAACCTTTTCCCCGTGTGCAGAGGTGTTGCCTGGCTGGTATTCCCAAACTTCCCCTGGAATAACGCTGGGCACAGGAAGGTTATCCCACAGCCCTGAGCAGTGCAAGGCTTCCCTCAGCCAGGATATTTATGGAATGATTTGGTGCCTAAAGTTAGGGGGGGGTTAAGGTTTATTTTTTAAAAGGGGATAAAAAATCTCCTCACGATTCTGGAGTGAGCAGCTGAGAGGAAGTGAGGAAAGACAGGAAAGGATTTTCCCATCACTACAATTACCACGGAGGAATGAGAGGAAACTTTCTCCTTCCCTAATTAATTCATTTATAAATACATATATTTTGCCAGTATATTTATATATAAAGAAACAGCAAAACACAAACCAACCCCCTCTCCATCTAAACTCTATAAAACCTCCTCAGGACTCATCCCCCAAACTGAAACTCATTATCCCCGAGCCGAGAATCCCTGATCCCTCCCCTTTACCCTGCGTGGCCCCGGGGCTGTTGCTGGCGGCCGGCAGGGACAGGGTTACACTGCACCTGTCTGGGTGTACCTGTCCCAGGGCACCTGTCCCGACAGCCAATCCCGCCCCACCTGAGCGAGCTGCTGCCATAAATCAAACACCTCGCAGGCAATGTCTGTGTGAGCAGCCTGCGAGCGGAGCTGCCCGCGCCCGGACACCGCCAGAAATGTCCAATGAACTCGAGTAAGTGCAAGGATTTGTATTTTTATTTATATATATTTTTTTTCTCGCTGCCGGGGATGGATGAGATTCCCGAGTTGCTCCTCTGCCCGTCCAGCTGTTGGCAAGGGGAGTAAAGAACGGGATGGGAAAGTTTTGCTGATTTTCTGTCCCTGTCTGAGCTGGTGCTGCTCTGGGGGGGGAAAATCCCTTCTTGGGAATCGCTCCTTTTCCTTTGGGACTTGTTTAAAATCACCATCCCGGTCACTTTTTTACCCCCAGCCTAAAAGTGGCACACGGAGTTTTAGTGTAGAGGCGAATCTGCTCTGCCTCTGTCCAACAAAATCTTACAGGAGCTACAGGAATCTGGTCTAATTTTATATATATTTACCTGAGAAAATGCCTTCCAAATTATTTACCTGTTTCTACTTTTTAGGGGTGGGGATTGTTGTGTCTTTTTTGGTGGTTTTATGATTTTTTTTTCCTTTTTCTTGTTTATTTGGGTGGAGG
This sequence comes from Sturnus vulgaris, assembly GCF_052056855.1. Lineage (NCBI taxonomy): Eukaryota > Metazoa > Chordata > Aves > Passeriformes > Sturnidae > Sturnus > Sturnus vulgaris. Next base: position 6,350,483 of record NC_142266.1, read on the forward strand.
GTTTTTTCCTTTTTTTTTTTTTTTTTTTTTTTTGTTTTGGCGTTTGGGTTTTGGGCGTTTTTTGTTGTTTGTTTGTTTGAGGTTTTTTGTTAAGTAAATGGATTCACACTATGACCCTATCAAATACTTGAATCTTTGAAAGAAGAAAAAGCTTTTAACACCTATCGATCTCCTTTCTCATTTTGGCAACTCTGAAATATTTTGGAGTTTTGGATGCTGATGGTATCAGCACAACATCTGGTGCTTTGCACCTCTGAAATAAATGCAAACAAGTGTCAGATTGGCGTGACGAGGTGTGGGGAAGGAATAAAGCAGCGAATAAATCTGCTGGATGCTGCTGCCAATCCGTGCTAAATGTCAGCCCAGTCCAGAGCAATGTGTGAAGGATTCGTGCGTGAAAATATTGAATCAAGAAATAGAAATGAGATATATCTGTGCAGAGATCTGGTGTTTCCGAGGTGTTTTTTGGGAGAAAACCGCACGCCTGTGTGTGTTTACAATCCTGCCAGAGCTGCTGTGTCAGCCAATCTCCTCCTAATTAAGAACCCTGAAAAGGCGCAGCAGTAATTATTATTATTATTATTATTATTATTTGATGTAAATACTGGGATCAATCTGCTCGGATTGATTGAGGATCTGCGACGGAAATTTCCGCTTTTGGAAGTTTTTGGGGTCATTTAGAACTGGTGCTTTTTAGGTTTGGGAGCGAGGGCAGGCGCCTGGCTCTCGGAAGGCACGGAGTGTGCGATTGATGGATTTATCGCTAATTAGGGCCGGGTAATTACACGGCTGCTGCCTCTGTTAACCCCTGAGCCTGCCCCAGGAGGGAAGAGCATCCAGCTGGGATGTGAGAGCCGGCACAGCCGCGATGGGGCTCGGGCTCCGTGCGAGAATTCTGCCTCCATTGATCCTTTAGGAGGAAACATCTGCACATCTGATCTTTGAAAATTCCTCTTTATTTCAGAGGGGAGGGGGGGGATAAATCCCTCGGGAAGAGCGGCCCGGGCAGGGCTTGGGGGAAGATTTCGGGTCACAAAGGGCCTGGAGCAGCTCGAGAGCTCCCGGCAGGAGATAAAGGAGCTGGGAATTCCCTGGGACCGAAGGAACAGAGAAACGTCCAGCCCTGGGTTTGCTGTGAGGGGAGAAGGTGTCGGGGGAGGGGGGAGGAAGCTGAGAAGAGGCTGCTAAAGCCCCTCGGCTCTCAGGAGCTGTAAATTTGGGGATAATCACCAGGGTGGAACTCTGCAGGCACCGGGAGCAGCCTTGGAGCGGTGTCGCTGCTCCTTCCACCCCCCGGGCTGAGCCCGCAACATCTGCCCAGATGTGGCCGATGTTTAGGAGCTGATATCCCAATTTTTTTTCTCGCTCAAAGTGCCAGGGAGAAGAATCCCACCACTCCCTTTGGGACTTTGATTTCCCGGAGAGGATGGGGAAGGGACCAGCGTGGCCTGGGAGGGGGAGATGTTTTGCCTATTCTAAAATATTCTAAGTGCTGATTTCCATAGTCTCCTACTCTGAACCTGTGTCTAACTCTGCCGTGCGTGGGCTGGAAGGAGTTAACCAGGAGTTACTCCCAGTTGTGGTTTTGTGGTCGAAACCATGATCGCCAGAAGCAAATTTTTGTCATGCATAAGGTGTGTTATTAAAACTTGAGTTATGCTCCTGGTGAATGAAAAGTTAAAGCCCTTTTATAAAAATCCTGGCAGCAAAGCACACAAGGGATAACCGTGCTGGAGCAAGGGAGGCTGGCTTGGATTTTTTTTTTTTTTTTTTAAAGTTATGTAAAGAGAAGAAGAGATTTGTAAATTAAAGAAACAATCAAATCACTGCTATGCAATTCGCAACAAAGGAATAAAAGCCCTCTGAATAAACTCCAGACTCAAAGCAGAGGTGAATCAACATTTGCACAGTATCTCTGCTTTGATGCTTTGGGTCACATTTTTGGCTGATTGGTCCATGGGAATGATTGCAGGGAAATTTGCAGAATAAAGATCGTTCCTCTGAGGAGGATCTGCTGTGCTTTGTTTGAATTGTTGATCAGTGTGAAGTGTTCATCCAAAAATGCACTTGTACTTGGATTGCACCTGCCAGCCCTTGGGATCAGTGATTGGCAGGAACAGGGATCCTGGAATCGAGTGTGCTCAAGGGGGAAAAAGGCAACAGCTGAAAAATGTTAATTAGTGGAACTCATTATTGAACATATGATTATATCCCATTGCTCACAGCCAAGTTTCCAAGGCTTGGAGGATAAGAAATATGGAAGAGATTGGGGTCTGATGGGAATGGGGAAGGAATTCCTCCCTGGCAGGGTGGGCAGGGCTGGCACAGCTGTGCCCTGGATCCCTGGCAGTGCCCAAGGCCAGGCTGGACACTGGGGCTGGGATAACAATGGAAGTGTCCCTGACCACTCCAGGCTGCTGTCATGGTTCATTTCTCGTTCCTTGAGTGTCAGTGCTGTTCTGGCTGTGCTCTGACCCTGGGGGTGAGGCTGATCCACCCCTGTCCCCGTGTGTTCACACCTGGGGCTGGCACTGCCCCCTCCTGCTCTGCCCTTGTGCCTTGGCAGTCTGAGCTCTGCACAAGTGCCTGCTTTGATGGGGCTGTGCCTCCAGTGGGGTCCATCAGGTTTGCTGGGAATAAATATTGTTTGAAGCACGTTGTGCTCGGCTTGTTTTTTATGTTAAACAGCCAAGCAAAAGCTGCTGCTCCTGGCCCTGTGCTCACAGGACACTGAATGAGGGCGTGCACAGAGTGCACCTTGGAGAGACCTGGGCAGCTGAGACTGTGCCAGGTGAAAATTCCCTCCAGGATGGGAAGAGAGAGGGAAAAGCCCCGGGGGAGAGCCCAGCCTGGCTGTGCCTGGCAGCCCTGCAGGGCTGTGGTGCAGCTGCTGGCAGAGCCTGGAACAGGGGCAGGGCAGGGAGAGCTGCTCCATGTGGGGCTCCTGTCCTGTCCTGTCCTGGCACAGCTTCCTGGAGCCTCTTGGGCAACAAAATCCACCTCTGCCACCCTCAGCAGGGCTGAGAGCCCGAGCCAGGGAGGGATCAGCACATCCCTGGGCTGGGGGGACCCCACTGTCCCCACACTGAGCACAGAACTCTGAGGCTGAAACCTCCAATCTCTGCTCCTGGTGTCTCACTCCTTCCTTAGGAACGTGTGACACCCTCAGTGTGTCACTGCAGCAGGGTGTGCTGAGGGAAGCAGAGAACCTTGAGCAAAGCTGGGCTCTGTTCTAAGCACAGATAACCCATAATAGCTGATTGCTGGCTAAAAACCCACATGACCTGAAGAGCAGTAAAAAAGAAACAAATTTTGTTGCAGAAGTTTGTGTATTATGGCTACCATTGGTGGATTTGAAATCCAAATATTCTAAAACCGTGGGGTTTTTTAAATTTTATTTTATTTAAAAGTCATGGCTGTTGGAATTAGAGAATATATAAAAATTACCTGTGCAATCTTCCTTTTGGTGGGTGGAAGGCTGGGAGCCTCAGTGCAGAGTGTGATGTGCTGGTAGGGTGAGGGTTTGTGTCCAGGAGTAACTGTACAGAAAGTGTCTTTATCGATCCACAATGACAATAGCAATGAGAGTGACGTTTACAGCAATATTTCAGAAGTGCCAGGTGCTCAGGGCCTGGTTTTGTGTCTCCTTTTAGAGTCAGAGTTCCCTGAAACTCAGGACACCCCAAAACGGAACATCTGACATCAGAAACTGCTTGTGGAAAAAAATCAGCTGCAATTGCTGAACTGCAAACGGATTGTGTGTGTCATTTGTTTTGTGAGGCAGGGGAGGCACTGAAGCAGGGCTGGTCTGTGCACTGGGATGGGGGTGGATCCCTCCAGGGTGATGATATCGGGTAAAGCACAATCCCAGCTCGTGTCCCCGGGCTTCAGGGCTGCTTCTGCTCTTGGCTGACCAGCCCAGGATGAGGCATTTTAGTGCCAGTCCCTGTCCTTGGGTCCTTCTGCTGTGATCATAAAGAACTACAAAGCAGGAGTTAGGCTGGTGTGAAAAAAGGACGAATATTGAGCTGGTTTGGGGCTTCTTGGTGGGTGACCCAAGAGGGCAGGAGAAGGGGGATCCCTGCACCTTCCCTGGGAGCTTTGTCTGCCTCCAGCACAGATCAGCCTGCAGAGCTTTTCCAGCTGGATCTGCTGGGGTGAGGGATCCAGGGAGTCTCCACTGAGCCCCTTTGGGAATCAGGAGCCATTTCCCAAAGCTGCTCATGGTGATCCCTTTCCTTCCCATGCCTGCAGGGCCCAGGCTGGGTCACCTGGGTGCCACCTGTGCCACAGAATCCAGGGAAGGAGAAGCTCCTGTGGCTGAAGCATTGCTGCCAATCTTCAGGTGCCTGAGCTGAGTTAACCCCGGGGCTGAGGGCGCTGCTGAAATGCCCCTGCACAGTCCCAGGGACAGAGCCCACATTGTTCCCCAGCTGCCAGAGAAAACATCCCAGAGGATCTCCTGTAGGCAGTGCAGGTCAGGGGCCATGAGATACATCATGGTCTCCTGGGCCTGTGGATTGACACCGTGTTGTGCTTGGCACCCCAGCAGTGTTTTTCATCATTAGTCTGTGTTTGTTGTGTTTCTTCCTGTGTTTTTTTTTCCTGGTTCTGTCTCTGGATTTTTGCCTGGCTGTGTGAGTGGGACAATGCACTCACTGCTGCCTGTGCTGTCACCTTGTCTTCAGGTGTGCTTGTTTATGAAACCTGCAAAGAAATTACAAAATCAGGACTTAGCTGAGAGGTTTGGCTTCAGTAGTGAGGCCACTTGGTGGGATGCTCACAAGGGTTTACAGCTAAAATCTGCTCAGGAAGCAGCTGCTGATCCTCCCCTGCATTTCTGACAAGAACCTGGGGAACCCCAGGGTTATTTCTAGAGGGAGGAGAGTGCAATGTCCAAACCCAGAGCTGATGAAACCCCCCAGGAGCTGCCTGGGGCATCCCTGAGCTCCTCAGGGCCGGGCTCTCTGTTCTGTGGCTCTGAATTCCTGCTGCTCTGACAGTGTGGTGCTGCTCTGTAGCCACCAGCACCTGGCATGGCCAATATTTATGTTGGAGGCTTAATCGGGTGTAGTGGAGAGAACAAAGACAGCAACACCAAGCTCAAAGGCCAGCAAAGCCTTCCACAGAAACCCAGCAGAGGCAGAAGCAGCACAAGGGCTTTTCCTGCTTGGCTGATGTCCCCACCTGGACCCTTTGGGCATGTTGTCCTGTTCCAGCAGAGCCCTGAGTGTTTATCCATCACCAGGAGAAATTGGGGAAACAGAGGTGGGGTGGGCTGGAGGGGGAAAGGGGCTGGGATCACCTTGTGTCACACTCCCAAGTGTTTGGAAACAAACAGAGTGCTCCTCCCTGCCCCAAGTCCTGCTCTGCACATGGCCCGAGGCTGCAGCACACAGAGGGGAGGGAGGTGCTGGTGCCAGTGTTTGTTTCCCTGGCCTGGGAAAGGAGCTCGGGATGGGCAAACACGGCCTGGCCACGTGCAGGGGGCATCACAGGCAGCCAGGAAAGTAAAGTTCAGGTGTGTTTGCATCTGGATTTGGGTGTCCCTGTCCTGCAGCTGTGCTTCACAGAGGCTGCTGCTGAGATCTGTGTGCTCTGAAGTGCTGGGGGAGCAAACTGACCACAGTGTCCTGTAGGTCCTGATGTCCAAAAGGTGCCTTATCCGTGTCACCACACTGCTTATCTCCCCAGACACTGGGTAGCCGTGGCGACCTTTGGGAGCAGGGTCAGAGCAGGGCCGAGCTGTGTGCAGGAGGAAATGGGGAGGACGTTCCTCAGTCCCTGGCAGGATGGGTTCTGAGGGATGCACAGGACTCCAGGCACAGCCCAGTGCCCACCAGGGATCCCGTGGAACACGAACAGGGTGGATAAAGGTGCAGTTCCTGGGGCCAGTGCAGTTCCTCTGCAGCTGCTCTGCCTTTCCAGGCCTCTGCAGGTTCTGAGCACCTCAGGGTCCTGCTGGAGCTCCTGGTGTGTCCAGCTGGAGCAGCCTAAATGCTGAGATGCTGTCCCAGTCCTGCCAGCCCTGCTGGACCCTGCTGTTTGTGCCCAGGATTTGGCTCTGTCCAGCTCAGCCCATCCCTGCAGGAAAGTTCCTTTGCTTTCTGCCAGGCCCAGGGCAGGCCAGGTTTCCTTTGTGCCTTTTCCAGGGTTTCTCCCAGCAGAGGTGAGGGGCAGGGAGGCAGAAGGGAACCACACAAGGAATGTTTTAACCGAGGGAGAATCAAGCTCCGAAGCATTTCTCCTCGTGGTTTGGGTGCTTTTTTGAGCTCCCGGATGCTTTGCTGCTCCCTCCTGCCCCGGTGTGTTTATCTCTGCTGATTCCCAGTGGCAGGGGCCGAGTCTCACCCCGAGCTCGAGCTCTGCTGCTGCCGATTGTCCCTGCAGAGCCGGGATCGAGGATTCCTGCCCGGACAGGACCGAACAGCGCCGGCACCGAGCGCTGCAATCTGAGTCACGGCCACGGCCCCGCTCGGAGACGGCGGCGGAGAGGGAGGGAGGGAGGAGCGAGCCGGGGCTGCGTGAGAAGCGCAAAACACAACGAAACTCCCAAAGAGCTGCTGGAGTTTCAGGGGCTGGGCCGGGGGGGGGGGGAGCAGCGGGCTCGGCATCTCCATCCCCATCCCTGTCCCATCCCTGTCCCTGTCCCATCCCTGTCCCCAGCCCCGCGGGCACACAGAGCTGCAGGAATCACCAGCCTGGGGCCACCAGCAGGGCTGGTGCAGGGAAAAGCAAAGGATTCCTTCAGGAACAGGTGACAAAAGCAGCAGAAGCAGCCCTTGGTGACCTCATGGAAAAAATCAGCTGTAATTCCTGAACTGCAAAGTAATTCTGTGCTGTAATTTGTTTTGTTAGGCAGGAGAGGCAGCAAAGCAGGAATCTGAGCCAAGGAGAGTCTGATCCAGGAGCATCCCAATCCCTGCACAGTTTAATGTGCATTTAATGGTGGCAGAGCAACCGTGGGCAGTTTCAGGGATGCCAGGTTCCTTCCTAGAGGAGTTATTGTTCTCTGAATGATTCACTTCAAGGTCTAGACCAGGACTTATTATAAACCCACGGAGAGTGGCTTAATGAAAACAACATATTCCTTCTAAAAATGCCATTAAATTGTAGCACTCGTTGCTGTAACTCCTGAAGGCTTCCTTTGCCTTTCCATGAAAAAAACATCAGCAGGTGATGTCATGGTTTAACTCCAGTCAGCTCTTGGCAACTTGGGAGATTTAAAAAAGTTTTTTAAACCTTCCTGTTAATAAAACCCAGTCTTGCCCTTCGTGGACATTTCCACTTTGAGGAAAAAGGAATTTTTGTCCATGGAGATGTTATTTTGGTGTGAGCTGTGCTGGTGCCAGCAGGTGCAGGTGACAGGAGCTCAATGGATGTGGTGGCTTTCAGTCAAAGGTTGGACTCGACGATTTTTGGGGTCTTTTCCAACCTAAACAATCCCGTGATCCCAACGTCCCAGGGAATGCACAGAGGCACTGCTGGGCTGGCTGCTGGCAGGGCTTGCTGGAGGAAAAGGAAAGATGACCAATGTTTGGGTAATTAAGTGTCTGACAGTTTATTAACATAAGATGGAGAGGCCTGGAGAAAGTGCCAGAAGTGAGGACGGGCAGGGCATTATTTTGGTGTGTTGCTTCTCACGTAGTCCCACGAGCCTCACCTCAGTCAGGAATTTTTTGGTGGAAGGGAGGGGGTTGTGATCTGCCTGTCTGCTTCCCTCGAGTAAAATCATCTACAAATGATTGGGGAAAAAATAATTTAAAACCCATGAACAGCAGCAAAGGAGAACGATGAGGTTTGGTTTCATCTGGACACTGAGTGACTGTGTCTGAAGCTCCACATCCAAGGGAAAATTCTTCCCTGATCCCTTTTTAGTGGCCAGCACCCCCTGGGACAGTGCAGGATGGGGCTGGAGGAAGGAGCAGCTGATGGGGTTGTGCCTCCCCGGGCAGAGGCTCTGGCCCGATTTTGGATCCAGCTACAGCAGCAGAGGTGCTGATGCCAAAGCTCTGGGAGTTCAGGACCAGGAGATCCTGGATCCCTCCCGCACTCCACAGAGCCTTGGGGAAGCCCTTCCCACATTCATGGCAATGTCTGTGGGAAATGCTCCTCCCTCATTGCCACTTTCACCCCAGTTTTAGATCCGTGCGTCTGATGAAGAATGACACCATGAACTTCCAGAAATTCCCTTACACCAGCGAAGATGAAGCGTGGAAAACCTACCTGGAGAATCCCCTGACTGCGGCCACCAAGGCCATGATGAGGGTGAACGGGGACGACGACAGCGTGGCCGCGCTCAGCCTCCTCTACGACTACTACATGGTGGGTGGGGCGGGGTAAAGGAGGGGTTAAAGAGGAGTAAAAAATGTGTGAAACGGGTGTGAAACGGGTGTGAAATGGGTGTGAAACGTGCACCACCTTAGGAGGGGACCCCTCTGCTGAGCCCCCCCAGTTTTTTATCCAACACCCTCACACCACCCATCCCCAGGGGTAAACTGAGGCACAAACCACCACCGAGGGAATCCAGAACATGTGGAAAACCTGAACCCAGGTGCCCCGAGTCTGGGTTTTTACCCATAAGGAGCAGCAGTGCTTTGAGAGCTGCTGGGCTGAACAGCCTTGCAGGCCCCACCAGTTTTATTCTCCCAGTTCTGCTGTAGGATGGAGCTCTGAGAAATGTGGAGATAAATGTGATCAATGTGATTTATCCCTGATTGGAAGCAATAGGAATGATGTTCCCACTCAAAGGTCCTGCCCAGAACAAGCTGCTGTGGCTTGCCCGAGGTTATTTGGGAACCCAGCAGCAGCCCAGGGGAGAGCCCAGCTCTGCTCTTTGTTATTCATGTGGGGTTTTATCAGGGAGGCTTCACTTGCTCACAGCCAGGGCGAATTCTGCTCTGTTCTCCATTAAGAAAATCTAAGATTAAATGAATTCTTTGCTCTGCCTTGTCCTAGGTCCCCAAGGAGAAGAGGATTCTCCCAGCTGGGATGATGGCACGCAATGACCTGGCAAAGAGGTTGGCTTCAGTTCCTGCTCTCTGGAGCTGCCTCACTCTCCTGCAGCTGCTGAAATGCAGGATGGGGCTCTGAGCTTGCAGAAAATAGACATCAAAGCACGGTGTTATTAGCAGCAACAGTGCAGCTCATTAACCCTGAGACACACATTAAAATTCTTTAGGCCTGGTCCCAAGCAGGCATAAATGGAGCTACACCCATGTACAGAGCTGAGCATCTGTCTGGCTGTGTGCACAGGGGCTGTGCTGATCTCCAGCAGCTGAAGAAATTACCTTTATTTCCTATTTTGTGCCGGCTGCAAAGGGCAGAAGGATTGAGCACTGGCAGCAAGAAGGGAAGGGCCAAATCCTCATTCATTCCCTGGGCTGATGAGAGTTTCTGTTCCACTCTCCCAGGATGCTCTTCCAGTGACTCCCATTTGTCCTTTGAGGTTTTCAGATAATTAACTATTAAATTAATGGCTCATTTGCTACTATGAGTTCAGTTCCCCTTCCTGGATGCTGTGTACTTTGGCACTGTCAGTTTTTAACCACTTGACAGAATAAACCTCAAGTGATACTTCTCTCCTTCAGAAGTAAACTGAGTTCAGCTGGTTTTGGTCTTTGCTTCCTAAGTTTTGGAGTTCGTGAATTTGTACAATAATCGTTTTTCCTTTTAAAAAAGGTATAAAAAAAATCAACTTTCAGCATCCATGAGCCATAAAAAGACTTATGATGGACAGCCCACAGAGCAGTTACCTTTCTTATCACCCCTGCTGCTCTGAGTGTGTGACAGCCTAAATAGAGGAGCAGTGGATGTGCAGCCCCAAACCAGTCCAAGCCATATTCCCTGACTCCCTGTGATCATCCCTTATCTGCTGAGCACCTCTGCTCCTCGCTGAGTGCACTGAGAGCTGTGGGTGGAGATCCCCCAGGGGCTGCAGGAGCTCACTCAGGGTCACCTGGCAGCCGGGCCCTGCTGGCAGTGACACCGTGCTGGGGGTGCCCACTGTGCCCTGAGCCAGCACCTCTCTCCAGCAGGCACTGCCACGGGATGGATTATGAACCTGAGATCCCTCCCTTCGATGGCTCAGCCCATCTCATGAAGCTGCTGTCAGAAAACGTCTCCATGAGCCAGGAGTTCTGCGAGCTGCCCAAGAAGAATGGTCTGAGTCTCGAGGCTGTCCCTGCTCCTCACAAGGCAGCCCTGCTCCCTCCAGGCACCAGCAAGCTGGAAGCCACCCCCGACAACTTCCTGGTGGCCCCGGGGGACGTGTACGACAGCAGCTCCCTGAGCTCCCTGTTCGAGAGCCTGCCCATGGCCCCGGCACAGCAGCGCTGGCAGCCAGACAGCACCTTCAAGGAGGACCCCCAGGAGGTCAGCGCTGGGGCTGGGGGTCCTCGGGGGGCACTGGGAGCTTTGCTTTGGTGCTGGAAGCTTGCTGCTGTTCCTGTGGGATTCCTGGGGGGTTTATGTTGATTTTGGAAGTAACGAGGGTCCGTGTTTTGTCTGCTGTGGTGTCTGGGAGAAGGGGGGTGGACAAAGCAATGAGAGATTCTATTTTTGATTTGTGTTTTTCTTGTGTGCAGACGCTGCTGTTCAGTGACATCCTCAAACCCCAGGCAGAGCCACCCTGCCCCGAGAGCTACCCCACAGATGGAGTGAAGAGGTAACAGCAACCCAGGGCTTTCTTTCCAGGGAATTCTTGGCTCTGCCCTGGGGAAGGACTGCATCCCTTTGCTGTCCCCAGTGCTAATGGCACAGACCACTTGTGTCACCCTGGTGTTCTCAGAGCAAGGTGCTGCCCCCTGAGCTTTCAGACCCAAAGCTGAGATTGTTCTGCACCAGGCTGGGCTCAGTCCAGGGCCAGCTGCTGTCACATCCCTGCCCCTTCCCTGCTTGGCTGGGTGACACAGAGGCATCCAGGTGGCTGCACCATCTTCCCACAGGCCACTTGGAATGGGGGAAATGACAGGGAAAAGGAGGCTGGCAGAGCATGAGGGTGATCATCAGCCTCCCCTAATCTAAGGTTTAGGTTCTCACTTAGCACTGTTAGTCAGCCTTGATTTTAGAGGGTGCCACTGCCTCTCATTCCTAAAACATGAGAGGGATTTCTTCCTCCTTTCCACCCCTCTGCCAGGCAGAGCTTTGCTGCTCCAGATACCAAATCAAACCTCCCAGCAGGTAACATTATTTCACCTCCCACTTTTTATTTGCCTCCTGAGTCAGCTGACTGGGTGACTCAGCTGTCAGACGTGGGGATGTTCACACAGACAGCAGCGTCTCCTGAGCCAGAGGCTCCCAGCTCACTGTTTATTTGTGCACTGAAGCTCTCTGGCTCTCCTGGCTCCAGATAAGAGGAGCTGCCAAGCCCATCTTCAGAGATGGCATCACAGGAGGTGGAGCAGGAAGATGGGTTGGTGACTAAACAGGGCACTTGAAGGGTCTGAGTGAAGGCTCCTGTACAGGTGGTGGCTTGCACGGATTCCTCACAGCAGAAACCAGCTGTGGCCTCATGGTTTCAGTGCTCACAGCTGCTGGTGAAGGCCTGGGAGCTTCTGAAGTCAGGCTCTTCTTTCAGATTTCCTTGCCAACAGTGACACCTTCTCTGTGTGCCACTGCAAAGCTTTTCTGTAAAGATTAAAGTCAGTGCCCACCACACTGAGCTGGATTCTGAGTCCAGTTCTGCAGAACCAAGCAGGTGTTGGTGTCCTGCAGGTCCTTTTCCTACAGGACCATTAAGGGAGAATCTTCCTGGCTCAGCCAGTTATGGGTATGGATTTGGAGACAGAAACCTGAGTTTAGGATGTTGGAAAAGTCTCAGCACCCATTTTTGTGTGTTTTGCTATAGGCTGCTGGTTGAGCAGTGGTTCTGTTGCCATCCACACAAAAATACTGGCTGCAGTCACATCCTGGGGTTTTTAAGCCAAAACTGAGGGGTAAAATAGAGGCTGTTGGAGCAGTGCTGCTCCCAGGGTGTTGGGGAGGATCAGAATGTGCTGTGCTGTGTCAGGGTGTGTGAGGTGGGGAATGGAGCAGAAACTGGAGCCTGTAACCCGTGGGGTGGAGGCTCCTGGGGCTCTGTTTTGCTTTTGCAGTGAAACAGCAGCATGTGCTTATTCATCCTTCTCTCTTTGTTCCATTCAAGTGACTTTGAATACACTCTGGGGTCACCCAAAGCCATTCACATCAAATCTGGGGACTCTCCCATGGCCTACCTCAACAAAGGACAGTTCTACCCCATCACACTGCGGACAGCTGGAGACAGCAAATGTTTGCACTTGTCCTCAAATAAAGTGAAGGTAAGAAACAGAGACAGGCTGACAGCTCTGCTGACAGCTCTGGAATGGGACATCCAGCAGCTCCACTGGCCTGGGAACAGAGCTGAACATGAGCAGTAATGGCTTTGTGGCTCATGTTGGCTTAAAGGGATGGATGGGATGGATTCAGTCCCACAGGATAATCCTGTGCTGCACTGCAGAGCCTCTGTGGCAGCAGGAGCCTCTGTGCTGAGCTGGGCTGTGCTGGCTGTGTTGCAGAGTGTGGTGATGATCGTGTTTGACAATGAGAAGATCCCCACGGAGCAGCTGAAGTTCTGGAAGCACTGGCACTCCCGGCAGCCCACGGCCAAGCAGAGAGTCATCGACGTGGGTACGAGGGGTGCCACTCCTGGGGCTGGGGGGCTTCTGCCTCCAGTGCATCCCAGGGCTTCCCTTGGCCTGGGAGTCAGCCAGGGGCAGCATTTGGGGCTGGGAATGTCACCAGTTCCAGCCCCAGTATGAACTGCTCCTCCCCTGCCTTCCAGCTGACTGCAAGGAGAACTTCAACACGGTGCAGAACATCGAGGAGTTGGCCTACAACGCCCTGTCCTTCGTGTGGAACATCCACGAGGAAGCCAAGGTACAAAGTGCCATGGAGGGGAGCTGGGAATGGTCCTCAGCAGAGCTGCAGCTCCCTCCTGACAGCCCAGCACTGCCCCATTGCTCAGCTGAGACACACAGAGTTCCAAACCCAGACCCAGAGCTGCCACTGCAGCGGCCCCAGGCAGTGTTTGCCCGGCAGGACAGCAGCAGGACAGCGTGCCTCAGTGTGTGTTTAAGCACTGCCATGAGCTAATAAACACTCTGGGTACACCCAGACTGGCTCAGGGATGTTTTCTTAGTGCTGATGGATAACTCTGAAGAAAGGGTTTTGCAGCAATTCAGGGCTCTGCTCACAGGTACCTGCAGCCTGTTTAAATAACCCCCAGTCAGGGAACAAAGAGCCCCCTTCCCAGCAGACATGACTGACCTGTGGGATTCTGTGCCTTGTGGGATGTGGAAGGGAGCCAGGCAGGTCACAAGATCCCTTTTCACCTTAAAACCAGGAAAGTTTATTACAGCAAGGTCTGTGCAGCTCTGCTGCCCGTTCTGCATCTCCTCAGAGTCTGCCATGAACACTTTGTATCTAGTGGGGATTGAAAAACAGATGAAGTAACTAAGAAAAAAATGAAAAGCATAAATACCCCAGTCTTTAAAGCTTGGGAAAACCCTGCCTGGCTTTGGGATCTCAATAAGCCCAAAGGCAACCTGGGTCTTTTACAACCCAAGAGGTTAACAAATGTCTTCAAGGCAGAGCTGTCAGAAATGGAAATATGTCAGGTATGTGGCAAGCCCCGGGGGCACCTCAGCAAAACTGGATTTAACTCTTAGCAGAAACTCTGCTCATGCACTGGCCTGGGGCAGGTAGAGGTGAGACTTCAGAGAGCTGCAAGGGCTGGGAGTGAGGCAGGAGGGGTCAGGGAACAGGAGGGGGCAGGGGCTGAGAACAGGAGGGATCAGGTATTTGGGTGTTTGGATTGTCCATGGCACCTGTTACTTCTCTCCTTCCAATTACACTTCACTTTCCAGTAAAGAGGTTTTCTTTCCTAGGAACTGACTCGAGCTGACATCAGGTTTCAGGGCCGAAATCTCAGCCGAGGGAGCTCTGGGAGCTTCTCCAGCTGCACATCTGTCCCCAGGGTCCAGGGGAATTCCAAGGTCACACCAGTGACTTGGCAGTTTGGAGATACAATTGGATTAGAGCTGTGCTCAGCTTTTCTTCCAGAGTTCCCACTGGAGTTAATTCCCTCCTGGTGATAAAAGAGCCCAGTGTGGGATGAATATTTGTTTAACCAGCACTGCTGAGCAATTCCTGAGGCTGCAGCCTTGTCCTCCTCCCTTCCTGCAGGGCTTTGCTGTCTGAGGGTCCCTTTCAAATGAAAGATCAGAAATATCAGCAAGAACATCCCCAGGCAGGATTTTGGGAGTGGAGAGGCTGAGCTAAAGAGCTGCAGTAGTGTGGGGGGAGAGGCTCAGGTGTAAAACCAACTGCTGCCCTGGCAGGGCTGAAGGAGCCTCAGCAGCTGCTTCTGTGCCTGCCCTGAGCTCCCAGAGCTGCCTGAGGAGGTGCCCAGCACCAACAGCCCCTGTCCCTGTTTGCAGGTGTTCATTGGGGTCAACTGCCTGAGCACAGACTTCTCCTCACAGAAGGGGGTGAAGGGAGTCCCCCTGAACCTGCAGATCGACACCTACGACTGTGGCAGTGGCAGCAGCCAGCTGGTGCACAGGGCTGTGTGCCAGATCAAGATCTTCTGTGACAAGGTACTGCACTCCTTCCCCACATTTCATACACCCAGCTGGCCAGAGGCTCCAAGAATAAAACCAGAAAGTGTGAGAGCCTAGAACAGCCCAGAGCTGTGACTGTGCCTCACAATCAACTCTTATTTTTGATCAGCTGTTAAATATCAAAGGAGATTAGAGTTTCTTTGGAGGTTCTTCCCCAATCTCAGATATCTTTCCATGGAAATATTTCTCACAGCTGTTCTTGTCTGTGTGTTTCATTTCTAAATCAAATTATATTTTTGTTTTTCTAATATCTGAGTGTTAGAGAGTCTTGGCTTGGGCTGTGGAAGGTCCCTGAGGTGACCATTTCTGAGTTAAGGCTGCCTTCACCTTAATGTGGCACACCCCAGAGGAACCCTCTCTTGCCAATGTCCTGAATGTTGCTGGATGTCCCCACAGGGAGCAGAGAGGAAAATGAGGGATGATGAAAGGAAACAGTTCCGAAGGAAAGGAAAATGCCTGGACTCCAACAACAACGGTCAGTGCTCAAATCCCTGGCTGCTCCCTCCCATGGATCGGGCTGTTCCCAGCACCCCTGGGCAGCCAGGCCTTTGCTGGGCTCCTTCCCAGCCTCCCCAAGGCCTCCACGAGCACCCACCAAGCCCTGGGGATGGTTCTGGGCTCCCTGGGGCTGCCCTGCAGGCTCCTGTCCTGCCCCAGCATTCCCGCTGGGAGCCTTGGCAGGGCTGTCCTGTCCCAGAACCGAGGGAGCCGAGATGAACTGGACTCTCCATCCGTAGGTCTGAAAGGCTGTTTGCTCTCTGGCTTCAGAGGGAATGAGATCACGTTCCTGCGGCCCGAGAGCGACCTGGAGACGCAGCCGGTGCTCTTCATCCCCAACGTGCATTTCCCCACCCCGCAGAGGTGTGGCTCGGTGAGTCCCTTCCCCCTGGCATTCCCTCCTCGTCCTGCCCGGCCTGGGCATCCCCCCAGCCCTGCTGTTATGGAGAAAACCCAAAGCTCCCCACAGCTCTTTGTGGGATTGAGGGGAGCTCCATGTCCCGAGTGCTGAGGGAGAAAACCTCTCCAGGTATTTCCAGCTTGATATTCCTGTGCTTTACACCTGCAGCTTCCACAGAGGACTGCAGTGGGAGCAAAAACAGCAGTAGAAAATAAATTCTAGCAAAATGTGACCATCTCAGTCCTGTGTAGGTGTCCTCTGTCCAGTGTCCTTCAGAGCTCCTCCTCATTCCCTGCCTCAGAAACCTCAGTTTGTCAAAACCAGGCAATCTGGGCAAGTCCTGTATATCAAATTCCACTTAATCTAAGAAAGAGATGTTTGGGTTTAATTGTGTGGGAAAACTGATGGGTAAGGAGGAGGGAAATGATGTTTAAAGTGTGCCCAAGTTGCCTGTCCCCCTCTCCAGCACACAGTGGTGCTGTGCAGACTCACAGATTCATTTCCTTTGCATTCCAGGTGCTCCCTCCCGCTGTTCCCAACTCTGCAAACAGGTGAGGACGCAGCACTGTGCATTTCCCACCCACCAGCTGCTCTGTTCCTTTGGGAATGTCAGGGCTGTAGGATACCCCAGGGCAGGATAACACAGCTCAGTGTCTCCCTGATGCCCTGAGAGTCAGAATCTGAGTTAAAACTTGTCCTGGAAGGGACTCAGGGCAGCAGAAACATGGACACATTTCTGTCCCTGTCAGAGTCACTCCAACACGAGCTGCTCCCTCATTGTCCTGTTGTTCTCATGGAGACAATGTTCGAAAGGGGGAAAAAAAGATCACAACTGTCACTGAAGGGTTCAAATACCCAGAGGCTGAAAAATCAAATAAATAAATGAAGTGGAATCACATTTGAAAAGCAGAATCTCCCCCAGCCTGGGCCCTCTATGTGAGGACACCAGTGGGGAAGCAGTGCCAGGAGGGTGCAGAAGGTTTTGGGTTTGGTGACCCCAAGCCCTCAGTGGGCCCTCCCTGAGCTGCCCTTCCTGCTTTAGGCAGGAAGTTACAACTCTGCTGCTGTAATTACAAACCAATACTTAATTGCTGGATGGTTGCTCAGTCAGAAGTTCAGTAGCTGGGGCTGTTCTGTTTGTTTTTACTGTTCTGCCCTGCTGAGAGTTGTGTCCCCCTGGCCCAGGCTGCCCCTGAAGCGGAGCGGCGCCTCCTTCACCGACGACTTCGACCCCATCCCTCCAAAGCACAGCAAGGACGAAGATCCCCAGAGAGGTAACCCTGAATTCCAGGAGGCCACAGGGCTCTGGGAGCACTGGGAGCACTGGGAATGACCTGAGCACGCTGCCCTGTTCTCTTGCAGTGCTGCTCTATGTGCGCAGGGAGTCCGAGGAGGTGTTTGATGCTCTCATGTTGAAGACCCCGGACCTGCAGGGCCTCAGGACAGCTGTGAGTGTCCCCAAACCCCTGGGGGATGGACAAACCGCAGATAAAAGGGAATGGGGTTGGTGAACAGGGAAGTGCTCATGTCTCCTGCCTGCTCTGCCTTGGGCATGGAACTGGAGGTGGGAGCAGGGGCTGAGCCCTCGCAGGAGCTCCTGGCGTGGCCGTGTTGTGCTGCAGAGGGAGGATCAAACCTCCTGCCCCATCCACATCCTCGTGGAAGTCTCCTCTTGTGACAGCACATTCAGATTTTCCACTGCCAAACACCTTTTCCATTCTCCAGGCTGGAGATGTGTGATCTGCATCCCTCCCTGGCCTCGTGCTGGAATTCCCTGGCTGTGTTTGAGGAGCACAAGGACATATTTCTGTCATGGTTATCAGCAGCATCTCTGACAACCCAGCCCTCTCTGGAGACTGCTGGGAAGGAAACAAACAATAAACCTCCCAGATTTGGGGTGGCTTTATGGCTGCACTTCAAGCTCTGTTGGTTTTACAAACTTTTTAAAATAGAGTGTTTGAAAAATGTCAGCACAGAGGATTCTTTGCCATCTTCTCCTTCCCTCATCCCTCACCACAGAGAGACAAAAACCTTCATGGAAAACACTTGGCAAAAACCTACAAAACTCCTGCCACCCTCAGACCAAAACTGAACTTGCCCAGGAGAATGTTCAGGTCATGGTTTTGTTCTCTGGAGTAAAACTGAGGGGGAATCTTTGCTGCTGAACACCCAGCTCGGTGTTCTCTTTCATTTTTACCGTGGGAATTTCACTTTACAAGCACAAAGATTTGCCATGTTTTCTCTCACAGATTTCAGAAAAATATGGGCTTCCTGAAGAAAGCATTTATAAAGTCTACAAAAAGTGCAAAAGAGGGTAAGCTAATCTCTCATCTGCTTTTATGCTGTGCCTCCAAACCTGTCCTCTCCAGCCCCTGCCATTGGCTCCAAGAGCATTTTAACAAGATAATAAAAGGTAGAGCCATGTCAGGCTCTGCTATTTGGAGCATATAAAAGTCAGATCTTTCTGGGCTTTAAAGATTTGGGATAATGCTTGTTTGTATTATATTTGTTTGGAGGGTAAAGTCTCCCAAGAAAAGGAAGTTGGGTGAAGGTGGAATTGTTTGGGCAGTTTAATGGTGATCCTTTGTGTCTCAGTCTAAAAGCCTGAGGTTATGGAGAACTTATCAGACAGGGATCAGTGTTTGCTTCTCCAAAAAATGCTGGAATGTCCCTGGCTCAGGATGAGGGATGGGCCATAGGGAGCATCTGAATTTGTCAGGAGTTCTTCCACCTGTTGCTGATGTTGCCTCTCCATTAGCCCCAGAAATGGGAATTTTCTCCCCAAAGGAAAGGACCAGCACTGGTGGCTTCAGGGGAGAGGCCACCTCACTGAGTTTGGCTTTGGTTTTGTTCCTGCCTCCATCTGATAAGCAGTGAGTGTTGTTTGGTGATGACAGGGAGGGAAACCAGGCAGGAGGAGCAAAGAGGTATCTTATGAAAAGGAAAGGCCACACCTGGAAATTAGATTAAATAAATAATTTTGACACCTGGTTTAATGAAGGCTGGACGTGACCCATGCCAGCAGCTACTTCTGAAGTGTGGGGAGATGGGAGAGATCTCCACTCTGCCTGGTGGCAGGGTCAGGCCCAGCTTCCTGCTCCCCTAGATTTAATTTTCAATAATTTTATCCTATTGCTCCACCCTAAACAATCTTCTCCCAGTAATTACAGCTTGAGGGGCAGATCTTCATCTGGTGAGAGCCAGTGGAGCTCAGTGGGACTGCCTGGGCTGGCAGCAGGGCAGGAATGCCCCAGCCATGGCCCTTCCACAGGGATGAGCTCAGCAGCTGAACTCGGTCCCTGGCTGACTCAGGAGCAATAATGAGCAATTCTGGATCTTGGTGAGGTTTGGGCTGGAGAAACAATCCAGGCTCAGGTGCCTGATCAACATCCCTGGGATGGTTTGTGGTTTAGAGATCAGATGGGAGCACAGCACAAGGGGCACAGGTGACTTCTCTGGCTCCCTGCTCTGAGACAGCAGAGCTGAAGGGATCAGCTCTGCTGGGGAAGCTTTTGGGTACCCCCAGAGTCTCTGTGGGGCACCTGCTGGAGCCAGAGCTGGGATCCAGGGCTGGGGCTGGGATGCAGCCAGAGAGATTCTGATTCACAGGGCAGACCCTGGGCAGTGCCAGAGCCCGAGTCCATCCCCTGGAATTCCTGACTGTGCTATGACAGAGTTCCCAGGGTTGGTGACTGTCCTGTGCTGGATCTTCCTTTGTGTTGTGCCATGGCTTTAATAAATTAATTAATTGTTTAATTAACAGTGGTTGAGCCCCTCAGACTGGGGACTGCTTTCAATGTGCTGCATCTGATCCAGCCATTCTTCTTCTCTGTAGGATCCTGGTGAACATGGACAACAACATCATCCAGCACTACAGCAACCACATGGCCTTTCTGCTGGACGTGGTAGAGGCAGAGAACAAGTTCCAGATCATCCTCAAGGAGCTCTAAAGAGCTGCAGGCAGCACTTCCTGGGACTTCTCTCCGAGCTGGCACGTGTGACCCCACAGAACTCAGCCCGTGCCCCCTCTTGTTGCCTTGACTTGAACCCCCCATGGCCCTGGGGCCGGGCCACAGACTGCTGTGAGATCATCCTGTGAACGTGGAACTTGGCTCTGTTGAATTTATTATTATTATTATTATTAATATTATTTTTTATTATATTTTATTCCCTTCTGGCTTTGGGCCTGAGCTGCTGTTTCAGAGCTGGGCACACGAAGTGACACTGCCAGGCCTGGGCAGAGAGCAGAGCTGGTGGCCCTGGCAGTGACTGATGCCAGCCCAGGCCTTGGCCTCTCCACAGACCCTGCAGAGCTTTCCCAGCAGGGCTGAGCCCAGCTCTGAGCTCCTCCCTGGCACAGAGACTCTCCCAGCTGCAATCACAGCTCCTGCTGGATGGACAGTGCCTGCTGAGCACCCTCCCTGCCACATCTCTGACTGTAAATACCACGGAGGCCTCCACAACCCTTGTTTATACATTTCTGTGTTGTTGCTTTTGTATTTTATATGTGTATAAATATGCATTGTTTTATACTGGACTCAGTATGGTGACACAGAGCATTTCAAACACAGGCTGCTTCACATTTCTCTGTGAACTCCTTTTGTAACTGTGTTGTTGGTTGTGTTGTTTTGGATATTCTGTAGTAATAAAGGCTCAAGGACTGAAAATGAAACGTTTCCCCCAGCTCCAGAGCTGGCCAGGAGCCAGGGCAGGGAGGTGACTCCAGAGGCACCAAAAGGACTCGAGGATGGTTTTGGCCAAGATCTGTCCCCTCTGCAGCCACCGTGTCCAGCTGTGTCCCCAGCTGTGACAGCACTGCAGCATTGCTTGGGGGGCCCCTGAGCAGGGCCAGGCACAGCTTGTGGTGGAAGGATTTTGTCACACAGATCTGGGGACATTTCAAGCAAGTGCAAAGGAAATGCCCAGTTTGAATTCTGCTCCCAGGAGCAGCTCTGCCTCTCCCTGTGTCCCAGGCCAGCCATGTCCCTCCTGCTGTGTCCCACATGGAATATTCAAACTCCTTCCAGCTGAAGCTGTTCCCCATTTAGGTCATCAAATGTCAAGGGGAGCCCGGTATTTTCTAATTAATCCTGTGACCAATGAAAAGCAGGGCCTTTCCTCCTCCCTCTTCTTCACCCTCTGCTTTTCCTGGTCATGTTAAAGATGCACCTGAGGCCTGTGAGTGGGGAGGAAAGAGCCCTGGGAAGAGGATTTGGAAATGTTGGAATGTGTCAGCTTGGTGAGTTTTGGATTACTTCAGTGCTGTTTGAGGATGGCCTCTAAGATGAGGTACGGATAAGCTGAAGGTTTATCAGCCTTTGGGATCTCTCCAGCACTCCTTCCCTTCAGATCACAAACTCCTTCTTCAGCAGGATGGCTCTGATTCAGTGTTGATTCTGTGAGTCCTCCTAGAGCAGAATTTCAGCTCCAGTTAAAACCAGTCCCACCAGGAATCCCCCAGTGCTCAGTGTCACCAGCTGAAGGCTGCAGGTCCCCTGTCCCTGGGCAGGACTGGCTCCAGGGCTCATCCCAGCCAGGCTGCCCTGTCCTGCCCAGCCATGGGGACAAGCAGAGCAGGGACAGAGGTGTCCCCTGGCAATGGGGACAGTTGGCTCTGCTGTGCAGGACAGAGGGGAAGGGCTGCAGGCAGCCCTGAGCTGCTGTGTGCATGCAGAGTTGGGGGTTTGGGGACCCCTCAGCTCTCAGTGAGTTGCTTTGTGAGTCTGATCTCAGATATTCCTGCCAGATGAACATTTACTCATCCGAGCCTCAGTTCCTCCAGCCTAACTCGTGACTCCAGCAGCACTGCTCCTGATTTACAACACCAAAAAAACCATCTCAGTTGTAACTTTATGTTCCCAGCAGAACAAAGATGAATTCTGCTGTGTTTTATGGGATTTAACTCCCACAAACCCATCCTAGGTTTCGCAGGGTGAGACCCCTGCTGGCTGCAGCTCCCCGAGTGCGCTGTGTGACAGTGACTGTCCCCTCTGGGGGTGGGATGGAGGCAGAGACCCGGCTGTTTGTTCTGGGCAGTCCCTGCTGCGTGCAGGGAAGCGCAGCCGGGGCAGAGCCCCCGCCCTGCTCGGCCAGGTGGGTGTTTTGCTGACTGGCTCAGTATCGCTCATCCCTTCCAGCCAAGGCGAGTTGCTGGGAGTTGCGTAAAGCAGAGCTCCCAAATATGTGAGAGCATTCCTGACTCCTTGCCCGGAGCCCACCAGTTCCTTTTGAAGATTGAGATAGGAGCGATGAAGGCGATTTTCACCCCGAGCACCAAAGGTCGTGTGAAAGCACCGAGTGTTTTGCAAAGGGCTCCCTCGGGAGCTGCCAGGACCCTGCTTTGTGCTCAGAGCTCACCTGAGCTGCTCTGGGAGCTGGGGGTGGCACAGGGGCTGTGACAGACCCCAGTGCCCGTCCCTGAGGCAGCAGGATCTGCCCCCTGCCCTTGTCCCTTATTCCCACCCTGGTCAGGGGTGACTCCCCAGCCTCCAGCACTGGCAGTCCTCAGATGAAAGCACTGAGGAGCTCACTGGTTGTTTTAGTTACTCAACATCTACAAAACTGGAAGCTTTCAAACCAATTGTAGTTAATGATCATCTTCCAATTCTTAGAAGCCAGTAGCAGTAATTAACTGCCCGTGAGGCAGCCCTGGCAGGCCAGCACAGGCCTGCTCATGGTGTGCAGAGTCGGAGGGAAATCCTGACACAGGAATCCCACTCTGGCATCTCACAGCAGCTCCCAGGCCAGGAGCTGCTTCCTCCCCCAGCTGGGGAGGAAAGGAAATTTCCTGAGTGTTCCTGCTGAGAAAGTACCCACAGTGAGAGATGCATAAAAAGGAGCAGCAAGGTGAGAGCTGAGTTGTGCAAGAGCTCTGGTATCCCCAGCGCTGGGTGGAGGGCTCTGCTCCTCACTTCTACAAACAACACCCAGTTTCTGTGCCTTTATTCGTGCTTATTCACTCCTTGCATCATCGGGCAGGCAGCTGAGAGCTCGGTGTGTGGTGTGGCTCTGCAGGGCTGTGAAGGCAAAAACTGCATCCTGTGTTTTGTTAGGACACCCACACGCCGTGTCCGGGGGTGCCCTGGTGTGTGCTGGCCATGGAGGAGAGGATTAAAGTCAGGGAAATCAAACCCTGCCTGCATCTGTTTAGAAGGGTGCAAAGCTGAGGGTTTCCCCAGCTCTCATTTATTTCCCCAGGTAGTGCCTTGGATTTATAGAATTAAATTTTGAGTGAGTTTGGTATCAGAACCTCCCAGACTCAGCTGGAAAGTGGCCACAGAGCTCAGTGCTCACAGTCAGGGTGCACAGACTTGGGATTTACCTCAGTGAGCTGAGAGTTGTCTTGGCTGCACTTCTGACTGAGAGTCCTGGGCATGCTGAGCCCCAGCTCTGAGGCAGCCCAGGCATGAACTGCTGAATAACCAGCCTTGGTAAAGCTGCTGCTCTGTGTCAGCCCCTGACTGGCTGAGTTGGGATTTTGCCTCCCTGTAGCTCTGCTCTTTGGGGCACAGCCCAGAGCAGCTCTGTGTGCTCATGCTCGGGTGTGGCATTGCAGGGTTTCTGATGCAGTTGCTATAAAAGACTGATGAAAATGAAAGGGGGATTTCTTTCCCCCCCCTTCCTCTTTAGTTAATTTGTAGCCATTGTGGGCCTGCTGTCCAGCCTGACCACCCTGGCCTGGCTGTGCTGCTCTAAGTGAGCCAGGCAGGATTTCCTGAGCCAGGAGCTGCTCTGGGAGCTGCCAGGCTGGGACAGGAGCTGCCCGTGGCTCCAGAAAAGCCCATTTCCCCCTTTGTGCTGCCACAGGGACTCAGGACAGACCAGTGTCACCAGGGTGTCCCCTCAGTGTCGGTGGCTGGGACAAAATCTGCAGCTGGGAATCACAGCAGGAACTGCTCCTGTCTGCTCTTCCCACCCTTCATAACCTCCCAGATGGACCTGGGGATCTTAGAAGGAATAAACAGGGCAAGAAATGAGTGTGATGAACTGGAACAATCCTGTTAGCTGTGCGTGGTAACAAGGAGCCAAGGGGCACTGAGGGATGGCACAGGATCCCAGAGCTCTGCCTCCAGCCCGGGCTGAGCTGGGCATGCAGGCAGGGGAGAACTGAGCTGGTTTGTGCCTGCAGCTGCCTCGGTGCTGGTGCCAGGGGGGCACCCAGCTCTGCAGCTCACACTGCTCTGCACTGCTGGCCCGTCCCTGTCAGCCAAGGGCTGTGCTTAACCCGTTCCTCTCCGAGCTGGGTCCCTCCTCCTGCTTCCCCAGGCATTTCCTGATGTGTTTCTTCTCCCGTTTCACTCAGCTTTAGGTGAGGAAGGCTCTGGTGAAGCCAGAGCAAAGAGGTGCTGGGGGTTCTGCTGCTCTGTGCCCTGCAAGTGCTCCCCTCTTCCCATCGAAGAGAGGAATTCTGCAGCTGGAATGTGTTGTACCAACAGTCAGAGTGATGTGAGTTTTACACACACAGAACTCACAGAACCTGTTTGTCCAAAGCCCTGACAGCCAGTGATGCTTTAATGGCTTTTACACTGCAAACATGCTTTTATTTTTTCAACCTTACCTTTAAAAATAATATTGTAAAATATGAACCAGCCAAGCTGGACAAGGAGGTGGTAGTGAGGACTCCAGAGCTGCTGTGTGGCCCTCAGGGTGATGCTTAATCCTTCTAAACCAAAATCTTTGGGAAATGGAAGTGCTCTGGACAGCCTGTGATGTTTATTGTAAAATACCTGGGTTTGCCATGGTCCAGCCTTGCAGAATCCTGGCTGCTCCTCTCTCCAGACAGTGCTGGAACAGGACAGTGATGCCAAAGGACCCCAGCTGGGAGCCCCTCCTGCTCTCCCACTGCCTGGGACAGCAGAGGGAGCAGGCTCTAAGGCCAGCAGCTGGGTGTGGAGTGTTTGTGTGTTTTCTGATAACACAGGTTGGGCATCTTCCCTCCTCATATTTAATTTGCCCTTTCCTCCAGCCCTCTGTCCTTATCAAATCGCTCCTGGCATTGCTTCCTTTCCCCCAAACCCCTGATACAAGATCCAGCTGCTGAGAGATGTAGTAAAGATTTCCCTGTTGGGTAAGGAGAGCCCTGGGCTTTCTCATGGGCTCATTCTTTTCCACAGTCAGGAATTTATTGATGATCTTAATCTCAGGCCAGGCTACGTCACTGCGTGGTGACAATAAATGTTTCTGAACAATCTGCTGATGGATTTATTTGTCTTCCCATGAGGATCCCAAGGGCTAGGAGGGCTGGGAGAAGGCAGTTTCTGTTCATGCCTTTTCATCCCTCTGAAATGGTGGCAGGATGGAACACCTGGGAATGGCAGTTCTGGCTCCCAGCAAACACTTTTCCAAGCCTCTCTCCAGCTCTCACTGGGGAAATGGCCAGGTTTTATCCACAGCCTCGGGATGCTGTGCAGACATGAGTGTCCCTCACCATTCCTGCCCAGGGCTCCCCACATTTGGGTCTTTATCCTCAGTGTTCCTCCGGGGAGAGTTCAGGCACAAAACCAGCCCAGCCTAAAGCCTCTGTTTGGGATATGAGGAATCTTTTTCCAGGTCAGGTGTACTCTGGCTTCTTGCTCCATGCAATGGGGAGAAGAAGTGGCCCCCACATCCCAGGGTGGTGCAGGGTTTAATTACTGTTTGTAAATGTCTGTGAGATCAGCTGATAAAGGGCCCCTGATGCACTGCTCCAGGCTGTTCCCAACCCACACTGCCCTTCCAGGCACTGCCACCTCCCAGCCACTTCCTGGGGACAACAGCCATCCCCTTTGGAGCAGGACACAGTGGGACACTCTGGGATCACCCTCCTGGGATGGATTTTCATGTATCCCATGGCAGTGGGGTGTCTTCCAGGCTGCACTCACCTGGAAGTTTTTTTTGCTTTCCTGCTAGGTTTGTGTGACTGAGGCTGCAGACTCTGGAGTAAATCTGGAGTAAATTCGTTGTTCTTTGTTAGGTGGGAAGTCTGTGACTGGATGTTCTTCCCTTGGTGAGAGAATCCATGTTGGGATAACCTACAAGACAAACAGGAAAGGGATGTAAATACCAGCCCAGGCACTGAGGAAGGAGAGTGCAGCCAGCAGGGAATGTGAGCAAGGAAAGGAACTGGTGGGACAGGAGCGTGTGGGGAAGCTGCTGCTGGATTGGAAAAGTGCTGGGCAGAGCTGATTTCCAGGGGCACTGATAAGGCAACACTGAACTTAGTCCTGAGCACAGGAACAAAAGCACCATTAGCAATTTCAGGGGATCAAACAGGAGAGCTCCCTGTTTGTGTCAGATAAACTCTGTGCTCACCCCAGGTCTCACCCTCAGAGGGCAAAGGGCCAGGAGATCTTTTGCAGCTTGGTACATTATGCACCAGTGTGGCTTTTCCTGAAGCCTCTGGCATTTCCAGTGTTGTGGGGTGTTCTGGTGATTCCTCACAGCTACTCCAAGTCCCAGGCTGGTTTCTGGATGGTTCTCCCAGCAGAGGTTCAAAGGGACCTTCCCAGAGCCCATGGAAGTGTCCTGTGACACTTCAATCCAACACGCCCTAAGGAGCTCTGGATTTATGTGTGAAGGTGCTCCATCCTCCCTCCCAGCTCCAGGCTCACAGACATGGAGAAAGCCATTTCCTAAATTTTTCCAAATTAAATCCACGTGTGGTTTGGGCCACAAACACTGTCAGGGCAAAAGTGGTATTGCTTTGCTAGCAGAAATGCTGAGTTTCAGAAGGAAAAAGGGCCTGGGATGCCTTTGAATTGCCTTTACCTGTGGGTGATGACCAACAAAGGCAAACCCACATTTCAAACCCTGGTGTCTCCCTGTGAGTGGCTACAGATGCCAGCAGCACTCACAGCAAAATCTGGGAGAGCTTCCCAAGGGCAGGAAGGGCTCTCTGAGACTGCCCAGGACACTCTGGCAGGAAATGTCTCAGTGTGTGACTGCTGTGTCCACAACTCTCCATTACCTCTATGGGTCTGATTTTGTTCAGGGCCCCAGAATTCCAGGTGGGAATTGCTGTCCTTGCAGTCAGGAATCTGTGGTGCCAAGAGTTATGTGAGTTACCCCAAATCACAGAACAGATCTCAGTGAAATGGGGACAAAATCCTTCAGATTGCCAGGATGAAGCTTCACCTCCTGCAGCCTCCTCTGGGGTTTAAAGCTTTCATTGCTGACTGCTCAGATTGACTTTCCTAATGGACTGTAATGAGAGGGAACATCTGATGGCCAGGCCTCACTCATGTGGGAGTGTCCAGTTCAAGCTGGAGAGGGGTAAGAAAGCCCCTGTATTACAAAAAGATGATGCCTTTTTCCTGATTTTTTTTCTTTGTTTTCTATGGCAAGCTGGTGAAATGCTGGGATGTTGAACTGCCTTTGTTGTAACACAGGGTTTGGTCCCAGAGCTGAGGATGGCTCTGAGGTCTGCTTGGACACTTTTTTCTTGTTTCTCACTCCTTTTTCCCCCCTCAATTTTAATCTGTCACTCAAAAACAAATCCTCCAGTGGCTACACAAAAGTTTTTTTGCTGAGTGAGAGCAGTGACCACGAAACTGCAGGATCTGTCCACCTTCTTCTTCTGAGATATCTCTTTGTCTATAGTCATAAATTATCAGCCACTGCCATCTTTTAAATAGATAGTTTCCTGTTCTGCCTCTTGTAGGTTAGATATTATCTCCCCCAGTAAATCATGAGTCAGTGATTAATTCAAGAAGGCCGTTCCCAGAAGCAAATTCTTACAATGTTAAAATTAATACGATGCAGGGCCATTATACCATGATAGAGAAAATAATTATGGCCTGCAAACCAGTTTAATCAACACACAACATGCTGGGGCAGGTGCCCAGCCTGAGTCAGTGCAGCAGAGTTCAGAGCCCCAGTGCAGGGGATGTGTGAGTGAGCAGCACTGGGGCAGCTGAGCCCCACGACTGCTCCCTGTGCTCTTTGCACACCCAAAATTTGGGAGGGAAAACACCTCTGCTGATGTGTAAATACCATCAGGTGACTGTAAAAGCATGAATTGCTTCAGGAGGGTGCATGCAGCCTGTTAAGGTGTCTCAGCTGATGAGTGGCAGCTTATTAAGCTGATTAAGTTGTGTCTTCACTCTGTGTTAAGCAGTTTGCAAAGTCATCACATGTTCTGGAGTCTGCCTCAGCACAGGGATGGGGCTGCTCTAGGAGCAGTCTGAGAGGGGACAACTCACTGGGGAGTGGCTCAAAATTGGGGAAAAAACTCCAAAACTCTCTCTAGAAATAACAAAACAATCCCCAAGCAATCAGAGCTACAGCAAGACACTGCAAAAGGGACAAAGCAGCTCAGGAGGTGTGTGTATGTTATTATAAACCATCTGATAATGGCTAATGACACTTGGTGTTCTGTTAACAGCTCCCACATCTCAAAACACCCTGAATTCCTGTGGATGAAGGCTTACAACACCCTGCTGCAGCCTGGGCACCTGCAGGGCTGAGCAGCAGGCACAGAACAGTTAAGTCACTTGCACAACGGTGAATCAGCAGGACTTGAGGAACTCAACCTGAAGGCAGGTGCTGAGCTGGAGGAACTGGCACAGCTCCCCAGCAGTGCCCCCAGGTGTGACCCTGCAGCCCCTGAGCCCAGCAGTGTCCCCAGGTGTGACCCTGAGCCCAGCAGTGTCCCCAGGTGTCACCTGCCAGTGTCTTTTTTAGAGTTAGGGTTGCCAGAACCAAACCCACCATTCCAGCACCACCAGTGCTGGTATTATTGGATTTCCTGCGTTGCTTCTCAAATCACACGATTTCATGCTTTAATTTTAACTGTGCATCGAGGTAGGTGCCTTCAGAGTTTCCAAATTTTAATCCTTTAATGCACTCCTCCTGTTGCATGGGAAGCTGAGTGATTCTGGGGATGAGGAAGATCAGATTTCTCTGCTGTCTACAGAACAATTTGTATAGACTGGGAGCCACAGCACATCTAAAATCTCACCTGTAACTTCTGAGCTGGGCCTAATTAATGCAGCATGTGGGCAGAATGCTTTATTTGCAGTACCACACCTTTACTGCCTCTCTTCTTTTCCTGGGCTTTTCAAAAAGAGGACTGGGCAGGATTCTATTTATAGAGCCAAATAAATGCAGCCCTGCCTGTGCTGTACGTGATCCCTCCAGCTTTTCAGATGTGGTCCCAAGCAGGGCTGAGTGCCCTTCATGTCCTTCTGCCAATCCCAGTGGGAACTGGAAGGTCTGGGATCACAGAAGATAAAAGAAACAGCTTTATACTAACACAAATGTGAAATTATTCCAGTGCATAGCATGGGAAGAGCTGAAGATCCTGATCTCTAGGAACATTGTGTGAACTTCATTAATTGTCTTGTCTGCCAGCTACCAATGGAAAATGCTCTGGAGGTGCCTTGGTTCCTGTTCTGGTGACTTGAGAGTTGGATTTTGGCAGTAATCTGATGCTCCTTCCCCAAATGGCACAGGAGGAAAGAGAACAGGGCAAGGCCTGGGATGGAAGAAAGAGGCAATGGGCAAATGGGACATAATTCCACTCCTCCAGACACGAGGATGAAGAGATTTAACTGGGTTTGGCAGGAGCAAGAAGGAGCAGAGGGGGAATGGATGAGCCAAGGGCTGATTATAAACCCCATCCAGATGGAAGCTGTGCTTGGCCACAGCAGCAGCAACCCTGGAATATTCAAACCCCTCAAGGAACAAGCAGGAATGGCTGGGAAGGGAATGGAGGCTCCTGCTCTGCCTTAGAAAAGCTGAAGGGAAGAGTGGCAGGGAGTGGGCAGGCAGTGCTGGCTGCTGCAGGAGCTGCTGAGTTACAGTGAGATCACAGGGAACTCCTCCTGCTCCTTTTCCTCCCTCAGCTGAGCTGGTCCTGGCTGCATGCACAGACAAGTGGAACAGTGCTACTATGGTGCTAAAAATAACAAACCCCAAATATGGGTCACCTCCAGAAAACTGGGAGAGCTCTGCAAGGAAACAGACCCCAAGGAATCAGTCCCCAGTTCTTGTGAGCACTCACAGTTCTGGTGGATTCAGCTTTTCCTGTAAAAATGCCCTGAGTTATCAAGCAGCTGAGCACAAATCATCTTTTCCACTTACTTTTCTTTGTAGGAAAACGCTTCAGGACAGACCAAAATTTGAGGTGTGTGTGAAGCAAATCCATGAATTTTAGCAGAGCTGCTCTGACCTGGGCTGCTCCAAAATGACAGGAGATTTCTGAAGATGTGGTCTGAGGGTTCATCTGCAGGGAGCAGGGATCCTGAGCCAGCTGTTCCTTATCAAGAACCAGAACCAGAACAGAGCCTGCACTGCCCTGGCCACGGGTCCATCTCCAAGTGGTCCTGCCATGTCCTTGAGGTTGTCCAGCCCGTGCTCTGTGGCCAGCAAGGTTGTGCTGAGGGAAGCAGGACCTGCCCAATTCTGCTGGGGCTGATTATTAAAATTGCAGCAGGTTTCCAGAGCAGCTGATAAAAAACTGCATCTGCAAGCTCCTTCTGGCCTGGTGCTGCCAGGCTTGGCTGCTGCTGGGAGGGCAGGATGCAATCCCTGCCCAGCAAGGGCAGCACGTGCTGGGGAAAGGCTCCTGAGCCCTTCCTGTGCATCCAGCTCTGGGTTTGGCACATCCATCGTCACCTCCGTGCTGCTGAGGGTAATTGGAGATCAAGCACCTCCACACCCTTGGAGATTCAGCTCCTGCACGCCTCAGAGTGCCCTCAGAGTGCCTGGAATTGTGTTTGGGTGATGCAAGGGGCACTGTGGTGCCAGGGAAATCCAGCAGGAGCAGCTCCCAGCCCTGGTGGCCTGGGTCCTGCAGGGATGTGTGCAGACAAGGGTGAACTGGCACAGTGACACAAGTGGGTCAAGTCACCTGCTGGGTGTTCTAGGTCAGACACTGAGAGGCAAATAAGCTCTTTCCATTGCCTAAATTACAAGTGGGTAACTTCCCGTCCTGGCATTTATCCCTGACTCAAGGAATGTGCTCCAGAACGGCTGAGGGGACACAGCCAAGTCCTTCAGGTGGGGGAAACCAAGCCAGCAGCCCCCAAAAGGTCTGGTGTTGTTGGCTCCAGTGCTTCCCCTCCTGACCTGCTGCAGGAACTCTTCTCCAGGGATAAAGCCCAGGAGAGAAGCAGCCAAGCCCTTGT
This sequence comes from Sturnus vulgaris, assembly GCF_052056855.1. Taxonomy (NCBI): domain Eukaryota; kingdom Metazoa; phylum Chordata; class Aves; order Passeriformes; family Sturnidae; genus Sturnus; species Sturnus vulgaris. Next base: position 6,381,130 of record NC_142266.1, read on the forward strand.
GTAGTCTGTGGTCTGGCCTCCTGCCCACTCTGCCCTTCAAGCAGGAAATTCTCAAAGGGAAGGGAGTGCTTTGTGAAGATCCCTGCAGACTCTGCCTGCTCTGCTTTAGTCACAGCTCAGCACAGGTCAGCTGGCACTGCTGGAAGCTGACCAGGCAGACTCATGGCGCCTACAGAAAGTCTTTAAGCAACTTCTCCACCTTGATCATTTTCCCCTCATCTTTTTTTGTCCTTTACGTCCTTGATTGCTGTTATTCAACCCTGAGATAATGCACTCCTGATATCACTGAGATGGGAGAGACAAGCAAGGAGCAAGAGATCAAAGGAAGGAGAAGAAAGAGAAGATGCCAAAGGCAGAAGAAGAAAGAGGGGAAGATGCCAAACGCTGCCTTGATTTACCTACTTTACATACTCGGTACTGAGTTTCAGAAATCCTTCATGTACGTAATTCTGGGAGTTCTGGGGTTGCCACGTAGTCCCCAGACAGGGGGAGGCTGTGGAAGGGCATCCTCCTTCCCCCAGCTCAGGAAGCAGCCGCCAAGGTGCATCCAGAAAGCCCAGGAGGCGCTTGGCACCTGCGAGGGTTGGCTGGGCTTGACAAGGAGCCGGGCGGGGCGCAGGCTCGGGGAGCGCTGCGGGGTTAACGCATCCTTCTGCTTCCCTCTGCTGGTGGAACGAGGGAAGGAATAATTCCTGAAAACCGGGGATCCTCGGGAAGGGCGGCAAAAGGCGGACAGAGGGGGCACCTGGGGGTGTCCCTGCACAAGGATTAACTCCGCCGAGTGCTCTGAATGTGCGCCTGAAGAAACGCGACCTGTGTGGCCTGGAGGGCTCAAAAATATGGGAAAAGCAGGGCCACAGCTGGTGGGTGCAAGACGAGGAAGTGGCACAAATGAGCTGATCTATCTGCAGTCATTTCCAGGCTTAAAACACTAGTACTGCATTACCATTTCTCATTCTGTTACCAGTTGTCATTAGAAAGTTAATTTAATGACCTTGGTCTAAACTTGGTTGCTATTCTTGTCTTGGATCATTGTCAGTGGCAAAAAAAAAACTGTTAAGATTCAAAAATTTTTGTTACTCACTTGGTTATACTGAAATCCCTTTGATTGAGTTTGTTTTTTTTTTTTATTTCTCTGTTTGAGATAACTTTTCTGTGGTGTTTATAACGACTGAAGGAAGTCTTGAGACCTAAAAAGAACAGCCAAGGATAGCAACACTGAATATGGAGATGCAGGAAACATGTGAACACAACAGCAGCTTTCATTTGAAATGGGATATATAAGATAAAGGCAAATCCAACATTAACGCTGCATTCCCATCAGGAACTCCTGCACTTCATTTCCCTGTTTTATTTAAAAAAACCCTTGGAAGCACTGCTGTTGTTGAATGTTTTGTTTGATGGCATTTCTTATTCCCTTGTACTGGTTTATCTCCAAGAGGAGGAATTTTGGACCTGGAACATCTCTAACCCACAGTAGCTATAAATAGTTCCAGATATCCCTTGATTTGCTCCAGTAACAAACTCCGGCTGTGCTTTGGGTGGAAAACCTTGGCGTGGTTAAGGTTTTCACCCTTCAGCTCTGCACACACTGTGTTAAATGCTGGTTATTTTTGGGACATGGCACCGAGTGGTGCCGTTCTGCTTGAGGTACCTCGTGCTCCACAGCATCCCTGAGCTGGAATGGCAGGGACCGCTCACAGCGCTCACGTCCAGTGTCACGACTCAGGGCAGAGCCGTGATTTTGTTTCTAAGCTCAGCCGCAGCTCTGAACGTGCAGCAGGGCCGAGGCTCCAGAGCTGGCCCAGGTCAGCCATTTGCTGTCTCCATCGAGAGAACCCGAGGCTTGAGGGATGAGGGGACGCCCTCAGGTGAGGCCTCAGGTGAAGCCCGTGGAGGGCGCCACCGGAAGTCGCCTCACGGCCCAGCCCCGCCCAGGTGAGGCGGCGCGGGCCCCACTGGGAATGGCGGAGACCTGAGCGGCTGAGGGGGAGCACCGGGGAGACCCCCGACCGTGCTCAGGTGAGGTGAGCGGTCTGTATCTGCCCTTACCTACCGGTACCTGCCCGTTCCTGCCGGTGCATCACCGGCCCTCGGCGGCACCGGGAATGCGGACACCCGGTTGCCAGACAACGGCCGCCTCAGCTCTCCTCCAATCACCGTACCTGTTACTTTGAGCACTGCGGCAAGCGCCCAATCACACGCGAGCTCTCAGCACCACCGCGGCTGGTTTAAGGTGGCTCGGTAGAGGCGCTTCGCGCATGCACCTTAAGGCCGCACCGGCTGCTGTTCGTGCCACCGGGAGCCGCGCACACGGGAGAGCGGGAGGAATACCGGGGGGAATACCGGGGGAAGGCGTGAGGCCGCGGCTGTCCCTGCAGCTCTGGGCCGGAGAGCGGCCCGGAGCTCCGGGCGGGACCAGCCGAGCGGCGGAACGCGACTTCTTCCGCCCGGCCCCTCAGAGCCCGGCGCCCATAGGCTGGGGCAGACCCCGCTTCCGCGCGGCAGCCAATCCTCGTGCCCACCTTGGGGCCGGGGCTTTGATTGACAGCGCTGGAGACCAATCGGATACGGCGGGCAGGAAGCGGCTGCGGCGCTCGACCGGGAGCCGGAGCTGGAGGCCGGGGCCGGGCTGGGGTCAGCGGCGGCGCCGGTGAGTGGCGGGGCCGGCCCCGAGGGGCAGGGGGGCGGCAGGAGCGGGGCCGGTGCAGCGGAGGGTTTGGTGTGAACGTCCCGTGTCCCGGGTCGGTGCAGCGGAGGGTTTGGTGTGAACGCTCCGTGTCCCGGGCCGGGGGTGTCCGGGCGCTCTGCGCTGGCCAGGCAGGGCTCGCTGGCGATGGGAGGGGGATTTGCTGCCCCGTTCCCTCACAAATGGGTGTTTTTGCCCTTTCACAGCTGTTGTGCCCTACGCTGGGGCTGCCCGGCAGGTCAGGGTGCCCAAGGGACGGGTCCCGCTGCCGCAGGAGGTGACCACGGGCAGTGTCGGGGGCTCGGGCTGGGGATGCCCAGGCTGCTCCATCCCGGGCGGGCTGAGCGAGCCCTGCGAGGGTCCCAGCCTGCCCCGATCCCCTTCACACAGGGCACGGGTGGTGCTGCTGCTCCCTGAGCTCTCGGTGGTGCTTTCCAGATACCTCCGACGAGTTTGGCTCGGAGGAATTGGGGTTCTGAGGAATGCAGACTGCTGGCAGGGATTCTCCTGGTTTGACCTCTCTGCTCGCTGTCATGCCCAGCACGTGGGGATGGGGTGACTCACGGAGCGCTGGTCCCGAACAAACTGGAGCTTCAGGGAGGAGGGAAATGAAAAGCAGGGCTTGGAGGACTTGAGAGCCTTTGTTGTGCTGTTAAATGCCAGCTGAGTGTGTCACCCCTGGGGCCCAGCCAGTTCACAAGGGATTGTAAAGCAAAGTCTCTGAGTTTCTGTCCAAGGCTTTCTAAGAAGACATTTAAATGTGCTTTCCTGTTTTATGTGTAGCTGTTTGATTCCAGGGGTCTATCCTTCACTGCAGGTTTTGGACCATTGATTTATTTAATCTAATTCTTTGCTTTTTATTTCATTTTTTTTCCCTTAGATTCACCTTGAAGGAACATAACCCTGCTGCTTCACTGGCTGGAAACAGTGGCTCATCCACCCTCCTTCGTGCCTGTGGTGCCCACCCTGAGACAGGGCAGGGGAAGGGAAGCAGCAGGATTTGTCTGTGCTTCCCTGAACTTGCCCAAGGGAACAGGATGGATGGCAGGGAGCAGTACCAGAAGTTGATTCCAGCAGGGTCCGAGTCTTTTCTTTAAAGAGAACTTCCAGCATCAAGAAGGCTGAAAAGCAAAAAAAAAACCAAAAAACCAGAATGGAAGGAGGCAACAGCCCCAGTCTGCAGCTCCAGCAGCTCCCTTTGGCCACAGCAGCAGTTTCTGTGCAGCCACACACAGACTCCTTCTCCTACAAGGTCAGCTTCCCACCCCGGTGGGGAAATTTCCATCGCCAGAAATGATTATTGGAATGAGCTGTAATGATGCTGCTTTGGGGTTATTTTCTGCAGAAAGGGCTCTGTGTCTGTATTCAGCCATTCCTGGGGTGTCACATCCTGTGCACAGTGAGAAAGAGAAATTCTGTGTCTGCAGAGGAGCTGGAGGAAGGTGTGGCAGTGGGTGTGTGGGGATGTTTCAGTGCAGTGATTCTGACAGGTGCCTTTTCAGCCTAAGCCATGCAGCAGTAACAGAGCAGAGGTTCTGGTTTGCTCTTTGGATTCAGGTGTTTGAATTTCAGAGGGGTGAGGCCACATGAGGCTGTAATTCCTCCTTGTTCTCCAGCTGGGAACAGATAAATTCCCTCTGAATCCCTGATTCTGAAGGTGCTCAGAAAATCTCAGCTAAAAAGTTTTTTTTTCCTTTGAGACCACAGTCCTGGGCCCTTGTGGAAGTTGACCCAGGTGCTGTTGTCCTGAGGTGTCACAGCCCAGAGAGCTCTGCACTGTGGTGACACAGTGACATCCTCCCTTGTCTGTCTGTCCTGGGAACCTCTCTGAGGTGGTTTTGAGTGAAGCTGTTTGGGGTAAATCTTATTTTTATGCATTCTGATAAAGAGGTTTTTGTTCTGCTGCTTAGAATTAGAAATCTGGAAGTTCTTCTGTGGATGAGAAAATGAAGATGATTCCATTTATTCATATTCACATCTGAATGTGAGCTGGGTTATCCCAAATCAATCCAAGTAAGGACTGGGCTGAAGGAACAGTGCTAATGACATTTAATGAGATTTAGGCAATTTTGGGAACACACGAATGTTTGGTGGCCTCAGGTTCTTCTCTTCAATCTCCTTTGTGACTCAGCCTGCTTTACATCCTTTCTTTATTTTAAATTCCATCTTTAGAGAGTGAGAGTTGTTGCTGAGCTTTGAATGCCAGTGCAGAAGAGGTTGGCAACTGGCTGGGAGCTGTCACCAGTCTCCTGTGACTTTGGGAATAACTGGTTTATACAAAAAGCAGACTAAAATCTGTGATAATTGGGCTGCCTCATTATTAGTGACTGAACCAGCAGCTGTAAAAGTGGAGAAGAGCAAAATAGTTGGGAAGCAGAGATTCCTGATCCATTCTCTGTCAAATTCTAGGGCAATAAAATTCTCATAATTGAGTTTTTCAAAGGGAAGAATGAGTGATGGTGTGGGGTTTTTTTATCCTTATCTTCCCCCTCTCTGAGGAACTGCAAACTAATTGAAATCTCTTGGAGAAAGTGGCTGTTGAGTCTTATCTTCCACCTGAGTTCACAGCCACAGCTCTTATCTGCAGTGCCCCGTGTCAGTAGGAAGGGAGGAGGATAAACAGGTTTTGTTGACAGGTGGGTGTTGGACCAGATGACCTCTAAAGGTCCCTTCCAACCCAGGCTAGTCCATGATTCAGGAGTGGTTTTAAAAGCCTGCTCTCCTGCAGAGTGTGCAAAGCCCTCGGAGTTGCTTGGATAAATCCAGTGATTGTGTGTTCCCTTTGTTTTCACAGGAGAACTTGATTGGGGCACTTCTGGCTATTTTTGGGCATCTTGTCAGCAGCATTGCCCTCAACCTCCAGGTGAGTTCTCTGAAGCAAATACTCATCCTGCATTGAAATAATCAATCCAACATGACAAAGCTCTTTATTTCTGTTTTCTTGCCCAGAAATACAGCCACATCAGGCTGGCAGGCTCCAAAGACCCCCGGGCTTACTTCAGAACCAAGACCTGGTGGAGTGGATTGCTGCTGCTGGTGCTGGGAGAGCTGGGGGTGTTTTCCTCCTATGCCTTTGCTCCTCTGTCTCTGATTGTGCCCCTCAGTGCAGTGTCTGTAGTGGGTAAGGAGGAAGGAGCCTGAGTGTGTTCCAGTGGGAGATTCCTGACTCCAGAATTCACTGTTTCTCTCTCCTTTTTTTCTTTTTCTCCATAGCTAGTGCAATCATAGGAATTATATTTATTAAAGAAAAATGGAAGCCCAAGGAATTTTTGAGTAAGTACCACAGCTTCTTTTCATTTTTCCTTTGTTTACAATGCATCACACACAGCAGGGCCCCTCAGGAATTATAATTACAGGGATGGCAAGGTCTCATTAGCACCTCTTGGACTAAATGTGTCATCTCATCCACTGTTTATTACAAGTGGATTTTTTTTCCTGGCTTGTGCCAAATCCCCTGAACATCACAGAATTTAGAAACAGGCTGAAGCTTCAACAACAGGCACAAGAGAATGAGCCGAATTCCATGAACATGGAGGTGTTGGCAGAAGTGGGAGAAGGGCTGTGGATCAGCCCAGGCAGGATCAGCCCCAGATCTTGGAGCTTTCTTCATTTAGCAGATATTTATTGATTTATTTATTTATTTATTTAGCAGGTGCCACCTGGTACCAACTTTGTCTCAGCTCCCACACCCCCATTGCTCCTGGTGGCTGAAATATTTTGGAGTTGGGGTGGGAAGGTCACCCAGGAATCCCCTAGAGGAACACCCTGATGATCCTGTGGGATGAATTAATTAATTCCATGCACCCCACACTCCTCATTAACCCTGTCGTGTCCTGTTCTGTGCCTGCCCAAGGGCGCTACGTGCTGTCCTTCGTGGGCTGTGGCCTGGCAGTGGTTGGCACTTACCTGCTGGTGACATTTGGACCCAACAGCCACGAGAAGATGACAGCAGAAAACATCACCAGGCATTTAGTGAGCTGGCCATTCCTGCTCTACATGGTGAGGGGCCATGGAGGGTGGGGAGGTTTTCTCTTGGGGACAGTTTCATTTCCAGCAATGTTCCTTGTGTTCACTCAGGAACTTGGCCCAGCTTTTCCAGGTGTCAGACACATGCACAGCTCCTTTTGTTTCTCTGAATTCTGTAGGATTCAATGTCTTTGACTGAAAATTTACTGGTGCCTGAATTTGGGTTTTTTCCACACTGACTTTCTCTGGACCCACGAATCTCTTATTGAAAATCCCATGAAATTTGTGTTTTAATGAAGATAATCTTGCCCATTGCCCCAGGATCACTTGTGGAAGCTCAGAGCAGAGAGCAGACTGAGATCTCTCCTGTGAATATTCACTCAGGACTATTTGATCAGCTGCTTTACCATAAATCCCACCCCAAAAGTGCCCTGTGTTTCCTGTTCTGCAAGAAGCTGCTGAATCTCTCCTCTAACTGCAGTCTAAGATGATGCTGAATTTGGTCTATAATTGTGTGGGATCCCCATTTCCCTTTGATTTGCCCTATTCTAATTTTTAATTGGCTCAGAATGTCATTTACTGCCAGTCCCATGTGCTCTGCATCTCTAATATTCTCATTTTTTCTCTTTTGTAGCTCGTGGAGATCATTGCTTTCTGTCTGCTGCTGTATTTTTACAAGGAGAGAAATGCAAACTACATTGTCATTATTCTCCTGCTGGTTGCTTTGCTGGGTAAGTTGATATGGACTTTTAAGATCTTTAAACAGTAAATTGAGGCATGCAGGGAATTATATTGATTTAATGAATGCCATGAAATGCACTAATTTCCTCCAGAAATGTTCCTGGAGCTGATGTTTAGGATCTTTGCAAAAGACCTTTGACAATTAAGGCTTGTCTCCCATCAGACAAATAATCTGCCAAGCACAGAAAGTGCAGGTTATTTATTAGTGTTCTTAATTTTAATCTGGGCACACAAAGAGTTTCATTCAGTAGGTGAAAGAGAGGATTTGACCTACAAGAATTCTTAGCTCTGTTAAGATTTGCTGTGTGGTTAAAGAAATGAGGAATCCTCTGCCACCCCAGCTTGTCCCTGTGAAACTGAGTCCCTGATGAATCTGATATCCCACAGTGGGATCCTGCAGTGACTTTGGATTTACACATTTGATAACTTTTTTTTAAATAGAGACTGTAATCAATTAAACTTTTAAAAGGACGAGTGACAGCAAGTCTGCCATGCTAAAATCTGTGTCACAGCCCTCAACTTTTGCTATTTTTGCACCTTCAGCTCCTGCAGTGTTATTTCTTTTACTCTTTTTTGGTTTTTTGAGCTGTTTGGGGCTGGATTTCAGTGGTGCCTCAGAGGCTCCATGAATTACAAAGCAACTGCCCTAATTGAATGGCCCAGCTTTCAAGAAAGGAAAGCTCTTCCTGATTCTTGTTTTGGAAACATCCTTGGCTTTATGGACCAAACCAAATGGAAAATTGTATCCTCTCATCATCTAATTGCACAACACTCTTTAAACAGTGACAAAACCAGCAAATGCTCCCAGTTCTGTAGACATTGATAGAGGTTTGTGGGGAATAAAACAGGCAGGGCTGGTGACAAACAGGGCACTTTGCATCCTTTGCTGGGTCTGGCAGGAGCAGGGTCAGGTTTTTGGGGGTGTTGGGGTTGTTCCTACAGCTGTGGTGTCCCCCCAGGCTCCATGACCGTGGTGACAGTGAAGGCCGTGGCTGGGATGGTCCTGGTGTCCATCCAGGGGACCCTGCAGCTGGACTCCCCCATCTTCTACATCATGTTGGTGTGCATGATTGCCACAGCCATCTACCAGGCCACGTAAGGACTCCTCTCTGTGTCTGCAATGGGCTGGGGTGTGGGTCAGGAGCTGTTTGTTACTGTGCCAAAAATACCTGTTAAAGTTTAGGAGAATTATTCCATTCCTGTGATCTGTCCCAGGAGCTTGGCTGGGCTTTGCTTTGCCACAAAGTGACACTGCCAGGTGGTTTTAATGCCACCATTCAAGTATTTGCCAATTTGCCCTAAATGCCACCTAAATGGTGGCCAATCAAATGCAGTATCTGTGCACTGGCTAAAATCAAAGTGCAGGATCAGTGTTGTTGATAATGTGTCTATTTTTAGGAGTATTTTCTCCCTTTGTACTTGCAATAACATAAAAAGCTGGTAGCAGCAGGGATAAAAGGCTTCTCAAAATACAAGGGACACTGTGGCCCTGAGGTTGGGCAGTAATTTCAGCCACAATCCTCCCTCCTCTGTCCTTTTTATTCATTCCAAAGCTTGCTGCTATTCAGTGAGAAAAAGAATGAATTTCCTTAAATTTATGCATCACTTCTGAAAGGTGTTTCCAAAAAAAGGACCCTTCCCAATCAGCCCCTGTTGCCTGTGATTGTGTTGCAGGTTTTTAGCTCAAGCCTCCCAGCTCTATGACTCAGCTCAGATCTCCAGCATTGGCTACATCCTCTCCACCACAGCAGCAATCTCAGCAGGTAACTGCACAAACTTTTCTAAAAAAAAAGGGCAAAATGTTTTGGAGAATAATCGTCCTGAAGAAGGTGAATATTCAGCAATATGATGACTTCTATCTTTTTGTCATCTCTCATCTGCACTGGCTTTGTTTGCTTTGTTTTCCTTTACAAAAATGTGAATTATCACATTAGACTGTGTTAAAAATTTCTGTTCAGTGCTGTCATTTTGTTTAAAGTGCAGGGGAATTTATATTTGAATGAAGAATTTATATTCCTCATTCAATATGTGTCCTTAAATATGCAGGTAAAATGTTTCCTTGTTATTTATTTTTTGCTTTATTTTCTTTACATTAAAAATGTAAAGAGCAGGAGGCAGAACATGTGTCCTGCTGCCACCAAGGACACTTCTAGAGGTTGGAGCTGTTTGTTGTTGTTTGGGGTCAAGAGTTTGCAGCTTTTTGTAGTTAAATCCAATTTGTTTCATCATTCCAAAATAGTCCCTCTTGTTTATGCTGCACAGGTTCACTTGCATGTCTGTTAGTGACACCAGCAGAACTATTTTGGTAGTGAAACCCGAAAAGATTTGTCAAGAATTTGTGTTAAAATAGAAATCAGGACACTTATTTTAAGATCATTAAATAAACAAAGGTGCTGGCTATAAAAATAGGAATCCTGGTTGATGTGGGTTCTGGCTAAAGGTGGAATTGGGAAAATGTAATAAATTATTTCCTTTTCAAGGAGCAACTTTTTACCTGGACTTCATGGGTGAAGATGTTCTCCACATTTGTATGTTTGCACTGGGGTAAGTGCCCCAGGTTTCCTTGACTGAAAATTGTTGCTTCATGTGACTCAAATTTCAAAAATACAAATCTGTTTTAAAAATACCTCTCTGATGGAGGGACAGACTGTCTTGGAGAAGAGAACAGGCTGAAAGCATTTTCTCTGTCAGAGCAGAGAGTAGCCCTTAGAGTTCAGTGTTGTGTTTGGAAAAATTCGTGTAACCCTTGGTAATGCACAATTACACAACAATTAATCACTAAATCCTGGGGATCAGCTTGGGTGCTGAGCATATGGCTTGGTTTTCAAGCTGCCTGCTCATGAATCTGGGAGAATTGTAAAATAACCCAAAGAAACTCTCTCTGGGAACCTTTTTTCAGATTTTGTACCTTCCCTGAACTGTGTCTGACTTCTGGAGTTTTTAGAGCATGGAGAAGGCACAATGCAGATCTGATCAGTAAAACATTTCCTGTGTAACTCAGTGGTTTGGTGTAATTAGCTCTCCATAATCAGAGGACATTCTCAAAGGGCTTTTAGATAAGTACAGAAAAAAATCCCCTAACAATTGGGAGATGATTGTTGTGAACTGCACCTTGCTCTGTAACAATCCAGGTCCGTGGTTGTTGGTGTGTTTACTGGGAGCCTTGGAAAGGTCAGGCTGCTAAATCCTGGAATTCCATCAAAGCAGAACCAAATGTTGCTGTGCTTCCTTTCCCCTGCAGTTAGCCAAGGTTAATTAATTAATTAACAAGAGGACTTTTCCCTGTGTTTGATAGAGAAAAGGTGAAGTTGTGCTGGTTGCTGGGGGTGTTCCAGTGCTGCTCAAGGAATTCTGGAATTCTGACTTGGCAGTGCTTGAATTCTGGATGGAATATTCTGTGCTCTCCCTTGCCTGGGATCTCAGTGATCCTTTCTCCTCCCTCAGGTGCCTCATAGCATTCCTGGGAGTTTTCCTGATCACGAGGAATAGGAAGAAGCCTGTCCCCTTCGAGCCCTACATCTCAATGGATGCCATGCCAGGTGAGCAAAGCCCAGGGCTTCATCCCTGTGTTCAAGGCCTGGGCTGCACAGGGAGGCTCAGGCTGTGGCTCTGGGTGGGTCAGGCAGTTCTTACCTGGGAATATGAACTGGTTTGAGCATGTGGGACTGGGCTCAGTGCAGCAGGAAGAACTGATTTGGGGGATGGCTCAGAAGTGAGGTAGAGGAGCAGCAGTTTCCTTTGGGAAGCACAGCCAAGCTCTGTGCTGAGCTGAATGAAGATCTGCAGCACTTGATGGAGAACTGGCAGCCATCCCTCATTCACTGGGAGCTTCTTTCTCCATCAGCTGCTCCAGTGCTGGGCACAAACCCATCCTGTCTTTGATTTAACACCCGAGGAGCTGATGAGCCTCGGGGACTCCTCATTTCCTGGCTCCACAGAGAGCAGGAAAAATGCACTTTTGTTCCTAATCCCTGCCTCTGCTCCTGCAGGCATGCAGAACATGCACGACAAAGGGATTGCAGTGCAGCCTGAGCTCAAAGCCTCTTTCTCCTACGGTGCCCTGGAGAACAATGACAGCATGCCAGAAATCTACACCCCAGCCACGCTGCCCATCGTGCAGGAGCAGCACGGACCCAAAGGAGTCTCTGTCCCTCCCTACAGGGTGCTGGAGCACAGCAAGAAGGAGTGAGTGACCTTCAAGGACTGATCAGAGGTGTCACGAGTTTGACCTTTATTTATTTACCTGTTCAAATAGCAGCAAGCATAAAGCTGACATTGAGAAGAGTTTCAAGCTCGTCTGGAGCTGAACTTTCCAGGCTGATTATTAAAATAAACAACTTTTTCTAGTTGGGAAGTTGAAAGCACTTGGCAGGAAGCAGATCCCAGTTGAGCATGGAATTCTGCTGGCTGGGAGTGTGGAATGATGGAATGGTGAGTGCAGCACTGTGGAACTGATGAGAGAGGAGATGCTGTGGAAGAGAAGTGAGTGTGCAGTTTTCAGCCCTGCTGAGAGTGGTTTTATCTCTGAACAAGTTTTCAGGAGCTGCTCACTGAGAGAGGAGGACAGGATTTAATCTTTCATTTACAGGGACTGTGACAGATTTCCAGGAAGGCTCTAAAACCTGGTGTGACCACAGAGCTCCCCTGACACAGCAATAAATGGAATTGTTTTGAAGCAGCACCACTGGAACTCGCTGTGTCTTTAGAGCAGCACAACTGGTGAGAGTGAACACTTCATCCCTTCAAACCACCAATTCTGGGCACTTCTGTTCTGGTGTTGAACACAAGCACTGAGGATGGGGGTTGTTTGTAGAGCACCACTGGATTATATGGCTTAGAACAAAGATGATTTGCCAGTTTTCTGATTTCATAGCAGGAGCTTCAAGTTGGATTAAATGGTGCAGAGGGAGCACTATAAAGGATGAGGACAAGGAAAAATGAGAATGATGTGACTGTGTCTGGTGGGGAATTTCTGTCATTTTGGACAAAATCTGAATTCTTTATCACATTTATTTATTTTCTTTCTGATTGAGGCAGGATTTCCCACTTCAGTGGTCCTTAAAGCTACTTAAAGCTGTTGAAGTTCCTTAGTTCAAAAGCTCAGTTTAGGTGATGTAAGCTGGGGTCCTCCCCCCTTTTTTTTCTTTTATCAAAAGGAAAAACAATACTTGTCTGCTATTGTGGATGGCCTGAGAAGTTGCACAGCCCAGCACTCACTGAGGTCTGTGAGGATAATGGAGCTTTGTGTACTTTGATATTTGTACTTTGATATTTATCTTTCCAGCTTCCAGGAGATGGCCAGGAGCTGATACTGAGGGAGAATGGGGAACTGTCAAGTGAGGAGGACAAAGTGCAACATTCACTGGTTATCCTGGCACTTTGATAGCACTGGCTGCTCTAAAATTGGGGGTTTTTTTGCTAGGAAACTGAATTTTAATTCCACTGAATTAAAGTCCACTCAGTGTGGCTTGGGCTGTCTGCACAGTGGAGTCTCCAGGATCCTGGAACTTTATTGGAAAGGAAGAGTGCTCCTGGTCTGTGTATTTTTAAGTGATTTCCCCCAATACCAGGGAGTTTGGGATTATCTGAGATTTGGAACAGTGTCTTTCTGCATTTATTTATTTTTATTTGTTAAATTGACTCGTGGCCAGTTTCTGTTCCCACTGCCAGAAATTCCCAACAACTCCCCTGACCTGTACCTGATTATTCCAGGTTCTTGTTGTTGTAAATGACAACAGAACTGTTCCTTTGCATTTGTTTGCTTTGCCAGCTCTGCAGACTGATTCCATCTGGACATACTCTGGATTGCTTTGGCATTTTTGTACAGCTTAGAAAAATAACCTTCCCCCTGCACAGGGAGGTGCCCTGGGGCTGTACCCAGGTTTCTTCACCTGCTGGGCACAATTCAGATCTTAATCAGTGGCATCCCTGGCACTGGAACCTGGGGAACCTCAAGAAATAACAGTTTTCCTTCCACCCTCAATACTTTCTTTGTGATTAAGCAAGATAAGGATGTGAATGGGCTCCTGCTGCCAGAGCATTCATCGTGCTGGGGTGCAGTGACACTGATTGACTGCCTTTGGATGTGGTCATCGATTGTTGGTGAATTTATGGGCAGCTTTTGTTCATTAACAATGCAGAATGAAGCAGTTCAGGGAGGCTGAATGGGAAGGGCACAGGAATGCTGCCTTTCCTTATCTCTTCCCATTTAATCAACCTGTTCTGACCTATTCTGCAGCCACAGAACACAGAGTCTGAAAACAAACTGTGCTACAGCACACACTTGTTCCATGGCAATATTCTCTGTGGTTAATTAGGTGGTATAAAATAATTCATCAGAAGGGCCTAAATGTTTGGCAGCTGACATGCAGATCAGGATGGTCCTGTGTGTGACAGTGCACTGGTCCCAGTTCTAGCAGGGTTTAAACCCAGCAGGTGACTGGAGCACAGTCCTGCAGCCATGAAAGCCTGGCTTGTGTTTTCCTGCTCAGCACAGCCCTGAACATCTCAGTGTGTCCACTGAGAGCTGGACACAGTGCCAGGGCACAGAGCTGCTCTCAGGTGCCTGTGCTCCCCTTGCAGGCTGCTCTCTGGCCTGCTTCAGGCCTGGGTTTGCTGTGAACTCCCCAGTTCTCCTGAGCCCAGTTCCTGACCTTGCTCCCTGCACACAGCCCTGGGGTGTCAGCCCTTCTCTGAGTGGAACTGCCCCAGCCACGAGCTGAGCTTTTGTGTCATTGTGTGGGTTTGGCCCTTTCTTTGCAAAGATTCTAAAGCTTTACATAACCAAGTTTTATTTACACAGTCTCTGTGTGCTCAAATAATTCTACTTAATAATGACAGTTCCCTTTACCTGCAGCCACAGAGAAATCTCCCTTTGTTTGCTTCTGGAAACTTCCTGCCAAAGGCCTCCACTGGAGGTGGTGTCTGTTTCTACAGCACATAAATCACAATATTTTTGATTATTGTGCCACAGCAGTGGAGCCTGGGGTGTTTCTTGGGCCGTGGGCCTCAGCTCCATGACTGAGGGGCTGCATCTCACTCCTGTTTGCTGCTGCTGTTCAACACTGGAATCTTAAAGTGAGGTTGGTTTTGTTTGTTTATTTTTTTAAATTTATTTTATGCACTTCCCACTTTCTTGCCTTTTCTCCCAGTCTTCCAAGAAAATGTTATTTTCTGCTCTTCAGCCTAAGAAAAGGCATGAGCAGGGCCCAGAGAAACCAAGTGTCTTGTTTAAACTTGACTGAAGGACTTCTGTGCTCTTTCAGGGGTGAATTAAACTCCTCACCTCCCTTCTAGTCCAGAGAAGCTGAAACAGGAAGGGTTTTGCACCCTCACACTGAACTTTTCCCAGAATATTTATTAAGTCTGAGGTGACAATGGCCATGCCTGGAATTGCAGCAAATGCTGAGCAGCACAGGAAGGTTTACAGGAGAGGAGCCCTGTGCCACATTTCAGGGTGAAAAATTATTTAAGTGTTGTACAGCACACTCTGATCTGTGAGTGTCAGCTCTGCAGGGCTCATGCAGGACCCTGCACATGGCACAGCACCCCCACATTCCAAAGGGGAGGCATTTCTCAGCACCAGGAGCTGTTCCAGCACTCTGGTGAAGGAGCAGCTCCTTGGGTTCATCCCTTGGCTTCTTTACCCAGTGTGAACTGACATCTCTTACCTGTGTGGCTTCTGGATGCACAGAGCACTTAAAGGATCCTCAGTGTGTATTTTATGTGTAACTTAACTCTGTGGAGCACAGATGAATGTATAAAATGATCTGCCTACACCATTCTGTTCACCTTAAAATGTGTAAATAAATCAAGCTTTACACTCTTGCACTATAAAGGACAATTGCTTCATTTTTCACAGGCAATGTTGCATGTCTGTTTAATTCCGTTTGTCTTTCAGGTGAGACAAATGAAACCAAACTTTGAATAAAAGATTGTGGTAAAACCTATGGAATTCTGGCTTGCTCCATGCTCCTGGTAGAGGTTTAATTGACCAGAAATGTCTTGGGAGAAGTTAAGACAGGATTTAGGTGACTGAAGTGTGTATTGAAAGAGCTCTCTGTCTGTTTTTAACAGGATGCTTGTTAAATGAAATGCAGATTGTTACAGCATTACTAATGCTCCCAGTTTCACAGGAGTCTCCACACATTTGGGGTCAGCTGTAGGAATCATCCAATTCACTTTTAAAACTTTGTTTTACAGGGCTTAAAAAAAAAATAGCATTTAATATTTTAGAGACGAGCTTGAAATCGTGATCCAAGGAAGTAGAGGGACACAAACCAAAATCATTGTATTTTTGGTGGCCTGACTAGTGATGTTTTTTACTGAAATTGAGCTGCTTTGAGACATCCACACCCCCTGATAAGAGCTGGGAATGCTCTGCTGTGGGAAGTGCCACCCCTGAGCCACAGGGCACCATGTCTGGGATACAAGACTGCAGTAAGAAAGACAGAAAAGTGGCAATTTAGCTTAATCGACTGCTTGCCAACCTAATTAACACTTACCGGATGGCTTTACAGTCCGTGGGGAGAAGCAGAGGATAACCCTCAGGATACTTTTAATTAAATGTATCTCTTGGGGTCCCAAACCACAAGGGGAGAAAAGACAAACAACCCAAGGGCAGCCTCGGTGTTGGAGCTGCACTTCACTGAACCCCTGGATTCTAATCCCCAGAATTTCTGATAAATGTGCTAGTACTTTGTTAACATCCACCATTCAAGGGTTTGTGGGTTATGTTACAAGTGTTTTAAGTGCTATTGATGTCAGGAGTGCTACAACCGAGGTGTAATTGCAAGAGACAAGAGTATCTTAAATGCCACTGAAGTGGACACAAATGTTGCAGTTAGTGGTATTAAAGCAGAATCTATTGCTGGCCAGAAGGGAAAATGTGGTGTTGAATCGATAAAGCAGGAGATTGCAGCAAAGGAGAGTAACCCATTACCACCTGAATTTGCACTGCATCTACACCACAGAATCCCTTTACCTGGACACGGGAGACTGATCTTACCTTCCTAAAGGGAGATCTGCTGGGCTGTTTCCTTGTGAGGGAAAGGTGGACAAATCACCTGGTAGAGAAGCTCAGCATCTCTGTCTGTTTCTGAAATTTAAAAGAAAATATTTCAGCCACAGAAATTTCACTACTTATATCACAAACCCACGCTCTCTTCTGTCTTTCCAAGTGAGGATGAAGCTGTTGAACTCAATATTTGTGTCAGTGAAATTCAGTAGTTTCGTGTGGGTTTTTTGTGAAAAACCAAAGAAAGGATGTAGGTTTGTGCTTTCTTTAGAGATAAAAGTGCACAGGTACTGATGTATCAATTCAGATGATGGCTGTCTGAAACCATCTCATGGCTGGATTAAGCTGGGATTTACTCCGAGGACACAAACTGTCACTGTTCCCAGCTGGCAGCTGGCCGAGGCTGATGGCAGAGCCATCCCGATTAATGCCAGCGAGGAATCACGGAATCCCAGACTGGTTTGGGTTAGAAGGGACCTTAAATCCCATCCAGTGCCACCCCTGCCATGGCAGGGACACCTCCCACTGTCCCACTGTCCAACCTGGCCTTGGGCACTGCCAGGGATCCAGGGGCAGCCACAGCTGCTCTGGGCAGTTCCTTCCGCTGCTCCGAGGGCGATTTGCAGCATTTTAAATAAACTCTCATCGCCCTGAGCTCAGCCATTCCCACAGGGACCCTGCAGCTCCCGCCGCCTCTCCAGGGCTGGATCAGTGCCATACAAACACGGCCCGAAGCGTCCCCAGAGCGCTTTTGGGGCGCCTGAAACGCCCCGGGGGAGGCGGCGGCGGGGCCGGGACCGCGCGGCCCCTCAGGGGAGGCGACCCCTCAGCAGGGCCGGGGCTTGCACAGAGCCCCCGCCTCCCTCCCGCCTCCTTCCTCCCTTCCCGCTCCGTCTCCCTCTCTCCATCCGGGTCACCGACCTCCCTCACACGCTCCCTCAGCTCCCGTGAGGGCGGGGGGGACGCGCGCGCAGCCGCCTTCCCGCCGCCGCCCCGCCCCGGGACCCGCGGGCGCTGCGCGCTCCCGCCGCCCCTCACGGAACCTGCGCGTCCCCGCCGCCCCACACGGACACCGCGCGCTCCCGCCGCCCCACACGGACACCGCGCGTCCCCGCCGCCCCTCAGGCAGAGCCATCGCAGGTGAGCTGAGACGCGGCCCCGCCGGAGCCGCCCCGGGCCGTGCCGTGGGTGCGGGTGGGGAAGTTGTTTTCATCCTGTTTCAGGGCGGAGATGGAGCGTTTGGGGTTTTGGATTAAAGAATATTCGCAGCCAAGGCTCCGGCCCCCGCCCCGGGTTTGTCCCGCCCGCGGTGGGGTCTGCGGGATGGTTTGGGTGGGAAGGTTTAAATCCCATCCAGTGCCATGGCAGGGACACTTCCACGGTCCCAGCCCCAATGTCCAGCCTGGCCTTGGGCACTGCCAGGGATGCAGGGGCAGCCACAGCTGTGCCAGCCCTGCCCACCCTGCCAGGGAAGGATTTTTTCGCTATCAGAGCAGACCGAACTGTTCCTGTGGAAATTGCCATCCTTGCATTCCTTGGGCAGTGGGATGAGGCTCTGAATGAGCTGCCAAGGAGAACTCCCCGGTGCTGCCTTGTGCTGGTGAAGAGCTACAGCTCCCCATGGCAGAAGCTGCTTTGCTTTAATTTCAGATGATTTTTAGCCTTCTGTGAAGTTGGGGAGTTTGTTTGTAAGCATTTCCCTGTCAGCTGGTATTTAAATGGTAAGCAGGTGTTAATGCCCAGAAGAAAGGACTTAGTGAAAGGTCTGATCCCAGTGGCTTTAGTTCTTGGGATCCTTTATTTGTGCTTTTAATCTGAAATCTATGAGGGAGTGAGTGATCCAATGGTTTTCTAATGAGTGTTGCAATGAAATTACTTATAATTTTATTGCTGTTAATACTATGGTAAGAATAAGCTGATTGTAATAAATGACTTAGATTTGCATATCCCCGTTCATATCAGACAATTTATAAATAGGAATCTCTTACCTTTCCAAGGAGGTAAGTGAAGAAATTCCCTTTTTCCTGAAGCAGAGCAGTTTGGCTGTTGCACTGATAATCACATTCCTGTACCTGTCAAGTTTGGAGTGTTCTTTTTCTGATTTTGATGCTTTCTAATAATTGCACAGTAAATAGTTCCAGCCAATCTGTTCAAATAACACTTCTCACAGGGCTGTTTCTCACTGTACTTCTTAATTAATATTCATACACGAATCTCACTTGTGTCATCCTGATGTCAGGGGGCTGCTGGAGATTTTTGCCTTGCTCAGTAGTCAGGTGTTTTGAATTGACTGGGGTGAAGTAATGAAAAATGAGTTATCTGAGAAAAAAATAGAATTAACCATGTAGGTTTATGATTTAAAAGAACAGAACTATGATTAAATCTTAATTTAAAAGAGAAAGAAATACCATAAGATTGCAGTAGCCTCTATAGGGCAGTGTTCTCTGCAGAAGCACTCTGTTTAATGTCACTGCTGCCCTGAGTTGGTTTTGCAGTGAGGCTCAGACAGCCTCAACTTGACCAAATCTCCAGTTGCTCTGTGAGTTCCTCACTCCATGTTTGATTCACCATTCATTCAATATTCGAGTTTTCTTTCCAAACTCCCCTTTTCTTTTTTTCCTGCCAGTGTTTGGGGTTCTCCCTGTTTTTTGGGCAGTCAGCAGAGCAGCTCTTGGGAGCAGTGTTTGTGGCTTGGGTGGTTTGATCCCTCAGGAATGTGGGATCCAGCCCAGGCCAGGCTGGGATGTTGTTCTCAGTCCACCAGGGCTTGGCTGGCTCTGGGTGTCTGTCCTGGTGCTGTTTGGATGAGCCCAGAGCTCCTCAGAGGCAGATGGTGCCTTTTGTTTGCACCATTTTGGCACATTTTTATTCCTCTTCTCTTCCCTCCTTGCATGAATCAGCAAGCACAAGAACTGAGGTTTCCACCAGCTGCCTGTTTTCCCAAATTTCCATCCTTCCTGCTGTGCTGGGCAGCAGAGTTGAGATGCCCAGGTGTGTGCATGGGTTTGGGGTGGTGTGACTGGGGCAGTCACTGCCATTAACCCAGTTCATGCCCCCTCATTAGGCAAATATTCAAATGAGATCATTGCCAATTAAACATTATACATTTACTATCTTTTTTTAAAGATGTGTCACAAATTATCACTCTTTCCAAACCAGATCTGGTGCAGTTTCCTGTTTTTCTCTCAACACACAGCAGTGTGATAACCTCAGGAGTTTTGCAAGGATGGGTGGCAGAAGGACCATTTTTTATTGTATTAAAAATACTCTCCCTTGTGATGTTTTTTATTTAGTCTCTTCTTTGCATTTTTTTTTTCTTCCTTTATTTTGGTTGGCTTGGAGAGGTTTTGGAGAGATGATTTGTACACGTGCTCTCATTGATGAAATAAAGTTATTTTTTTCAGATACCAGAGGACTGCTCTGATTAGCCAGGAAATGGTTTTAATTATTAAACAAGAAATTGTTGCTCAGTGTAAAGCGTGTCATGGAGAAAAGCTTCTAGAACAAGGCTGTCATTTTGGATTCCTGTCAGAGTAAAGGGAGGAGGAATTGCAGTTTCTTCATGGGGTGATTTTATCTTCCTTTTGATGGAACAGCAGAGCCTTCCCTCATCCTCAGCAGGGGGATGTGGTGCTGAGATTCGTGGGGGACAAAACAAATGCCATGTTGATCCCTGTTCTGTTTTGTGATTAGTCTGTAGCAGTGGGAGCAGGGAGATGTGATGGCCTCACGTTTGTTTCTGGGTTTTTGGCCGGCAGGGCCCTGCTGGAAGCTGGCACCGAGCAGGAGCTGCTGGGGGGGAAGGATGCTCAGGGACTCCATGAAATCCTGGACTGACAGCCAGTCTGACCTGTACAGCAGCGACCAGGAGGAGGAGGAGCAGATGATCTTTGGAGAAAATGAAGAGGATTTGGAAGAGATGATGGATTTAAGTGACTTGCCTACCTCACTCTTTGCTTGCAGTGTTCACGAGGCTGTGTTTGAGGACCAGGAGGAGAAGGTAAGGGGCAAGGAGTGTGAGGTGTTCTCAGTGCCCACTGAACATTTTCGTCTGGGTTTTCAGTGTATTAATGCACATTATAATTGAGGGAAAAAGCCAAGCCAGGGTATTTTCCTGGTAAGCTCAGAGCAGTTACCCAAGGCAGATAATGCCACCCTTCTCTGGCCTTGGAAACTGTTAATAGGGAATAATGCTGCTCCCATTAAAAGCTCTTCTGATTATTATTTTTTTTCCTCTTTATCCTTACATCATGATACAACCTCTAAAGGCAGTTTTAAACAATACCTGAAATATAAAAAAACCTATTATTAAATTTCTAAAAATTTAAAATAGAATCTGGCAATAAAAATGTTTTCTTTCAAGGCAAGGATCTTGTTTAAAAAGTGATACAAATCTGCAGGATGTGTGTTCTGACTTGAAAACCTTGAGAGTGGCTTATGAAGGCCTTGTAATAAAGTAAATTTTATCTGGCCTGTTGTTAGCATTTTATCCAGTCAAATATTAATTCCCTTTGCTTCCAAGAGCATCAGGAATAATGAAATTCCCACATTGTCCTTGCATCCCAGGTGTATCCAGGCAGCCTTTTGGTTTTAACTCATTAAAGAATTTGGCCTTTCACATTGCACCTGAAAGTGTTTTATCCACTTTAGTTCAAAGAGCAGAAGGTGAGGAATGCAGGCAGGGTAAAAATACATCTTGTTTCATTCTCAGATATTCCCTTTGTGAGGGGAATGGCAGGACTGAACATCCTCACCCTTCTCAGCTGCAGGATTGAGCCACTCAATTGCAGTTCTGTGTTTGTCAGGTACAAAATTTGGCCTTTGTGCAGAGGTTCTGTGATTTAATAAAGACCCTGATGTTGTGTGGGTTGAAGAAAATGGGGCAAAAAAACCATTATTTGTGTTAAAGCCAACATGGGCATCATCTGAAGAGTTTGCTGTTTAAACTAAGTCTGTCATTGTTTTTATAATGAGGGAAGGCATTACCAGGATTTTTGGGAGAGATCAGAGTTTGTTGGAGTCAGGCAAATTAACTGTGGTCCCTGAAAAGAGTTTTTAATTAAGAATTCCTCTTCTGCCTATTGGCTTATGTAGATCTCTGAATAACAGAATAGTATCAGAACTTAGTAAATAAAACTGCAAAGAAATTTCTTGCAGACTTCTCATCCAGGGATTTAAATCTGACTTTTTACAGTGGATGAAAATTTACACCAGGAGATTTCCTGCTGCATTTACACGTGGGGAAAAAAAAAATCTGTAAATGAGGTCTCTTGTGGATCAGAGAGCTGATAAATTAATTGAATTTCATAATTGAAAATTACTAATTGGATTTCAGAACCATGAAATTGATTTTCATGACAATACAGTTACCAATCTTTAAAGAACTTGAGGATAAGATTTCGTGTTCAATAAACCATGGATATTTTTTCAGTTTTTTTGGTTTTGTGTTTAGTGTGGAAGAGACAAAAATCTTGTATTAATCATCTTACTCAAGCTGATAATTTTGACATTTTCCTAACATAATCAATACTTTGGTTTATCTAACGCAGAAATTACTGATTTGCAGAGTATTTTTGTAGATCCTTGATGAAAGTCGTGTGCAAGTCCCAGTATTTTTGGAGACCTGCACCTCCGAGCAGCTCTCACTAGGTGGCACTTTGTGTATTCGGACTTTTTGGGTTCATTCACATCGGTTTGCTCTTGGAATTCAGATGTAAGCAGTGAGCCAGAGCTGTGCAGCCCTGAGTGTGGATTTACAAGCAGGGAATGTGCACGTTGAGGTGATTCAGGAAATGAAAAGGATTTGGGAGAGCAGAGTAAAGGAAAATATCTTTTCCCGGAGTGAGAATGTTCATTGAGCATCTGGAGAATGTTTGTGCTTGTCTCCAGGAAAGGTTTGAAGCACTTTTCACAGTCTATGATGAGCAGGTGACGTTCCAGCTGTTCAAAAGCTTCAGGAGGGTGAGGATAAACTTCAGCAACCCCGAGGCAGCAGCACGAGCTCGGATAGAGCTGCACGAGACCGACTTCAGTGGGAAGAAACTGAAGCTTTACTTTGCACAGGTACAGTGGGACAGGGAGACCTTGTACCTCTCTCCTTGTTTCTTTATTCCTCTTTTGCCCACGAGCTTCATTGGGGTAAATATCTGAAACCACCTCGTTGTTCTACACTGAGCTGTGCCTAAATTTTAGGGCACAGTTTTGGTTTTCATCTTGAGCTGAGATTGGTTAGGACAGTCCTCTGTGCAATGACCAAACCACCTTTCCCCAGACACACAGAGGGGCTGAAACAGAGTAAGTGGGGCTCAGATTCTGTGTCTAAGAGGTGCTTTGTCCCTCTTTGGTTCTGAGCTGCAGCAGTTCCCTGAGGTGTTGGACCAAGAGCTGAACCCGTTTTGTTTGTTAAAGCTCAGCTGAATTAAGTGCAGGGCATGGATGTGCATTAGTGGGGAAATAAACCAAATAAAAAAGGAATTAATATTTGTGCTGCCTGTCTCTTGGCTTTGCCTGCAGGTGCAGGTGTCCAGTGAAATTGGGGACAAGTCCTACCTCCTTCCTCCACAACCTGTGAAACAATTCCTGATTTCCCCCCCTGCCTCTCCCCCAGTGGGGTGGAAGCAGAGTGAAGATGCAACTCCTCTGATCAATTATGACCTGCTCTGTGCTGTCTCCAAGCTGGGGCCAGGTAGGGACATTCACCTGCTTTTGTTTGGCACTTCCCTTCAAAAGTGGATATTGGGGGAGTTCATCTACTTGTCCTTTTCTGTGAGAAGAAACTGAGTCTCTTTTATGTGATGTTTCTTACTTGAATGAAATGATCCATCAATTATTTAATTGATTAGTAGTGTAGCACAGGACTGGACTGTAAGGGAGTGGTTCCATCACACCCATATATTGAATTTTGTCAGAGCCTCAGGATAAAGGAACAGACAATCAGAGAAATGAGAAGTTCAGTTTCTAGCAGATGAGCAGCTCCAGCCATTAAGGATGTCTGGATGCTAATATGGACTTTTTGGATTTAATCATCAACTTCTTCCTAAGCCTTCCTGGGAAATGTGGTGTTTGCTTTCTGTGAGAAGCAGGAAATGGGGAGGCTTGATGTGCTCAAATGCTTTTGTAGCTTTTAATTTACAAATGTTACAGAAATATACAGCACAAATGATGTCACTTAGAAATGTGTTTGCTGCTTGTGTTCTGATGTCTTCCTGGGAGCTTTTTACATCCCTCCCTTCCTCTAAATGTCAATTGAAAGACTGATTGTATTCCAAGTGTGCTGTAACTGCTACAGGGAGTGGTTTAGGGCATGTCAGAGGTTGGGCGAGGAGTGGAGGTTGAGCACATTAAAAGTGGGATGGGAATTAATGATTATTTGCTTGTGTTGTTAAAGTTATGAAGGGTTTTTTTTGAGCTAAATGCTTTTCCTCGGGGGTGTTTGTAACCTGCCTCTTGCTGGCTGCTCTCAGGGGAGAAGTACGAGCTGCACGCAGGCACAGACTCCACCCCCAGCGTGGTTGTGCACGTGTGTGAGAGCGAGACGGAGGAGGAGGAGGAGATGAAGAACCCCAGACAGAAGATCCTGCAGACGAGACGCCCAGACCCGCCCCCCACCATCCTGAGTGACTCCAAAGCCTTCGAGTGTGCCCTGGAGGTGGGGGGGACAATGCCCTGTTAGAGCTGAGCTGCTCCACGTGGTACCAACACCCAGTCCATGTGTTGCTGTCTGTGCTGCTGCTATAGGTCACTACAGATCTGACTTGTAGTTGTCTCTCATGTTCAAGATTTTGGATGCCAATGCTCTGAAAAGCACTTTAATTTTAGGGACTAGTCCCCCCCTGAGTGTAGCAAATCCACCTGACTTGAAATAGTGACAGTTAGGGAGTCTGGCTGTGTTTTGGTTTTTTAAGATGTCACCCTTTGCTCTCTGTTGTACAGTGTGATGTTCCAAGTGCTGAAATAATCTCCTCCTGTCACGAGTGGGTTCCAGCAAGTTCCTTGTACAGCAGTTAAAAGCTGATGTGTCCAACAGCTTCCAGTGAATCTAGTGTTAAACACAAGTGAAATGCACAGTCTGTGCTCAGATTCCTTGCCAGCTGAGGTGAGGGTTGACCTTTGCTTCTCTCACAAATTCCAGGTGTGTGTTTGTAGTTTGACATGAGGCACAAATACACGGAGGAGCTGAATCAGGGGTGTTGGTGACTACAGGGAGGAGAACACCAGAGGAAGAATCTCAGAGTTTATCACCAACACTCCTGCTCTGGAGTCTGTGGTGGGGAACTGACACCTAATTAGGAGTTAATGGCAGAGTGAAATATGGATCCAGCTGTTGAGTGTGTTGTGTCTGCTCCTCTCTGACAATCGGGGGATGTTTATTCCTCTCCAGTCCTTGGGACAGCCTCCACATCTGAATAAATCCAGTGACTGTTAGGTCCTGGCAGGAGCAAAAACATCCAAGGGTTAATTGTTAACTTCGCCAGTCTGTTTTGTATTTTCAAAGACAATCAGTTGCCTGGCTTAGCCAGTTTTTATGCAGTTTCAGGCCTTGTTTGCTGTTTTTCGTGAGGACTTTTTCTGTGTGGCCTCCTGTGTGTCTGACAGAGTACCTGCTGCTTCTGAGACCAGGATGCATCTTTTAGAATACAGATCTTTGATTTTGTGATCTTGTGTTAAGTGTTTTAGTAGGAGGAAAATATGCCTTGGTATAACACCTGCTCCTGTGCTTTTATGCTATTTTATAGCCAAACTTTTTTAGTCTAGACAGATTCTTCTTTTTTTCTATTTAAAAAGATAAAATGATTTGTGAACAAACCAGGCTGCTGATGTTCCTGTGTAGAAATCATTCTGAAATTCAGATTTTTCAGGTTCATTTCAGTGTGTTTCAGTTGTACCTGATGTGCTTCTTGAACTTCCAGAAGTGTTCTCACTTGACTGACAGCAGGGGGAAAAGGAATGGGCAGGGATTCTCATGGATGTGGAGGTTTTCAACTCTGTGCCTGCTCAGGATCCCTCCTGCCACCAGCTCCAAATGGGATCCTGCAGGCAGGTCCTTGCTGCAGAGGCAGGAATAGGACAGAGTAGAAAGGTGGGGAAGTGGGGTTTGTCCATCTATCACAGGTGTGATATTTATGTATCTCTTCAGGTATTGAAATCACTCCAAGCCCAGCTTCACTGTCTCACTGTTCCATGGAATTAAAGGTAAAAAGCCCAACAGAAACCTGTGTTATCCAGCAGGCTTGTGGAGTTTTGAAATTCCAGAAGTCTGGGTTGGATTCTCTGTGGTGTTTCTATTTTTTAAATTATTTCATTTCTACCCCAGTGTAGAAGTTGCTGTAAGTAGGAGTAAGTGGAAAACCTTCAGAAAGAGTTTTATAAGGAGACTCGAGTGTGATGTTGTTGATGTATAAATGTGTAAAATGTAAAACAACATTCCAGCACTTTCCATTGTGTAAAGACACTTCAAATAAAACAATGCAGTGCCATTCACACTTGGGATTTGAACTGTGTTCCATGCTGGACAAGGTGGATATTGAGATTTTTCATGGTGGTGTCTGAATGTTCTCATGGGGACTCAGAGCTGGGGGTGCCAGGGACCCACGGGAGGGATTTGGGATCCTTGCAGGGACCACTCCGGGTGGGAAGGAGGAGCCAAAGAAGTCTTCAAAGCTTTAATGAAGCCATTGATCAATACCAGAAGTGATTCTGCTCCACTCCAGGGTGACAGCCTGCCTTGGCACATGAAGCTGGGGTTTGCTGTATTCCCTCCACACCAAGATTCAGTTCCCCCCCACCAGAACAATTTCTCCTAATCACTGACCTGCTGCTAAAGGCTGGTTTTAGCTGCAAGCTTGTACGGAGGCACCAACTCAGCCCTTTCTGAGCTTGCACTTTGTAGAAATAAATACCCCAAATTCCTTTCAAGTGTTCTCCTTGAGCAGCAGCTGAAACATGAGGTGTTTCTTTGTGTTCTGGAGTTATGGGAGTATTTTGCTTTTATAATAACTGAGAACCTGTGATTGCAGCTCCTCATTCTGCCTTGTCACAGAACTGCTTCCCCTGAAGGACCTTGTGCATAAAATTCCAATTGCT
Source organism: Sturnus vulgaris (assembly GCF_052056855.1). Taxonomy (NCBI): domain Eukaryota; kingdom Metazoa; phylum Chordata; class Aves; order Passeriformes; family Sturnidae; genus Sturnus; species Sturnus vulgaris. The sequence goes on from NC_142266.1 coordinate 6,407,625, forward strand.
TCCTTTATTCCCTGAGAGGTTTGATTTCCATTTTTGTCTGGGTTTGGATATTTTTGAGCCCAGAACAGAAGGCTGGTTTGTGAATCTTATTGGGTTTTGTTTATTTGCTCCACTCTCAGTGTAAAACTTGCTAGGAGAGATTCCCCAGCCAAGCTTCATCCCTTGGAGAAAATGCAGAGCAAGAGAAAAGACTTCTCCTCCTGCAGGTATTGACCCTGAGATGTGAGTGTGACACAGGGCTGTCCCTGCCATCACTCACAGCTCCAGGGAAGGTTCAGAGGGTCTGAATTCTCCATAAAACAAGAGCAGGGCCTAGAAAGTAGAAAACTCTATTTCAGATGTTACCTAATGTGTTAAAATCCTGCTCTGAAGCAGGTCTCTGTACTGTAAGACTTTGGCATGCTCAGGCTTGTAGAGGGAATGTTTGATTCCCCTGGTGAAGGGAACATATTCCAAGCATCAGCAGGACTGGGGTGAGGCAGTGGGAAGGACATTCTGCATTCTGGCAGTCTGGATTGTTCTTACATAAAAACAACCAAGTCCTGTCCTCTGTGGCTGTGTGCTGGGATCACAGGAGCAGGGATTGGGAGGCAGCCAGGCTGAGCTGTGCCCTCCTGCTGGGCCAGGTCACCTCAGCTCCCTTCATCCCCAGGGGGGTCTGGTAATTATTTCTGAGGCTGAGAGTGTGTGGAGATCACTGAGGGCCTGATTTCACAACACAAAATGAATTTTTAGTTGGTGTTCATATCTGCTGTGATAGCTGTTCCCTTTTTTGTTCTCCCTGAGACACTCCAGGCTCTGCTCTGCCCTGCCAGGTGCAGGCACACTGCAGATGAGGCAGCAGAGCTGGGAGCTGAGCTGCTGTTCCAGCAGGAGTCAAAGCCTGCTCCGTGGTAAATTCAGTGAGACTCCACACCTTGTAACACCTTGTGTCACTTCCTAGGGGTTGGTAATGCTGTGGTGAGCCTGGAGTTAATTCAGAGTTCTGTTTTGTCCTCTGATGTCCATTTTACTTCATTAGGATTTTTCTGGAGCATCCCAAAGTCTTCTTCTGTCCCCCTTTAATGGGATGAGCTCAGGCTGGTGCCTGCAAACTGGGTCACTGATGTTGGCAGCAAAGCTTTGCAGTAACAGTGTATAAACATATATTTATACATTACACAAATGTATTTAAACGTTTAACAGTGTATAAACCTGGCGTGTGACTCCAGCTCATAGTAAAGGGCTACAAATTTAGGACCTGGTGAGGGACAAACCCTTGGGAAAGTCCCACCCTCCCTCTCTGCTGTGACAGAAGCTTTGGGAACTGACATTTGCTTTTACTTGGGCTGCCCCACGGTCACAGGGGCTGGTGCCTCCCTTCCTGTACCACTTAAATTGAGTTATTAATTATTTTTATTAACTTACATTCATACCTCTTCCCAGTTATGGTTGCTGACTGTTGAAAGAAGCCCCTTCTGCTTTCCAGAGATAGAGCCCAGGGAAGGTTTGTGGCTGGAAAACCACTCCTGTTCTCAGGAGAGCCTCGTGCTCCTGCTTGTTTATGCAGGATGGGACAGTCATTGTAAGGAAACCAATCAAGTGGAGTTTGTTCCCCTGGAAAGATATTTGGTGAGTAATCCCTGCTGGGATTTCAGTCTGGAGTTTAAAGGAGCTTCATGGGGGATTGAGCTGGAAGTGACTAATGTGAGTCTTTGTAGCTGTACAAAAAACATTGCTAAATAATTGGCTCTGGAAGCTCTGGTTTCTGGTGAAAAAGCCTCTGTGGTTGTGTTCTGTGGGTTCAGGGTGGAAACCAGGCCATGATGGACACCAAAGTGAAGCATGAGCTCTGTCAAGGGCACAAATGCTTCTGGAGGAGGAAAGGGAGAGCTGCAAGGTAAGGAAGGACCTCATTCTTCAGCCCAAATGGGCTCTGGGCTTCCCAAGAACTCTACTGCAAATGTTTATGGACCACCAGGATCCCCCTGTTGCTGCCTTGCATGTGGAGGCAGGACTCTGTAAGGAGCAGGTTTTATCCTGTTTCAGGTTGCACTATAAGGGAGGTGGGTGATGTGGCTGTGGCTGCAGCTGAAATGAAGAATGGAGGAAACATCTCCTGCACAGCAGCTCCACAACCCTAAACCACAAACCGAGCCTGAATGAAGGCTGTGGCTTGTTCCTGTGGTTTTCTGCTTTCCCATGGGAGCAGCATCAGGTCCGGGCAGGGGACAGATCCCTTTTTAAAGTGTGATGTCCACAGGACAAATCCAGACAGGGACTGTGGTCACACTTCTCTGAAGGATAAAGCCAACGAAGTCCAGGTTAAAGGCGAGGATTCCTTTCCAGTCTGATCCTTCTGATTCCACTGACGAGTGGACAAAACCCCTCCTTCCATCTTTGGGTTGGATGCGCTTGGGATCCTTCTCCCAAAGTGCCTGGGACACTTTCGGGCATCGAAGAGCCGCAGAACGCGGGCTGTTCCCAAACTTGGGAACTGTCGCTGTGAGACTGGGGTCTATCCCAGCCTCCTCCATCCCCCCAGGAGCTGCCCGGCGGGGTCGGGCGCTCCCGCAGCCGCGCACGGGCCCGGGGAGGCGGCGCCGGGGGCCGGGCCGGGCTGGGCGGCCCCGGGGAGGCACCTGCGGCGGCGGGGCTGTGCCGGGGCTCCGGCAGCACCGAAACCGGGTCCCTGCGGCACCAGCGGGGCTGGGCTGGGCTGGGGAAGGGGCGGCAGCGGCGGCGGGGGCAGCCCCGCAGCCCCGGCGGCCAGAGGGAGCCGGAGCCGCTGCGGCAGCGCCGGAGCCTCGAGCCCGCAGCATCCTCCGTGAGTAGCGCCGGGTGTAGAAACCACTCTCGCATGCGGATAATTGTAACCTTTCTCCCCTAAAGCTGTTACTTTTTGCCTTAAAGTTCTGTTCTTTTCTCCCCCAAAATCTCCGTTCCTTTCTCCTCCAAAACCTCCGTTCCTTTCTCCCCCAAAATCTCCGTTCCTTTTCTCCCCAGAGCTCTGTTCTTTCTGCCCCAAAGTTCTGTTCCTTTCTCCCCTAAAGGTCTGTTCTTTCTCCTTCAAAGCTCTGTTCCTTTCTCCTCCAAAGCTCCGTTCCTTTCTGCCCCAAAGCTCCGTTACTTTTTGCCCCAAATCTCTGTTCTTTCTCCCCCAAAGCTCTGTTCCTTTCCACCAGTGCAAGCGCTGCTTGCAGCGCGGTTCCTCGGGTGCGTGTGCGAGGCACTGTGGATGTACCACGGGAAACGCGACTTCTTTACCGGGACTCTAAACCAGAAAGAATTAGAGAGCAGATGTTCTCGCACGTTTTTCTGTTCAACTGGTGCTTGAGCAGTTGTCCCAGGAACTGGGAGCCCATAAGGGACGGGACTGGGACTGTTCTGGCGCGGTTTCCTCTCCCGAGAGAGAGGAGCCTGCGCGGCTGTTGAAGGCTCATTGCATCGCCGGCGCTGTCCTTTCATCACTGGGGACGCCGAATCTCCTGTCCTGACTTATTCAACCCCGGCACTATAAATATGGGTTTGGTGGTGGTTATTTGTTTGTGGTTTTGGGAGGTTTTTTTGCTGTATTTTTTTTCCCCTCAATCTGTTGAGCAGCGTGCTGGAAAGAGCTGGCAGTGTAATATTTAACAGGAAAAGAACTTGAAAGCTCAGAGCATTGTGTTACAGTTCACTGAGTGTCCCCAGCACAGAACAAAACTACACTGCTCGCATTATTCGGGAACGCACTGAAGCTGCTGACAGGTTTGAATGGTGATTTCTGGTTTTTCCTGGTAATTAATGTATTTAATGCCCCAGGAAGTCCTTGCTAAAGGAAGCGTAGCTTTCACTGATGGGATGCATTGTGCTGGGGGGCAGGAGGGGTTGATTTAGTGATTACAAACCAGGAGACAAAGGCAGAGCAGAGACTTCAGGGTCTGACAGAGTTATTGCCCCTCTGTGGGTGCCAGACTGGGGCACTGAGGGTTTGCCAAGGGGTTCTGGTGGAGAACAGGCTGCAAGTGTGAGGTGTCAGCTGCTGTGTGTGTCTGCAGGGCTCTGCAGAGGGGAAGGTGCCTCACAGATTCAACACGTTGGCATAGACAAGCTCCAGCACTGCGGTGGTGTTTGGGGGTTTTTCCATTTTAACTCCAAATCCTGGTTCTCTTGGATATTTCCCAAGTGTCTAAGCAAGTCTCCTGATCTCAGTGTGCCTTAGATCCTGGCCTGGAATCAGTGGGAAAATACCTCTGGCTTGTTTTCTTCCATATCCTGCATATCCCTGAAGGGTCTGGAGTGGTTTTAGGATCTGAATGTGGTGGAGTTCCTGTTGTTCCCATGAATAACCGCATTCACAGAGGGGGAGGAGAAGTGTGTGTGGCCCAGAATTTCAAGGCAAAAATAAAAAATTAGAATTGGGCAATGTGCAACTGCTCCTGAGCCAGTCAGTGACAAAAGTCTACCAAGTTCATATTCCCAGGCATGGCTTTAGGAAATGAAGGTGTTCCCTTTGGGGGTCCTGATGTCACCTGTGGGAGCTGAGGGGTTTTGGTGCCTCTCACGATCTAAGCCAGGCAGGTAGAATTACTGAGGGGATTTTAGTTGGTGCTGCTCCTGCCCAGAGCTGCCTGCAGTTTGTGTCTCTGTCTCGGCAAGGCAATGAACTGATTTTAATGTGTGTTTTACCAGCATTCAACCGAGGCAGCTCATGCCAGAACCTGAGAAAATGCTGAAAATGTTTATGTAAAGGTGCTGCCCTGACATGGGGACACTCAGGCTCACACAGGGAGGGTTGTTTGCCCCAGGCCACTTTTGAACTTGGGCTTTTCTTTCCTCCTTCCTCCCTCTTTGGAGCCTCTCAAGGTAAACCCAGGCACGTTCAGGTCTCACTGAAGGACGTTGTGTTTTTATTGCTCTCTGAAATCACAGCTTGCCTCGATCCCTGGCGGTGTTCCCGGGGTGCTGGGAAGGTGAGGGCAGGAACAATCCAGCTCCAAACAAAGCCCACCTTTTCCCAGGGGAAAGCACTGAACCTGTGTCCTCCTAACCAACACCTGCCTTCCCTGGCAGGGAGCTGCCTCTCCAAGTCCAGCCATCCTGGAAAAACCCTCCAACAAACCCCTCTGCTGCCTGTGGCCCCTGTGCTGTAATTGCCAGGTGCTGCTGACAGGTGAGCTCTGATCCCATCTCCTCACAACAAACCCAGCTCAGCCCAGCAGGGCCCCTGAGCTGCAATCCAGCAGGGAGGCTTTAGAAAAGGGGGCACTGTTCCCACTTGCCACAACAACCCATCCCCTGTATCTGCCAAGGTGTTTGAAATGGAAACGTGCCCAAAGCTGAACTTTATGGAAACATTTCCAGCTCCATAACGTGGGCATGCAAAAATAACCAGCAGTGTGGAGAGTGAGGGTGAATGAGAGGCTCTGAGAGCCCAGGCAGGTGTGTGTGCACAGGGGGAAGTGCAGCCCTGTGTCATGGATAAAGAATGTCTGTGATTACTGTATCAAAGTCCACTTCTTCTCCCCTGCTGAATGGCTTTTATCCAGCACTCCTGATTTTCCAAACGGTTTTCTGAACAGAGTAGGATCCAAACTGAAAATTCAGGTTCCCACGGATTTTTCCTGGGCTTTGCTGGGTCTTTCTTGCAGCAGAGGCTTGGTCAGGTGTAACATGCTGATTCACAGGGCAGGAATGGAGCTGGGGCTCAGGTAAGAGCAGGACTGGCACCTTCCACCTGGCTGCAGCCACAGGCCTTGGACCTCCTGACTTGCTACACAAAGCAGAAGAACCCCAACCTAATGCAGTTTTCAAACTGCACCCCAGATTGGTGCAGCCTGCTGGATAAATTAATCCCTTTTGTAAACAGGCAGTTTCATTATGACAAAAAAAATTATTTGGTTCTGGGTGACTCATGCACAAACTGCTCCTCATTCCCAAGGTGGTTTGACCCAGAGGGAAGGTAGGAAGGATGAATATTTCATGGCTTAATACTAAAATATTCAGCCTTATTTATTTGCAGTTTTTATTTTGATAGCCAGGGGAGGAAAAAAGGCTTCTGTAGGTCTGGCATTTGCACTGCCCTAGTCAGGAGCCACGAGGTGAGAGCAGGATGTGGCTTTTTCTGAATTATTCCCATAGTCAGAACACGTGCTCAGCTTTTCCTGAAGAGTCTCTTGAGCTGCTGCTGTCACTGGTAAAACCTTGATCCAAATGGAGAGACAGGAACAGCTGTCCCTGAGCCCTGGTGCCCCCCAGGTTCCTCTGAGGTGTGTGTGAACCCTGTGCTGGACAATAGGGCTGGGCAGATTCGAAACACAAAATATTTCAACTGATGCTCATGCTGCTGAATTAACTTGGCCTTGGCTAAACAAAGGAATCATTCACTCACAGGAGAATGACCCAGTTACAGGCTTGGGGCAAAGGTAGTTTGGTTTTTAGATTAAAAGAAGAAAACCAAACTTTTAACTTGAGGGGATTGAAATATTTGAAGAGTGGTCCTTGCAGTTCTGATCCTGCATCCCATTCAGACACCAACCCCTTCCCTTCCTGCTGCCTCCTGATCCCTCTCATTCCTCACTGACCTGCTCTGCAGGTTTTTAACTGGTACTAATTTTTATTCCCAACTGATTTCCACTGAATTATTTCTGGCTATTGTTTATCTTGTCTGTGTAAAATTAAAGTACACAATATCCCAGTGGAGCACCAGAGCCCTACCTGGTTGTACTGGGCAGCATCTGAAGTGGGAAACTCAGTTCCATATCAAGTGCTGAAGGATAATTTACTTTTCAAGGGGCAGTTGCAGTGTCCCAGCTCAGGGACTGGGAGCTGAGCTGCTTCCAGAGGGCTCTTTGAAGTGGTGCTCACACCCCTCTCAGGCTGAAGGAGCCCTTTAAGGCCTCGGGTTTGCAGGGACACTTGGAAAACCCTTATAAAACCAGCAAACATCCCAGCTGCTCTTTCCAGACCCACAGTTTTACCCACCAAAACACAGGCATGTTTTCAGCTGTGCCCTTGGAACAGACCTGAGCTGACACTGGGCTGAACTCACAACTCCTGCCACAGCCACGTTGCAATATCCCTGTTCAGGGACTGGTGTTTGTCCTGGCACTTTTGGAGCTCCAAGGGAAGAGGTTAAATGGTTTTTCTTCTCCATGTTAGATGAATGAAGCTCCTGTAAATTCTATTTTACAATGGAGTTTTTAAACCTTTCTGTGATGAGTTTTTCCCTTCCCTCAAGACATTGCTGAATTCTGGATGCAGAATCCTTCACATTCATTTGCTCAGTGATCTGAATCTCAACTAGAGGTGATCATCTAAAACCCCAAAACATTTAAAATACATTATTGTCTTTATATCTTACTTTATCCTATTAACACTGACTGAGGCAAATTGTTCAAGACTGTACCAACATTTCCATTGTACCAATATCCAATTTCCATTCCTTCAGCAGGGCCAGGTTTCCTACCACAATGAAGAGCCTCGGTTCAATTCAAAGCCTGGCAGGCTCTGAACCTTTGGGGGGCAGTTGCCTAATTAGCACTGTGAGATTTGGGTTAATATTTTAGGAATTCACTCCTCTTTTTTCCCCCTCTGCAGCCAACCCAAGATGACGACAGCCACGCCACTGACCAATAACACTGAGCTCTCAGTGAATGTGACCACAAAGTCTCAAGAACAAATTCTCTATCAAAGTAAGGAAAGGAGTGGGGTGGTGGCTTTTTTTTGGTTTTAAGTGGACTTTGAACTTATCAAACTTCAAACACTACAGTGACAACTTTGTAAATATGGCTTTTTCACCCTTCCTGCTTCTCTCCCAGGTTCTGGAGCAATAATTGCTGCCATCGTGGTGGGGGTGATTATTATTTTCACAGTGGTTCTGCTCATCCTGAAAACATACAACAGGTATGTGGCCAAGTCCTGTAGTCACCAAGTGAAACCAGGATGAACCAAAGTCCCTGCTCTCAGCTAACAGAGCATTACAGGGCTTGTTGCTGAAAATTTCCAGGAGATTCTAAGTACTAAAGTGCTGATTGCAGTGTACTGAATCTCACTGTCAGTGCTCTGTGATTGGATCACAGGAAGCACAAAGAGCTCCTTGATGGAGGCTGCATGGTGGGAGCTCTTTTTAGGGATTCCTGGTGATGCAGGGAAAGGTTTGAGTGTGTACCAAGGCTGCCAGAGGGGGACCTTGATTCCTCACTTCTCAGAGCTCACATGCTCTGCGAGGACTTTTGGTACCTTTGGGATGAAATCCTGGCTTGGTTTGACTGGGTTGTGTGGGAATCTCCCCAGAACTTACCCTGGGAGAGGAGATTCCAGCCCCGGTGCCAATTCCCCCTGTACCTTTTGCCAGGCGCATGCGAGTGCGGCGGGAGCTGGAACCCAAATCCTCCAAGCTGGCAGTGCCACCTCCTGTGGGGCACAACAGCCACAGCCTGGCACAGCAGCCCTCGGTCACCTTCATCCCTGTGGACATCCACCTGCAGAGCAGGTAACCAGGAACACTCAGCCTCCCTGCCAGAGAAGAGATGGAATTGTTACCCCGTGGACCTGGGACTCCTCGGAGCTGCTGCTCTCTCTGTACATTGACAGAAATCCCGGTTTCTTTCTTTGGGAGGGAAAACCAGAGGTCTGGACACTTTTCCTATGGCTGAAATAACAGGTGGAGGTCTAGGAATCATCAGGATGGCAGCAAGGCCTCTTGTGGGTCTGGATAAACCAAGAGAAGATGCCCAGGTTTTGTGGAACTTTTGCTTCCTCAGAGACTTTGAACTTTCTCTGTTCTGCTGATAAGCAGGAGGAAAAATCTGGATTGTGCCCCAAGCTCAGGTTGGAGTTTGTTACAAGTTACATGGAAGAGGTTTGTGGTTTATTTTATACTTGATGGGTAGTGCAGGAGCTATCAAAATTGTATTTATCTTTACTTATATTTCATGTTTCTAATGCCACGTATGTACAGGCTGAGGAAAAAGAAGTTACTTTTTATTTTCACGTATTTTTTAGCTATTTCTATAAACTCTGTAACTCTCCATTTCCAAAGGAACTCGGTGTCTGAGGGGTTTTACTCTCAGTTCAGGTTCATGGCTGCAGCTGTGTTAGATTGCTTTGTCTTACACAAAATCTGAGCTCTTTAACTGAAAAAAATAACCACGGAAATAGAAAAAAATCAGCTTGGATAAAGCAAGGGAGGCTCTGTGCAGCCCCAATGTGCCACTCACCCTGCAAGGCTTTGTTCTCTGGTGCAGCCCAACTATTTTTAGCAGTTTTTTATTCTCCAAACCAACCCAAAGCGAGGTTGTTCTGTGAGTGTGAGGGCTGTGGGTGTGCAGCAGAGGCACAAAGGAATTCCCAGGGACACTCACAGCCCACGGGGTGGGAACACAGAGCAGCATTGTCAGACACTGACTGGCAGATTGTCTGAGATTTTATATTTCATATTCTTTCCTTGGATCTCTTGAGCAGGTCAGTTTAACTAATTGGTAATTTTTAATTGTGCAGAAACTAAATTCAATTACTTTGCAGTATTCTTTTTTTGGCTGAAACTGGAGCATGGTTTGGATTCCAAAACAAATATTGAGACAGCTGTTTGTGAAGTTTCTGAATCTCCTTGTAAATATTCCCTTTGTCTTGGTTCTCTACCTTATTTTTTGTGGCAGGGAGGATTTATTTAATAATTCAGAGGGGACAGCAGATGCACATCTAATTTTTTTCAAAAAAAATACAAAGGAGTTGATTTTCTCTGAGCAGTTCCATGGGATCAAATCAAGACTTTTAGGAAAGATAAGCCCATCTTACTGTTGTGGTTTTGAACATCCCTAGCCAGATCTACTTGCAGCAAAATTTGTTTACTCTCCATTTGCTTCATTTCAAGCCAATGAAGTTCACAAGCAGAATAAGCAGAGCTACTGCAAGCAGCTCCAGTTTCCCAGAATTACTATTATTGGCAGCAGAACTGGCTGCTGTGACCACACCAGCACTGCTCCAGCTGAAAAATTCAAATACCAGTAAAATTTGCCTCAGATTGGCACCTCCTGGGGGGCCCCAGAGCCCCTCCTGGCAGCAAAACCCAGAGCTCATGCTGAGCAAGCAAAACCACCTTCTCAAGAAGCAAAAATCCCCGTTCTGTGCCATTTGAGCTTTCCAGGAACAATCCCACACTCTCCCTGCCCTGTTAACTGCAGGGTTGATCCAGCCTGCCCTGATCTGGCCCCCAGGTTCCACTTCCAAACACACAGATTTTGGGAATGTTCCCCTTTAGCTGGCCCTGTCTTGCAACAATCAATGGCTGTTTTTTTCCTCCTAAAAGTTCTCCAGGATCTTCAGCAGGTCAGATCCTCCAGCTGGAATTTCACTGATCCAGACACTCTAGTAAAATGTTTAATTTTTTCGCTGCTGGCTAAGTCCTGATCCCAAACCTCAGTTTTCCTCTTTTATTTCCATCCTCCTTATCCCAGCAGAGAGCACGGAGCTCCACCTAGTGTCCTCCTGCCTTCCCACGGGTTTTAACTGCTGTTTCTCAACAAAAGCATAAAGCAATTCCAGCTTTAGCTGTCAGCTTTACTAAATTCCCTCATCCACGGTGCCAGGGCTGTTGAGCAGCCAAGTGGAGCATCCAAGTTTATCCAAGTTTGGGATAAACTTGCAAAACTCAGATCATTACAAGTCTAAGCAGATAAAATAATTTCCTGTGGGTTTTATTCCTGAGTCCCATAACCAATTTATTTCCCAAAAACGCATCTGTAATTCAGGCCAGGAGGAGCCATACAGATCAGTGACCTGTACCAGTCACACCAGTTTGTCCTGAGTGGGATGGAGTGGACAGCTCATGATCCGTCCTCAGGAAAAGAAAGACAAGGAGCTGCTGGAGGGGGTCCAGCAGAGGCCACAAATATGATTTGGGGTCTGGAGCATCGCCCTCATGAGGGGAACTGGCCCTGGTCAGTCTGGAGAAGGGATGGCTGAGCAGAGATCCCATAAATCCATAAAATATCACCAAGGGGTGTCAAAGGATGGTGCCAGACTCTGTTCAGGGACAGGACGAGGAGCAAGGGCTATAAACTAAAACACAACGAGTTCCACCTCAACATGAGGCAGAACTTCTTTCCATGAGGGTGGCACAGCCCTGGAACAGCTGGAGACTGTGGGGCCATCCCAAACCCACCTGGAGCTGCTCCTGTGTCACCTGCTCCAGGTGACCCTGCCTGGGCAGGGGGTTGGACTGGATGATCTCCAGAAGTCCCTTCCAACCCCAACTCCTCTGGGGTTCTGTGACCTCTTCATAACCCTGCCTCCCGGCCAGAGACCCCTGTTAAGCCGTGAAGGACTCGAGGGGCCGTTGCCGAAGGGTCGCACCCGAGGGCTGAGGCGGTTGTGCCCTCACGGCCCTACCCGGCCCCACCGCCATCCCTGAGGGAGCCGCGGCCGTGAGGGCACCTGAGATCTCGCGAGATGCCGACATCAGCAATCGCTGCAGCGGCCAACATCTCGCGACAGCGCGACTCACACACCCACTCACCCCCACGCGCGCCGGAGCAGCCGCGCTCTCTCATTGGCCCGGCTCCCTCGCGCGCGCCGACCCTCCACCAATCAGCGGGCGGCGGAGGGAGATCCTGCGCGGCGCGAGCCCGGTCCCGCCCACCCGCTCGCGCCCCTCCCGCCTTCCCTCCTCTCCCCCACCCCCGGCACGGCTGAGGGGGCGCGCGGTGCACGCCGGGACGGCAGCGCGCGCCGCGGCCGGGAGGAGGCGGAGGAGCCAAGATGGACGCCGGGTTCTTCCGCGTAAGTGCCGGCCCGGGGGGCCCTGAGGGCGGGCGGGCGGTGCGGCGGCCACGCCGGGGCACGGGGGGCACCGCCAGGCCCCGCTGCAGGTCCGCGCTGGAGCCGCGCTGCCCCGCGCGGCGCCGCCGTGCCCCCCCGCCCCCGCCCTGCGCAGGCTCCTCGCCGCGGAGAAAATGGCGGCGGGAAGAGGCCGCGGCGGCGCGGCCCGGGCGGCAGCGGGGGGGGATCGAGCGTGTCCGGGCCGGGCTCGGCACGGGGGGGAAGCTCCGCGGTCCCCCCGGGGCTGCGCTCCCCGGCCAGGCCCTGCACGGGGCCCTGAGCCGCCTCGGCCCCGGAGGTCCCGACCCACGCGGGGTCGTGTCACCGCTGCGACCCCCGAGCTGCGGGGGGGGACGAGGGGCTCTGAGGGTCGAGCCTGGCTTTGCGCTGTTCGTGTTCTTTAGTGTCCACGTTCAAAGCGAATAAACAACCCTGCCTTTATTTTTAGTGAGATTTTTTTTTCGAGGTTATTAAGTGTCTTCGTAACAGGAGGAAGTTAGGCTGTATTCATCTGTTGGTATTTTGTTTTCAATCCTTGAGTTTCTTCTCTAGTCTTAAAGCTGCGGTGCATTTCCTACAGAGACCATGAAACCTACCAGGGTCTATTTCTTTTCGGCTTTTTCCTCCATTATTTGAAATACCTTATTTTGGGGGTTTCCGTGATAATTTTGAGAACCAATCTAAATTTCAAGGTTCATTCATTTGTTCAGCCCATATTATTTTCATTTCCTGCAGCTGGGATGCTTTTTAAACACGACAGCACACATAAGCCTTCCCTCAGTTCAGTTCTGTGTTCGTGGACTAACTTGAGAAAAATAATTGCAGATAAAATCCCCACTTATTCTAATGCAGTTGTTAAAAGGTTTACAAATCAGGTAGTTGTGATTGACAGCGGGATTACTGAGGCTGAAAACTCTGGATTAGAAATCTAATATTCTTTTAAACTGGCCTCTGGAAGGTGGCATTTTATAACAACCAAAGCAGCATGGCACTGATGTGAGGCTGTGAACAGTGTTCTGGTTTTATTCTGGCTTCAGGAGGAACCAAATGTGAAATGACAGAAATGCAGGAGAGCAGCAATTTGGACTCCCCATACCAAGCAATCTCTTATTTATAATTCTGTCAGTTCTTCACATTTCTGTGACATTTCAGTTCAGACTATTTTTTTGTCTGTCTTTCAATTTCCGTAGCCCCCTTGCTCTGTCCTGTTTGGTTCCCTTTGCTGTTTGCCACGTGTTACCAACAAGAAACTTCCTTTCCATTTTCCTTCTGGGTTGTGAAATAATTAAAAAAAAAAAAAACCAAAACCAAAAGAACATTCAGTTGTTGAGTGAAACTGGCAAGTGTTGTGGTTTTTTTGTAAGCCACCCAGTGGACAGCAAATACTGTAAAGAGTTTTAATCCCTGGAAGTGCCCGTGCCACAGTCAGACTTTAGGATTCCCATGTTCTGGAATAGCAAATGGGAATGGCAGTGGATTGTTCCCTTTCAATAACTGATGACTTGGCAACATGTTACATTGCTAATTCCAGGTGCTTTCTGACCAAAGTGAACTTAGAATTTGGGGCTTTCTCTTCTTTATTGTTATTTAATTCCTTGACAATTTCTATTTTTACTTGTACTGAGCCGTGTTCTTCCATTGAGAGCTACCTGTATAAAATTCCCTGCTTTCCTTCCATCAGTTACACTGTTTCCAGAATAAACTTCCCAAGCTTTGGGTTTGTCCTCAGTCATGAGCAGCCCATCAGGATCTGGATGCAGCCCTGCATCTCCTTTAATTCCTGCCTGTTCCTGTTTACTTCTCTGCCAGTAAATTTTCCAGAACTGGGCTTCCAGGTCTTTCCCTCCATAATGAATTAACCTACAGCTCCTGTCCGTGGAAATGGAGCCAGTTGGTGAACTTTTAACAGAGCAGGATCAATAAAATGCATTCTTTGTACTCCTCTGCTCCCTGCTTTGCCTCAGGGAAACAGCCCAAAGGTTTCAGAGGTGTCACCATAAGCAAACAGCACGTTTTTATTTTTGGACAGAGGAAAAAAACACTTCATTTCTTTTATAAATGAATTAATAAAGCCTTTTCCTGGCAGTTTGATGCTGCTAATACTTTATTTTTGGGCAGTGCCCGGGGTTTTATGATTGAGGTATCACTGTGGGGCTCAGGAGCTGCTCACCCCAAAATCCTCAGCACTTGGTGAGAGCTAAAATTGCAAAGCACCTGGAAAGGCTTCTTTTGCCTGGAATAAGTGACAAAATCCCAGCCTCACAAATTGGTTTCACTCATGCACTGTGCAGACATGGGGGAAAATAATCCTTGGAGGAGGTTGAAGGCCCCCCAGGCTGAAACTGTTGTTTGCTGTGCTCCAGGGAACCAGTGCAGAGCAGGACAATCGCTTCAGCAACAAGCAGAAGAAGCTGTTGAAGCAGTTGAAGTTTGCAGAATGCTTAGAAAAGAAGGTAAGTGGGATGGGGGAATAGAGAGTAAAACTCACCAGTCAGAGAATTTCAGGGGGAACTGAGGATATTTGGAATATCTGCTTGAGCATCAGATGCAGCAGTGATATCAATGATCTGGTTAATGTATTAAATGTCACCAGCAGGCTTTTGTGTAGCATACAGCTTGACAAGAGGTCAGCTTTCCAGCAAATACTGATTAATTTGGAATTCTGAGCATCCTTAAATCCAGCCCTAAATTGTTGGAGTCTGGTAGACAGGGGAAGTGGTGAGCCTGGATCAAGACTTGCTTTATCATTCAGTTTCAGTTCTTTTCATTTCATTATTTACTTGGCATGACCAATAAATCCTACAGGATACAAGTTTCACTTTGGTTTCCCCCCCCCTTGCTGGAACTTTATTAGAGTTTACTAGAAATTTGCTTTGTTTTGACTTCTGTTACCATCTCTGGTTTCTAATTTTAGCTGCTCAGGAGAGGGAAGTCTATATTAGGAAAGAAATAAAAGTGTATCCAAAGGTGTGCTTTGATCAAACTGTAACCTCTGCTGAACAGCAGCAAAGTGGTTTGAAACAAAACTAGGCTGAGGTAATTATGAAGCAGCACAAAATAGGAGTTGAGGGTTCCCTGAGCTCGTGTATTTAGTGACAATGTTGTGTTTCTCCTGGCTCTTCGATACAGGTGGACATGAGCAAAGTAAATCTGGAAGTAATCAAACCATGGATAACAAAACGAGTAACAGAAATCCTTGGATTTGAAGATGATGTAGTAATTGAATTTATATTCAACCAGTTGGAAGTGAAGGTAACAATTTTGTTGTGGATATTGTTTCTAAATGTGTAACATAATTATTTATGAATTCTATTGAATCTGTGAATTTCTCAAGTACAGTTAGGAGGGGTTTTGTTACTTTGTATATTTTTGAAAGAAATTCACTGTGTAACAGCTGTAAGGCTGGAAGTTTAGTGAAGGTGCATAGTTTGCAAACTGCTCAGGTGAAAAAAATCAAACTTACTGTTTTAATTTTGCTGTTACATGTTAAGTTACTTTGACAGCAATTTTCTAATGATGATGTGATTTATGATTTAAAAGGCCTGAACCAAAATGGAAGTTATTCCTTGCGTCTGAAGTATAGCACCATCACCTTATTAGGTCACAGCAGAGTGAGTGTCCAATGTCGCTCTGACCCAACTCCCTTGATGATGCAGTGTGTGTTTGGAGGTGAGTTGTGTAAAGTGGCCGAACCAAAACATCCAGGAAAGAGCAATTGGGCAAAGCTTTACACTGCTCTTGAAATTACTGTAAAGTAGCTCAGGTTTTGTGTGCAGCATGAGGGGAATTCTGAATTGATCCGATGGTAATTTAATGGAGAGTGCTGGAGTCAGTGTAGACACCTCATCTATAGCTATGTTAATTTTTCCTTTTGCTAATTGCTGTAGGCAGTATTTACAATTAGTATTTGTATTTGCCATAGTTAATCTTCAGTCTGATACACGAGATCTTTTAATGCAGTAAACTTCTTGTGAAGGCTATGAATAATATGAGGTGGTAATAAACTCAGTTTTTCTTAATATCTGCCACTGTGCCACTGCAACCCAAGGGACAGTAAAAAGCTGTACAATACGAATTATTGGCAAACATTCTCATGCTGATGTACTTTACACTTAATCTTTCTTCCTAAGAGTTCAACCTTGTGTTTTGAGAGAACAGTTGACATTTCAACTGATAAAGGTATTGCTGTTTAAAAAAAAAACCTTTAAATTTCACTTTATTTTGAAGATGTTATTATCTATTTCATGAATATTTAGATACTTTTATGTATAGAGAACAAAAAGGGGAAATAATTTTAAATACTAAATTAATTACTAATTAAAGCCAGGGGTCGTAATAGGAAATGTTTTCTTATCATGTGTTAGTGTAATACAATCTGAATACTCACTTTAATTCCCCTTATACTAAGCATGATTAAAGTTTAGAACTTTTTTAAAAGAACAATCTTTTTCTTTTTTTGTGGTTGTGTACTCATTATTGCTTGTTCGTCTTTTGCAATTTAGATAAATGATATAACATTAAACTCAAGGTGGTTGAGTTGCAGTAGGGAGTCGGAAGCAAGCCAAGGGAACATCTTTCTCTACAGGGGACTTGGCGATTCCAAACCCCCCAAGGTTCCAAGAAGAAACTGAAGACACCTGGAATCTGTACTTGCTTTGTGCTGTTGAGCTGTGCTTGTTATATGGACCTTGTTGCTTGACCAACAAACGATATTAGAATTTAAAAGCCCATTTTAACTTTGAAACCTTTTTGACCTCTTAACCCTTTGTGGACATGACATGGTGACATTGAGGACAATCTGTAAGGCACCTACGTAGCTTGTGCTCCCTCAGGCAGGCAGAGCCTTAGTTTGGGAGAAAGTCAGAAAATGCATGCATGACTCTTGGCCTTTCACAGCAGGAGGAGAGGGATTAGCAGGCTGCCATCTCCAGTGCTAGGCACTGACACAGCTTCTGTCCCTTGTGCAGATGTTAAGAGAGAGATTTCCAAGCAAGCAGAATCAAAACCACCAGGAAAATTATGTTTAGAGTGTAATTCTGAAATCTCATAGCAGCATTGTAAATGGTGTGTTAAATTAAAGGCCCCTGATTTCCTGTAGAGCAGCCACACAGTCCAAAAATACTTCCAAAACCCACAAAGGATTAACAGGCCTTTCTGAATATTTATGGTAAGGCACAAAAAGAAAAAAAAATTAATAGTACAGTAAACTTATATTGATGAGAAATGACTAGGGAAAGATTTTTAAAAAGTAGTTTTTGAGTGTATATGTATTTTAGCCCCCATGGTAGTTTTAATTTAAGTTTAATATAGACTGTCTGTTGTTTTTTCAGATAACCTGTTTGTCTTCCTGTCATATCTCTTTGCAGAACCCAGATTCCAAAATGATGCAAATCAACCTGACTGGTTTTTTGAATGGGAAAAATGCTAGGGAGTTCATGGGAGAACTGTGGCCACTGCTATTAAGTGCACAAGAAAACATTGCTGGTATTCCAACTGCATTTCTGGAACTGAAGAAAGAAGAAATAAAACAACGACAGGTAGGATTCTTTTAAATGGATTTGTGGGTGGGTGGGTTGTGAGCTTGGGTCAGAATTGGTGGCTGTTCCAGTGGTGTTTTGGGATCAGCAGAACTCTGCTGTCTGGGCAAAATGTTGCAGTCCCAAAGCAGATATTTGCTGGTGTTGGACATGCATATTTGATAAGGTCTGTGTGCTGCCTCTGAGCTAAGTGCTGATATTTGGTTGCACAGATAGAGCAGGAGAAACTGGCTTCCATGAAGAAACAAGATGAAGACAAAGAGAAGAGAGATAAGGAAGACAAAGACAACAGAGAGAAAAGAGACAGATCCAGGAGTCCAAGAAGGTAATGAAAATGCACAGGCAGCATATCAGGAACACAGGGAGGACACGTGGCAGAGAGGAATTAATTGAGCTGTGGAAATACTCCCCTTAGCTATTGTAGCAGGCTGGCCTGACCTACTGCTGAACAGGAACTGCAAGTAACCCAGAGCAGCTGTGACAGGGGTGCTGTTTTTAGTGCTTTATCTAGTCCAGGCTTTGTTAGGTTTAGTTTCGAAGGGGTTGGGTTTTTTGTTGGACGTCTTAATTTGTCCATCACTTAGCAGCAGAAAGCGCAGTCGTGCGTGTGCTGTGAAGGCTGCAGCCGGTGCTGGGGGTCTCTGGGTGCAGGGGGCTGCGTGCTGCTGCCTGTCCCAGCGCTCTCAGTGTCCCCGTGTGTGTCCCCAGGCGCAAGTCCCGCTCTCCCTCCCCGCGGCGGCGCTCGTCTCCCGTGCGCCGCGAGCGGAAGCGCAGCCACTCCCGCTCCCCCCACCACCGCACCAAGAGCCGCAGTGCCACCCCTGCCCCCGAGAAGAAAGAGGCCACTCCTGAGCCAGAGCCCTCCGTGAAACCAAAGGAGACTGTTGTGCAAGAGGCAACTTCAAACAGGTGAGAATTGTCTCCGAAAAATTGAATTATTATCCTCATGCCTCACTGGAGCTTGGCTTGGGCAATGCCTGCTCCTCCCTGTGCCCCTGCAGCAGCCAAAGCATTTATTTTAGGATCTCCTGTGTAGAATTCCAAGGGCAGCGTGCTTTGCTGCCACTGTGATTTCATTGTCCTGGTCATCACTGACACTTGTGACAATGTCATCTTGACTTCCAGCTGGTTGTCATCATGTAGCCTCTATGTTACTGATTCTCCTTTTTGCATCATTGTACCACATTCAAACTTTTCGCACTTCTGGAGCAATTTGTCAGAGAACAGGCAGGAGAATGTTGTAGGGGAATATCTTGGCAACTTTTAAACGTTACTCAGCAGGCTGTGGTTTGTATGTGCTTACAAATGAAGTCCTTATTTTTAACAGTGATATCCCAAAAGCTCCTAAACCTGAACCTCCTGTACCAGAGACTAAGGAAACTTCACCAGAACGTAATTCAAAGAAGGAAAGGGAGAGGGAGAGGGAGAGGGAGAGGGAAAAGGAGAAGGAGAAGACTCGTCAGAGATCCCCAACTCGGTCCAAGTCCAGGTCAAGGTCCCGATCTCGTTCTCCATCTCATTCTCGACCCAGAAGGCGCCATAGATCTCGGTCAAGGTAGGGCTTCAGGTGCTGCCTGTGAAGGCTGAGAATATTTTCTGCTTAATGTTCTTGGTTAGTGATGTTTTTAGAGGTGTTGAGCTGGGAATGTTGTGGGCCAAATGAGAAGGATGCATTTGGTGCATAAATGTGTTTGGGAGTGTTTTATTTGTACTGATTTATGACAAGATGCTCACGGTGACCAGAGCTGATGGGAGAAGGAATTGGGCTGCTTAATACTGATAATGGGAGTTGGGTAGCCTTTCTTTAGGACATGGGTTTGATACTGGAAAAGCTGGGAAATTAAAAAAGGAGGTAAAGAATGTGTTATTGTACTGCTTAATAGAAACATGTTAAACTTCAAAGCCCTGATCCTGCCTGTACATTTGGCATCCTCACCTGAATACAGCCTTAATACGATGCACTTGCAGGAAAACAACTCTGCACTCAGTGCCCCGAGGATACATTTCCTCAGCTAGGGAAGTTAGGTAGCTGCTTTTCAGTGGGATTTCTGATTGTGCCCGGCCTTCCTCCCCTAGAAGGCGACCCAGCCCGCGGCGCCGGCCGTCCCCGCGCAGGAGGAGCCCGCCCCGGAGAATGCCTCCCCCACCCAGGCACAGGAGGAGCAGATCCCCCGTGAGGCGGTAAGAGCCCTGCTTTTTGAGCCAGCTGGAAGTGCTAAACCTGCAAAGTTGAAGGGAACTGTAGCTGTGTTAGCAAAATTCCCTGGTTCATCTCACCTTAGCGCTGGCAGGTGTGTGATCAGAGCGATGGAAAAACTGCGCTGTCACATTTCCTGAGTGTGTTGTGGGGGAACACAACTGCAGATTGAAATGATTTCTTCTGAGTTAGGACAGTGATGAGAATTCCACCTTTTTGAAAAGTGGCAATTTCAGAGCTTTGTTTCTTTTTTACTTCTTCGTATGGCTCTGGGTAGCTCCCAGCACAGACTGACATGACATCTCTTAAGGCTTAAGTCTTAGTACTTTTCTTTCCTGCCTGGGGAAAAAAAAAAAGAGAACAAGTAATTGAATCTTACTCGTTGGGAATTTTTAATTATAACTTGTATTTCTAGCACGTAAAATTAAATTTGGACTTGAAATATGTTTCTTCTTCATGTTCTCTTACTTAAGATTCTTCAAGATTTGCCCTTTGGTGTTGAAAGTCACATTTTTCACAGCGTAAGAGTTGTCCTAGAGGCAAAGCTCTTAGCTGCCTTGCAGAGTAAATGATGTGCTTTTGGCAGTGTCAAAATAGACATTTTACTTCATGGGGAGAGAACAGATTCTGATCCTCTTTATAGGAAGAGAATCAAAGTGATGCTTCTTGTGTACAGCAGTTGTTTTTGAGGAAGGAACACTTCTCTTCCTTTCTGTGACAAGGTGATGACTATTTCCTGAGTTTGTCAATATGTTCATTTCACACAGTTACTGGGAAAACTGTGAAAAGTATCAAACATGTATGTTGCAAGATGTACAAGAGCTCCCTTTCAGCAAATGTTTATCTCACTCAAGGTAGGGTTTCTTTTTTCCAGGTTCTCAGGAATTCTGCAGCCAAAGGTGGATTCTGCAGGTACACAATTGCAACAGAACTTGCCACAAATTTTGCCGCAGAATTCTGAGGCCCTACCTTTTAAAATTGCAGAGTAAAGATGAAAGACTAAAACATAAGGCTGGATAGATCGATTCTGAATTGTTAAGTTGTTAAGTTGCCTGAAATTTTCACCTCCTGGTGTAAAACGTTTTAGTGTCTTGGCACACTAAACTCTTACCCAGATCTGCTCTGGGGATCATTAAGTCACACGTGCTAACACAGACAATTATCTTAACCACCCAGAAGTTAGAGAGCCCAACCAAAACTAATTGTTTCCAGGGGCAAAGCTTAGCTGTAGCCTGTAGATGGACAGAAAGCCAGTGAAGGTGACACTAACAATTTTTAGCTCACTATTGTAGTTTAAGAATAACTGTGAAAGATTGGTCGTTATCCTCCTCTTCTCCAAACCGAGTGTTGCAGGCTGTCCACCATGTTTGGGAAGTGCTGTTGTCTGTGGCTCAGTGTCTGTGCTTGCAAACAACTGCAGTTCTTTGTTCTTTGTGCTGAGATGTTCCCCTCTGTGGCCGGCCAGGACCTGATGTGGGCTTTTGATTTACAGGAGAAGACGTTCCTCAGCCTCTCTGTCCGGCAGCAGCTCCTCCTCCTCCTCATCGCGCTCCCGCTCTCCACCAAAGAAGCCTCCCAAGAGACCCGTGTCCAGCCCCCCCCGCAAAACTCGCCGCCTGTCCCCCTCTGCCAGCCCCCCCCGGCGCCGCCACCGGCCCTCGCCCCCCGGCAGCCCCCCGGCCAAGCCCCGCCGCTCGCCCAGCCCCCAGCAGTCCAACCGCGCCCGCAAGAGCCGCGGCTCCGTCTCGCCCAGCAGGGCTTCAGGTGAGGGGCAGCACCCCCAGTCAGGCATTGCCTCTGGGCCTTTGTGCCTTCTGTAGGGCTGGAAAAGCGTGGAATTGAAGCTGAGCTGTTTCGTTTTGTCTCGTAGCACCCAAACATAAGAGTACTGAGAAAAGAGAATCTCCTTCGCCAGCACCCAAGCCCAGGAAAGCAGAGTTGTCGGAATCAGGTACGGCTCTGGCTTCTCAGCTCTGCTCCTGGGTGGGGTTTTTAGTCAAAAATACTTGGGCAGTGAAGTGCTGAGCCCTCCTGGAAGGCTGGTGTTGAAAGCAAGAGTGTTCAGAACTCTGCTGGTGAGGTGATCACTCCTACTGCCTCATTCTATCCAAGATTGCCCAGAATAAAATACACTTTCAGCACAGGTGTATTCCAGCCTTAGGTTATCCTAAGATTTGAGTGGGGAAAAAGCCCACACTTGGTGGTCTGCTGCCCATAACTTTGCTTCTGCCTGCATAAGGCAAATCTGTATCCTTGGTTGAAGTGCCCTGTCCTTGTGTGTCTTTTCAGAAGAAGACAAAGGAGGCAAAATGGCTGCAGCAGATTCTGTCCAACAGAGGCGCCAGTACAGGAGGCAAAATCAACAGTCTTCATCTGGTATGGAGCAGAAAAATTCCCTAAAACTGGGTTGCAGTTTACTTCTACAGGAAGTAGTTAAGCTCAAATACAGATTAAAACTATTTGCTCTCTGCTCTGCAGTGCTATTGTAAACTTAATTACAGATTTGCCACTCATAATGAGGTCACATTAATTATTGCTCAGGAAGAATGAAACTATGACTTTTAAAGGTTATTACATCTTTTGTTAATGGGTTTGCAGCTTTAAAAGTTGCACTTCTAGACTCTTAACATCACACACAAAGATTGTGTGCTGTGGATTACCTCATCTGTCCTTACTTTGGACTCTTTTATGCTTGACATCAGTAAATTCACCTGGCTATTTTTGTCCACATAGTTTCAAAAAGCAACTACAGTTCACTTTTAAAATTATTTGTTTAGCCAGATATCATGGGGAGAGTTAGGTCATTGCAAGCATTTTTCCCTGTTTCCATTAGATTTATTTATCACTTTAGTTCAACCAACACCTTTAGTTGATCTGCTTTTAAATTTCGGCTTCTCGTTTTGCGGGAGGGGAGCTCGCTTTGAACTGCAGCATTACCCTGTCAGTGAGCAGTGCCACAAGGATCATTTCCCAGAGAGTGATTCTTCTACGTTTGCAGATTCTGGTTCTTCATCTTCCT
Organism: Sturnus vulgaris; assembly: GCF_052056855.1. Taxonomy (NCBI): domain Eukaryota; kingdom Metazoa; phylum Chordata; class Aves; order Passeriformes; family Sturnidae; genus Sturnus; species Sturnus vulgaris. Next base: position 6,430,159 of record NC_142266.1, read on the forward strand.
CAGAAGAGGAGAGGCCCAAGAGGTCGAACGTGAAGAACGGGGAGGTGGGCAGGCGCCGCCGGCACTCGCACTCGCGCAGCCCCTCGCCCTCGCCCCGCCGGCGCCAGAAGGATTCCTCCCCTCGGTAACTGCCTGAGCTTAACTCATCCCTTCCTCTTATTCACTCTTTATCTCTCACCAATTACACATCGAGTCATGCCCACTCTGCCCAGTCTTTTTCAAGATTTCCTTCCCATTACACTCATTCGGTAAAAATCGCTCTGACGGTTTTTTTGATGGTGTTCATTTTTGCCTCAGATCCGTGGCAGATAGATTTGTTGTTTTGTTTTGTTTTCCCTCCACTGCTCTCAGGATGCAGATGGAAAAGAGGTGGCAATCCCCAGTGATGAAAAGGTTAGTTAGAAGTTCATATCTTAAACAGGCTGTTGTTTATTTTGGCATGGATAAGCATTTGCCACCCTTTGTCCTTTAGACTTGCACATTCACGGTGAGGGAAATCCAGGCTGATGTGTTCCTTCGGACCCATTTCACTGGCAAAAAGAGAAGGGACAGCACCTGCTCTGTGTCCCTCACTGTTCACCCCTTGTTAATTCACATCAGCCTGTGACATCAATAACTTTGATTTTTTACATCTCTCTGATGCCAGAAAACAGCTGAACACTTGTGTTCCTCAGGGGTTCCTCACTCCACACACCCAGCTTTGGGTGAGCAGTGTTGGATTCCTGCTGCCACTGACTCAAACCCCCTCCTGCACACTTGCAACAAGCAATTAAGATCTTGATCTTCTGGGTCCGAGATGATTGGAGTTTTCAAAATTCTCATCCCTCGGTTCATGAGATATTTGGGACTACTGGAAGTAGACAATCAGTAAAACAGCAGTGACTTCTTTATTTGTGACACTTTTTGCTCTGTGTTGATCTAGGAATACAGAAAGGTGAAGGAAGCCTGATGGGTTTATTAACTGGATTTAATGACCCTTGAGCAGGCTGTAATTAAGCCCAAGCTAGCAGATACTCAGAGCACACATCATGATGTAGGAGATAAGGATGACTCCCTCACCAATTCAGACCTTCCTAATTATGGATCCTGTCAAACATTTCTATGGAAAACAGGTTGGGATTCAAAGGCTTTGATCTTGTTTTGCAACAGACTGAATTCACGTACTGCCTGTTGCATAAATACATGTTTAATTAGGACTCTTAGTACATTTGAAGGCTGGGGGTTTTTTGGATCATAAAAGAACATTGTATTTTGGAGCAAACTCTTATCTATAAAAGTGTGTCTCATTGCCTTGGAGAACAATACCCAGCACATTTGAAATCAAATCTCACTTCGTGTAAATGAGCTGCTTTGCTTTTTAATTGCTCTCATTTTTCCCTTATCCAGTCATTTTATCTTAATTGCTTTTTTTAAAAAAAAGGAATATTTCACTTTACCAATATTCCTCTCCTTTAAAATTCTATGCAAGTATATGTTGGATTAAAATTCCCCCTTCCAGAAGTCTTTTGTAAACCCTGCAAAGGAGAACATGGCTTATTTGGTGAACAGTTTTAATCAAGAACTGCAGTTTAGCAACCACTCTGGGTTTTTTTCACTGCATTTCAAGAAATAAATAATATTGGATTTCAAATGGGGCACAGTTTCACACTGTGAAGAAAATTGACTCCACCCAAAGCAAAATCAGCACATGATCCATCATTTATTGCAACCACTTGGTGTTTATCTGGCTACGAGCTGGTGATGGATCAGGGATCAGATTGTGCAGATGTGGAATTGTGTCCTGGCTGATGTGGTGGGCTCAGGGTCACAGTGAGACACCTGAGGGGGGCTCAGGGTCACAGTGAGACACCTGAGGGGGGCTCAGGGTCACAATCAAGCCCTCACCATTTCACGCTCTTCAGGAAGATTTAAGTGCATTTTTTTCCGTTAATGCTCCTGGTAGACTTCCACTTAAAGGTGCATGAAGGAGCAGATTTTGCGTGGTGGAAGCAGAGCACAGAGCAGCTGCTGGCTCAGCCAGCAGTGTCCTGATCAATCCCTGTTTTCTGCAGCAGGAGGAGGAGGAGCCCCTCGCCGCCCCCCGCCCGCCGGCGCCGCTCCCCGTCCCCGGCACCGCCGCCCCGGCGCCGCCGCTCCCCGTCCCCGCCTCGCCGAAGGTACCACCCGGGCAGCACTGCCTGCTCTGGCCCTGGGGGCTTCTCTGGGCATGGGAGAAGGGCCCTGCTCCCAGTGCCTTCACTGGGAAACTGAGGGGGTTGTGTTGTGTTGGGGAGGTTGGGTGTGGTGGGTGCACGGTCTGGATGTCATTGGGTTGCTTCTGCAAATTCGGAATCATGGAACCATGGGTTGGGTTGGGTTGGGTTGTGATGGATCTTAAAGATCATCCAGTGCTACCCCTTGCACCTTCTACTAGCCCAGATTGCTCCAAGCCTTGTCCAACTTCCACTTGTTCCAACTTGGCCACTTCCAGGGATGGGACAACCACAACCTTTCTGGATAACAGCTTTTAAAGAGTTTTATTTTAAACTCTTAAAACTTGTAAAGAATTCTAGTTTAACCTTTGAGGAGTTCAAAGAGCTCTAGAGTCCTTTTCCCCCTCTCAGGGTGCACTGCAGGGCTCTGCTGACTGATTGCCACGCCTGAACATTTGTTCTCTTTGCAGGTCTCCATCTCCACCCCCGCGCAGACGTTCTCCCTCTCCACGGAGATACTCCCCCCCAATCCAGAGGCGATATTCCCCATCTCCCCCTCCCAAGAGGAGAACAGCTTCTCCTCCTCCCCCTCCCAAAAGAAGAGCCTCCCCTTCCCCCCAGTCCAAGCGCAGAGTCTCCCACTCCCCACCACCAAAACAGAGGAGCTCCCCATCTGCAAAGCGGCGCTCCCCTTCCGTATCTTCCAAGCACAGGAAGGGGTCTCCTCCCAGCAGATCCAACAGGGAAACGCGTTCTCCACCACAAAACAAAAGGCATTCACCTTCACCACGGCCTCGAGCTTCCCACCCCTCCTCCAGCCCTCCGGCGCCGCGCCGGGGGTCGGCGTCGCCGCAGAGGAGACAGTCACCCTCCCCCAGCAGCCGGCCCATCAGGAGGGTGTCCAGGACGCCAGAACCCAAGAAAAAGTAAAAAAACCCCACTTTGTCTGCTTTGGGTTTGATGAGGGGTTGTTGTTTAGTTATAATGCAGTGAAAGTGGTTAAGGAATCATAGAATATCCCAGAATGGTTTGGGTGGGAAGGGGCCTTAAATCCCATCCATTGCCATGGCAGGGACACCTCCCACTGTCCCAGGCTGCTCCAGGTCCCATCCAGCCTGGCCTTGGGCACTGCCATGGATCCAGGGGCAGCCACAGCTGCTCTGGGCACCCTGTGCCAGGCCTGCCCACCCTCACAGGAAAGAAGTTTTTCCCAAAATCCTTCTGGCAGTGTGAAGCCATCCCCCTTGTGCTGCCTGCATAAAAAGCCCCCCTCTGTCTTTGTAAGACCCTGGAATGCTGCCACGAGGTCTCCCCAGATCCTTCCCTTTTATTGCTGGCTGTAAAGAAAACCTAATTTTGTCTTTAAACCTGACTGTGGAAGGGGTCCAACACTTCTCATTAGCACAGAAATGATTCCATAAGATGCCATTCATGATAAACTGTTAAAATTATAAATATTTTCGTCTTTAGTGAGATGCTGCTTTTCCGAGCAGACGGTGAAAAGTGTAGTGATGGTTTATGAATTTTTTCCGAAGGAAAATGTGGCTGAATGGAATGAAACATGAATGAAATATCATTGCTGTTCTCTTGACTTTTAATGTGATAATAACTTAGCTAATCCAGAAAGGCAGCAATCAATTCTGAGCAGCAGCAGGGATGGTTGACAGATTTCAGGCTGCATTATCCCTCTGCATTAGGGATCAGCAAAGCAATTAATCTATTTATTTTTTTAAATCAATTTAAATCTAAGTGCAGCTTGACCAGGTTAAAGCACAGGTGTTATCTGGCTCTTGCCTTGTTTTGTGGCTCACCTCTGACTGTGACTCTTGTGCTCCCCAGGGCTTCCACCCCCAGCCCCCGGCGCGTGTCCTCGTCCCGATCTGCGTCAGGGTCACCCGAGACAGCTCCCAAAAAGCACCAAGGACCTGCATCTCCTGCCCGCTCTCGCTCTCCTTCTGCAAACTGGTCACCTGCAAAAAAGGCCAAGAGCCCAACTCAGAGCCCATCACCTGCCAGGGTATTTGTTCATAAAGCAGCTCTGCTTTGGCTTCTAGGGTGGATTCTTGCTGGGAAGGCTGAGCTGCTGTGCAGCCCCAGGGTTATTCACAGAGGGGAAAACTGCTTGGGGTCATTCTTCCCAGATAAAAACAATCTATAACGTGAATTTTTTCAAGTTTAACATCTCCAAGTGTAAAGAAAATGGTGTTCTATAGAAAATCAGACTTGTGGGGAAAAGTCTGTCCCATTTCATGGGTGTACATGAGTTTCATGCTCTGCAGAGTGAGGGAGGTTTATTTATGCTCAGCATGCTACGTGCAAACTCAGAGTATTCCCAGTGGGAAGAGAACAGAATAAATTGTTGAGGATCTTCACCTCTCCTTCTGAGGTGTTTCCCAGGGGCAGTTCCATTCTTTGCCAGAGAAGTTTGAAGCCTTAGAGATGAGTTGTAACATCTCTGGAATTATTTATTACAGAATTCAGATCAAGAAGGTGGTGGCAAGAAGAAGAAGAAAAAGAAGGATAAGAAGCATAAAAAGGATAAAAAGCACAAGAAACACAAAAAGCATAAGAAGGAGAAGGCAGCAGCAGCTGCAGCAGCTGCTGCTGTAGCTGCAGCAGACACCACCTCAGCACAGGGAGAGCAGGAAACAGAGACAGAACCCAAAAAGGTGAGAATTTGGGGCTTTGTAAAGGCTCGGTGTGAGCAAACAGGGTGGGTGTGTGCCCTGCCCTGCCCTGCCCTGCTGGTGCTCTGACAGCCCTAATTCCAAACTGGCACTGGGGGTCTGTGATTCCCTGTGGGGATTGCAGGACTGGGAGGGCTCAGCCTGGCTGGGCCTGGGGTGTTTGAAGCAACTCTTTGTGTTTGTTTGAAGGAGACAGAAAGTGAACCCGAGGACAACCTGGATGACCTAGAAAAGCACCTGAGGGAGAAGGCCCTGAGGTCCATGAGGAAGGCGCAGGTGTCCCCCCCCTCCTAGGACAACCCTTTGATATAATGTACATTTTATTTGGTTTGTACTCAGAATTCAATTTCAAATTGCTAAATGTGTTTGAGCTTTAGAATATAACATTTGTTGTAATAATTGCTAGGTTGAGGTTCACCATGTACAAAGGGCATGGATTTACATTACAAAAGGTGTCCACAGTGTACTAGTGACATTCTTTCATTGACAGTCAGCATAATTTCATTTAGAGTGAGACTTTTTAGAAGCAGTAGGAATTTGTTTTGGAGGTTTGAAACATGACCGTCAGTTCCCTTGTTTCTTTGAAATCCAACAGAGCCTTGAGCAGAATTTGTGAGGGTCTCATTTGACTTCTTTTGTATCACTTACATGATGCTACTAACCTTTGTGGTTTGTAGGCTTGCCCAGGAGTAAAACCACTGCAGAATTCAAGGAAATACATCTCTATTTTAATGCTTTCTACTGTTGCCTGTATAGTCTCCATTAAAGCCAATCAAGAATAGCAATTTAGAGTGGTACATAAATGAAAGCATGTTGTTTACCAGGACACTGTGGGTTTATATTGATGTAACATGTTGATTTGGAACACTGGAATTTCATTTGTATTTTTATGTTCTTTTTTTAAAGGGCAGTTTCCATGATCAGCAGTCCCAGAAAAAAAATATAATTCCTTCAGTTCCATAAATTTTGTTTGTGAGCTGTCGTTGCCCCATTCATAAATCTTGTCTCGTTATGGTTCTTCAGAATGGTCTGAGCAACTTTCAGAGCTGTGTTCTTTGAAAGTTTAGAGGAACCTAAACTTTGGATATTGTCATGTTTTCACTGTTCTTTGTTTTTGTTTTTTTAACTAAAGCTATATAAAGCTTGTGGATTAAACAAAATAAATTTCTAAATTTAAACAGATGTTGGCTGTTTTTATCTGGACATTTACATTTGCTAATCAGCTTTGTTTTGTGCAGGGTTAATGACTGCTCAGAGATGAGAAAGAATTTGATCCACTGTGCTGGCTCTGGAAAAATTGGGGCTTTTAAGTGTCCTTGGGGAGCAGGAAAAGCTCTTTGATTTTTAGTGATGCTCCTGTGGAGTTGTTGCCAGCAGGAGTCACACAGCCTTACCTGGGCAGTGCTCTGAGAGGATGGAGAAGCTCAGGCTCAATATTTGCTGTGAAAATTGCTGGTCAGAGTAAGCCAAGTGTTTGAAGGCCCTGCAAGAAATGACCAGCAGGTTTGATTAACTTGGAGAAGGAGCTGTAGTGGTGTGGGAGGAATCCTGGGGGCTCCCTGCCTTCCCATAATCATGGAATCACAGAGTGGCTTGGGTTGGAAGGGACCTTACAAACCATCCAGTCCCAACCCCCTTTTAATCACGCTGGAAACTTGCTGGGTTGCTTTGTAAGAACTCGAGCTGTGATTCTGAAATCAGCTCAGTTCTGAAGCCTGAGGTTCCTCTGGAAGGTGCTTTTGAATTCTTGTGCTGTGATGTCCACAGTGAAATGTGCAGATTGGTGACTCTTTCCTTGCCCTTGTGCAGGGTTTAACCTGGGGCAGGGCTGCTCCAGGTCCTGGCTGGGAGGGGAGGTTTCAGAGCAGCTCCTGCATTTCCCTCTGTGCTGAATCTTTTGTTTCTTCACATGAATATCATTGTGTGCTCAAGTGCTTGTAAACCTCCTCCATCAGCTGTTATTAAAATATGTGTGATAAATTCCAAGGAGCTTCTGGACAGAGGCATTTCTCAAAGTGCATCGGGTGAATTTGATGCTTGTGGAGCCACAGACCTGAATTTGGGACGTGCTGATCCTCATTCACTTGGATTTTCCCTGGATGTCCCTGTGCCTGCAGGAGTGCAGCTCCCCAGGGTTTAATGCCTCCTCCTTTATCATCCCAATCTTGCTTCTACCCGGGTTTGGTGACCTCTGAGTGCCTTTTAATTTTAGCACTAATAGAAGTTCTTTAAATACATTCAGGACCTGAGTCACTGCTTATCTTCCCTCACACCTATTTCCATCTCCTGTCTCCAGGACTGATAAAGGACCTCTGCTGGGTTTGGATGGGCCAGGCCTTCCCTCCACCTTTCCATCTCCCTTGGAGTTTCTATTGTTTTTTCATCTATTCATAAAGAATGGTGTAGGCTTAAAAAGAGCAATTAAATGCAGTGTTTAAAAGGAATATAACTTCTAAATTGTGTTTAGCTTAGTATTTTAATTCCTTCCCACTTATCCATTCAAGTACTAACATTTCATTTAAATACCAATTGGGATAAGGAGCCCTGTCCTCTCCTGAGCTGTCCCTGGTTTTGAGCACAGAATCTGCTGGGCTGGGTTCCATCTGTGTCTCTGCTGTTCATGACACCACTGAGTTCACTCCTGATCCTCTGACTGAGCTCCCCTCACCCAAACCCTAACTGGTCTGATCCCTTCTCCATCCCAGCTTCTTGGTTAACCTCTTCTCTCTGTTTTTAAATCCTTATATTTGTAGTTCAGAAATGACCCTGCAGGTGCCTGGTGTGATGAGGCAGGAGGTGCCTGGATCTCACTTCTTGTTATCCTGGATGTGCTCATGCAGAATTTTGGCTTCTTAACCCAGGCCACCCTCATGAAGTGACAGACATAGGGTCTAGGTAAGGGATGTGCTGCAATAATTGTATCCAACTCCACAAAAATTGAATTGGGGGCTGTGTAATTGCAATGGAACTGAGTCCTCAGGAGTGAGTGTGAGGCTGAGGTGAGTCACAGGTCAGTCTCTGTAGCTGCTTCTGAAGAAAGATGTTTGTTGTGTCAACAGGTGAGACAATGGCAGGTGTGTGTGTGCAACAGTTCCAAGTTTATAGAAACTCAGGGCTGGATTGTTAAATTTTTCCACTTGTGTGACTTTGGCAATTTGCCTGGGAGTGCTGCGTGGAGCTTCCTGAGCTGAGGGATTTACTCTGAATTGCCCCAGGACACAGAACTGTGCTGCTGCTGCTCCCTGGGAGCCCAGGGATAAATCCCAGCACCAGGGCAGAGTTCTGTGCTGGGAGCCATCCCAAAACCTCCCTCGCCTGACACAAATCCATGTCCTGAGCAGTGAGGGCTGCAGGGAGGGACCTGAGTTTGGAGGAGCAGTTCTGCACTCTGGCTTCATTCCTGCAGCACCAAACTCCAAATCTCTGTGTGTTGGTGTAAAAGCAGCTCTGGGAGGGGCAGCTCAGCAGGGCACAGAGTTCCATTCCAGCTGTTGTGTGTCATAGGTTGTGATTTGGTACAGGATCATCTCATAAACCCTTGGTCTGTCTGTTTGAAGTCCACTGTGTGTCACCAGTGTCTCAAAGCACTGACAATTCAATGGAATTGTGTTTCTCTTAAATCAGGTCTTACTCATTCCAATAAATTACTATTGGAAGTAATTATATCTCTTCCAGGATTATAAAAAGATGATTGAATCTCAGCCCAATGGGATAGGGAGTTGTGTATTCCCAGACTAATCGACAGTTTGACTTTTGAACTTTATGCAACAATCGTCAATGAGTTCAGAGAGGCTGGAAGTGCTGGAGTCGCCTCAGCTGGGTGTGAAACAAGAGCTGGGGATGGTTCCCCCCTGGCTGGAGGCAGAGGATGTCCTGTACCAGCCACTCTTACCTGAGCTCCCTCTGCCTCGGGGATCAGATAGTCCCTGCTGAAAGTCCAGCAGGAGCTGGGCTCCTTCCTGCATGTGGCACTCGAGGGGTGGCACAGCTCAGCTGTTCTGCAGCCCTGGGTTTGTTCTGAGCCAGGTTCTGGGGGAAAGAAATGCTTGGCCTTGTTATCACTTGTTCAGTTTAGTTCTGACTTGAGCCAGAGCGTTTCCTTCTGCTGTGAGCAGAGCTCAGGGAATATCCAACATGGTTAAAGATCTTCTGGTTCACTTGTGATGGTTTGTATCTGCTGCCTCGGTGGCTGGAGGCAGGCAGGGAGACACGTGGTGAATTTTTCGTATCTCCCATCCTGAGTGTAGATTAAGCCTTGGGAAGAGTGGGGAGAACAACCAATCTACAGAGGGAGATGATGTTCAGAGGGGTCCCCAGTTCTCACTGCAGGTTTGTACCTGAACGTCCCCCAGTGGCTTTGGCTCTATCTCACCAGGCTGGGGATGGACTGGAAGCTGTTCCTGAAGGGAGGAGGATCACAGTTCGTCATGGAGCTGGAGGGTTTGGGTTTTTCTTCCCTTTTCCCCCAGTCTTTTATTTAAAATCAAGAGCCACAATGTCCCTGCTTTGGGGTTTGCTGGTGTGTAGGGGCTGTTCCCGAGCAGTGAACAGGAGCTGTGTGGCTCCAGCCCATCTCACAGGGAGAGAAAACGCCGCGAAATTCTTTCTTAGCTGGGAGTGTCGGATTCTGTAATGGGAGCCGGCAGCTCCCGGGGCAGGTGAGTCAGGTGTGAGCCCCAGCCCGGCACTGGAGCAGAGGTGACTCACGGTGACGCAGCCGCGGGGCCACCCGTGCTCATTTGTACCTTGTTTTGGGGTGGTGCCGAGCTTGTTTGGGCGTTTGGATAATCCTAAAAACCAGGAGGGAACGTGCCGGCTCCCAAACCAGGGCTGGGGTCAGTGCAGAGGGCTGGGGTCAGTGCCAGGAGCACAGCTCCCCACGGTCGGGATTTGCTGTAGACTGAGCCTTCAGTGCAAGTGTTCTAATCACCAAGTCATTAATTTTCTATAGCGTTCGTGTTGTGGCAGATTCTGTAAGAATCGTGGTTTTTTCTCATTCATTCCATCAGGAATTGTGTGGTGAGCACCTCCCGGGGCCAGGGATGGGGTCAGGAATCCTTCTGAACTCCCACAGGTGCTTCCCCAGGCCGAGGAGCTGAGTGCAGGAGGGATGTGGGGTCCGGAGGGTCCTTCCTCCCGCACAAAGGCAGGATGGGGCCGCCCCGGGCAGTCCCGACTCAATGCGGGCTCTGTGCCTCGGGCAGGGACCAGCCCGGGGCAGCCGGGGCTGCTCCGGCACCGAGCCTTTAAATCCCGGCAGAAATGGAGGAGATGTCCGGCACATCCTGCAGGTATCAGGCTGCTTTTGGCGAGGGGCTGGTCCTTGTGGGGATGCTCCGAATCCCTGGGAAGTTCAGGATCTTTTTGTTTCACTTCAAAGAAAACACGGAAAACAGCTGTCCTGGGAAAGCAGCGCTGGGGGAAAGGGAATTGTAGGGAATTGTTCGGTTCCCCCACACAGGCTTTGTGTTCAGTCCAGGGCCAGGCTCGTGTAAATTGTTGTGGCTATGAAATAAACGGAATTTAATTCTGCAGCCGATGTCAGCTGGGGAATGGCCCCTGGAGAGGAGGGTCAGGGTGAGGGGCTGGACTCTGCAGAGCACGAGCTGTCCTTATCTGCTCAGCCAGAGCTTCCTGTGGGCTCTGTCCCCACCCCTGCCCCGTGTCCTGCTCCGGGCTGGCCCCGACTGCACAAAGCTCGGCCCTGACCCTCTGTGGGGGCACAGCCTGGGAAGCTCTCAGGAGGTTTTTCACCTGGGGGGGTGGGGGCTTTTTGTAATTCTTCATTCAGTCGAGCTTCAGATGAAACTAAAGCTGGTGGAAGGGTTTGAAATGTGAAATGTGGATCCCTTTTAAGAATAACCCCCCCAGGCTTCCCCGCTCCAGGAGGGAGGAAGCTCCCATTAAAAATTGATAGTCTCCCTGTCAGCTGGATTTTAATTCAGCAAGTGGATTTGACTACTGATGTGAAAAAAATTACTTTTGTCACCGTGCTGATATTTTTTTAATGAGACAGAAATGGTTTGGCACCTTTCCAGCTTATTAAAACCTTTGTGAGTCCACAGGCACCGGCACAAGGGGATGAGAAGGGAAAATTACATTAAGTGCATGATTGGCAAAACAAAATTGAGCTCTTTTTTATTTATTTATTTTTTATCTATTACAAGCCTGTGAATGAATCTTCTATTATTTATGGGGGAGGATAAAGGGAGCCATCCCCGTGGCTGCAGGCAGACTCTGTTTTCATTCCAACTCTTCTTTCCAGACAGGGAAAGGGGACACCTGCTGTTATCCAGGACAGAGATAAGTGAAGGGAGCTGTGTGAAATGGGAGAAATCTGCATGTTCTGTAGGGGAACTGGGGATGATTGATCTCCACGGGTGATGGGCTTGTGTCAGTGCTCTGTGGGTTCCCAGCTCGCCACAGGGAGAATTTCCCCACTGGATAAAAAAATCCTTCCCCTGTCCAAGGGGATCAGACTTTTCAGCCTCTTCATCCCACGAGTTGAGTCTCCCCAGGGTCTCCATCCTGCACTGGCCCAGCCACAGGAGCTGCTGCAGCCCCGAGGTTTTGCTGCTCAGAGCCCATCCCAAGCCCTGGCCCCTCTCCAGCTCTGCTTCCTTCCCCCTGCTCTCATCCCAGACCCTTCCCCTCCTGCCCAGCACCACGGACACGCTGCGGTCCCTGTCCCTGCAGCTCCTGTCCCTCAGTCCCTGCAGCTCCTGTCCCTCGGTCCCTGCGGTCCCTGTCCCTGCAGCTCCTGTCCCTCGGTCCCTGCGGTCCCTGTCCCTCAGTCCCTGCAGCTCCTGTCCCTCAGTCCCTGCAGCTCCTGTCCCTCGGTCCCTGCTCCTCGCCCTTCTCGGGGAGGTTTTGGCAGGGAGGGGCCGAGCTGGGAATGCCACACACTGTGGGAATCCTCATGGGATCCCCTCAGCGTTCCCAGTGATGTAATGGATATATTCCTGTTGATAAAGGACTCGTGTGATGAGCATTTGAGACTCTTCCTGCAGCCCAGAGGTCGCTTTGCTGCAGAGGGGCCGGGAGGAAGGGGGTTGTGGGACAATGGTTTCCCCCTGCTGCCAGCAGAGGATTTGGGTTTATCCTCCCCAACTGCACATCCCACTATTAATGAGCAGCCAGGGCACCGTTTGAATTTTAATGACATCACAGATGCAGCGCTACTAATTGCTCATTTGCTTATCTAGAATGAGTTTTAAATCTGTGAAAGAAACCTGAATCACGGAAACCTCTTGTGCAGCTGATGAGGGCAGGGTTAGAAAAGCAGCTGCCTGTGGTTTAACCCCTTCAGTGGCAATTCCTCCCCTTCCCCATCCCATTGCCCACCTTGCTGGACAGATCATGGCTGGGATAAAATTAAAGGATTTAAAAGGGAAAATCTCCACAGCCTTGGTACTCAGAGAGATGCTCTGAGAGCCTGGCTGGGTTTGGACATCCCTGGCTGGGCTGTGGGGCAGAGGGGTGGCTCCAGTCCTCAATTATCTCTCCCGGGTTTGTGCCTAAATTTTTGGCTCTTTATCGTTACTCATTAGGTACCCGAAGAGCCTTAGAGCAGTCATTACACAGACAAACCACTGGGGTAAAGAGGTGATAATTAAAATTGCAAAAGCAAGTACCCGATGATCTGAAATACCAGAATTTCAGCCTGAGCAGGTCGAGCGTGTGCTGCAGATAAGGAGCAGAGAGATGGGAAGATCTGGGAGCTCTTTGGTCCTGCCCTGCAGGATTGTTGTTGTTCTCCCCATCTGCAGGGCACAGTGGCTTTGCTGGGGACCACAGCAGATTTTGGAGTCGGTGACTCAGGAGGTTTGGGTTCAGTTCCCTGTCCTGCTGTGGGGATCTCAGGGATTTGGGATGTTATTCCCTTGGCAGTGCCTCAGGCTGTGAGGTTTGGAGAAGGTGGAGGAGTTTCTGTCCCTGTGTTTGGAGAGCTGGAGCACTCTACGTGTGCTGCTGCAATGCAAATAATTTTATCAGAAAGATTATTTCTAAATCCTGGTAGAACTACGAGATCTTGGCCTCTTGTCCTGCCCACAATTCCTTTTCTTTCCTGAGTACTTGGAAAAAAAACGTGGCTCCTTCCAGTGTGACTCAGGTAGGAGGAAATAAACCCCACATCCATCATGTCACTGCTTGAGTCAGAGCAGCATTGACGCCATCGGTGCGGAGCAGGGTGGCTCTGGGAGAGGTGTTCCCTTTGTTCCTTGGGATGAATGTCATTCATCCCAGCTCTGGACTCTGCCCAAAGAACCTCCTGGAAATCTGGGAGATTTGGGATGTACAGCTTCACCCCACAGGAAGAGCAGAGATGTAAAACTTCAGATGGTGCCCAGCTGTACAGGAGTGGTTTGGGTTTGTGGAGGTGACTGTCCTGCCCTAAACTGGGATGGGTTATCTGATCTGATGGAATCAGAGAATCATGCAATGGTTTGGGGTGGAAGGACCTTAAAAATGATCCAGTTCCACCCCTGTCATGGGCAGGGACACCTTCCACTAGCCCAGGCTGCTCATCCTTGGGCACTGCCAGGGATCCAGGGGCAGCCACAGCTGTGCCAGGGCCTGCCCACCCTCACAGGAAAGGAGTTTTTCCCAATATTTGGATCAAGCCAGCCTGGAGATAAAGAGGTTTTCTGTTTGACTTAGATTTTTTTGTGGATCTTTTTCTCTCTGATGTTGAGCTGCACCTCAGAGACAAAACAGAGCATGTTGGTGTCATTGCTGTGACTGGATTGATCCCTGCAGATCCATGGGAGGGTGGCTGGAAGCTGGGAAGGAGCTGCTGCTCCCCTTTTTCCCCACACACAAAGACACAGGCAGCACACAGAGCTGGCTCTGCCTTCCCACAGCTCCCCTTCCCCGGGTCCCTCCGACCCTGCAGCCCAGTAAAAATCCACAACAAACAGAATTTCTGCCATTTCAGCTCCATGACACAACCAGCCCACGCTGCTGGGATATAATGCACAGGGTTCATCAGGGGAGCCCCCAGCTACCAGCAACTTCCAGGCTTTTCAGATGATGGGAATTCAGCAGGAAACCTCGGTGGTGGCAGTGTTTGATTGCTGCTGCAGGGAGTGTGGCTGATTTAACCACTTAATCAACCTCAGCCAGGCAAAGCTGGGGATGTTATTTTGGGAGAAGCAGGTTGTGTAGTGCTTTTTTCTTCACCAAATCTCCTTATCAGCCCAGGTGTTTGAATCACCTGGGGACTAACCTTAAAAGAAAACAGCCACTATCTGAATTTATTTACTTTTAAGCAACTTCTATACATAAAGGTGGGGAAATAGAGATTTTAATCAGGCTCACAAAACGATCTCTTTTTCTTTCCCCAAATAACCAGGAATGCAGTGGATTTGGGGTTTTTATTGAAGGACTCCTTGTGTGTGTGCACCTGCACAGTGCTGCCATGGGAAAGTTTCCCAGCACTCAGACCCAGCTCCATCTCTACCTCTTTATCCTTTCCAGGTCTCTTCCTGCAGAAGGGAGAAGCCCAAATCTTTGTTTCCTGATGCTCACAGCAGAGGACAGGCTGATATGTGAATTTGGAAAGTAGGGCAGTGAGAAACCCTGGGCAGAGCACAGCAACAGGCTGCTGCTGAAAGGGGAGAGTCAGGCATTCAGTTCCTCCTGTCCTGTGTGTGTGTGGTCCTGTGAGCCAACTTTCCTTCTCCCCCTCCTCGGATATCACCTCCAGAGGCTGGGAGGTGACGAGCCCTTCAACTTCCCCCGTGTTCCAAAGGAAGGGAGGTGAAAAACTGCTTGTGTCAGCATTCCCAAGAGCTGTCCCTGGTGGCTCCATGGAGGGGACTCACGGCAGAGGAAACCTGCAGACAATGCCTGCTTTGTCCCCTCCCTGCTTCTCGGGCGCCCTGAGATGCTGAGTCCAAACATTTAACCACAAAATGCATTAATTACCATCCAGCTCCCCAGGGAAAAGACCATATGCCAGTAACCAGGGGAAACAAAAAAGGAAGAAGCACGGAAAGGCCATTGCTTGTTAAATGACTCCAAGTGCAATTACTGCCACTGAAAGTTCTTGATGAACATTTCCTAGAAACATGGAGTTCTCCAGCCTCTGAGCGGTGCTAACGTGGACTGTGGGGCACAGGAGTGACCCAGAAATTGTGGGATGAGGTCACCTTCCCACATAATGGCACGGGCTGTGTCCTGTGCTGGGTAACTCCGAGCTGTTTTCCATGGATTTCTCCCTGTGGCAGCTGTGAGCTCCGGGGCTGGCTCCACGCGTGTCCTCAGCTGCTCACTGCAGCTAATCCTAAAGTTTGGCAGCCACCCCGGAGGAAAATGAGCCATCCAGGGACAGCTGGTTGGGAATCACAGCAAACTGCAAACAGTCTGACACCGGCACAAGTCGGATTTCCCCCGCAATCCTTGGAAATCTGGCATGCTCCCAGCAGCTCCAGCCCAAACTCTGCTCCATGCAGGGACAATAAAAGAGGAATGAGCCATAACAAATTCATCCCTCCCAGGAGGCAGGTGGTGGATGGAGCCCAAAATCCCTCTGGGTGCCTGGATGGGAGGGAGGAACGTGGAGCTCCTGGGATGACTCTGCTAAGGGGCAGCAGCTCAGCAGAGCATCTGTGACAGCAGGGCTGGGCCTGTGGCGGCTTCTGCTGCTGCATCCCAGCCCAGGATCCTGAATTAGCTGTGGAATGGGAATGCTGGTATTTATAACCAGGCTGTGACTGTCCTGCCTTTCCTTTAATAGGTTCTTGTCCCAGCTGTGTCCAGCATGGCCTTCAGGAGCTCTGATGAACCCGACAGTCAGGACAGGCTCCTGCTTCCAGCCACAGCCAGCACTGGCTGCTCTCCTTCCCAAACCTCCTCAGCATTGTTCTTCTCACAGCAGTTTTGTTATAATTTTAAAAATGGGATGTTCAGACACGTGTCCCTATGTGTTGAGCTCCTCCCATGCCTGAAAAATTCCCTGTGGAAATAAAAACCCATTTTTGAGCACTGGGGTCAGCGTGGCAGCAAATTCCACCAGAGGAACACGCACAGCCAGGGCAGGAGAGAGCCTGCTTTGATATCTTTAACATCTGATGCCTCCAGTTTCAAAAGCACTTGGAAAGTTTGAGATGGAAAAACTGCTGCAGAAAGGCCAAAAATGCCAGAGAAGTGAAACAATCCCACGTTGTTTTGCTGCTCTGCCAAATGGGAACGAAGCTCCTGAATGCAGCATAGAATAATATTGAGGGAATGACCCACTGAGCACACGTGGGGGGCCAGAGTTGCTTTTTTCCCACTCTGTGGCTCGGTGCAAATTTAGCTTTGAGTAACTCACAGAACTTCCCTGACTCATTCCTCACTGCTGTTAAAGGTGGGTGATGCTCATTTCCTTATGGATTGTTAAGAGCACTGGTGATTTATTATGTAAAGCATGGACAAATTAATTCTAAGAGTTATAAAGAAGAAATAAATAAATCTAGAATGATACAAGCAGCAATTACTGAAAGAGGAAAAGAATTGAGAGCTTTCAGACTGAGCATTGTTAGAGGTTTCATTTGAATGGGGAGCATGAGGGGTTTGGTAAGTGGCAGCTGGAAACCAGGAAAATGTCATCTGAAAGTGAAATAATTGAAAACATATTAAAGCAGAGCCAGGGCTGGTACAGCTGGGTATAAATGAAATAAGCTATTAGCTGCTCTGCGAGATACCAGCAGGGGAGAGCTTTTGTGAGAGCAGAAATGCAGCAGTGGTGAGGGAAAAACAGCCCTGGCAGCTCCTTTGTGGGGCTGGGAAACATTAAAAGGCCCTGAGTGCCTCACAGACCTCAAATTTGTTGCTCTACACCCACCTTCGTGGGCGCCGTGGGAGAGCTGCTGCTTTGTGCTAAACCACTGCCTGTTCTCCAGCAGGTGGGTCTGTGCTGTGGGGAGCCCTGGAAACTACTGCAAGTTGGACAAAACCCTGGGAATTTCAACTTTTTGGGGAAGCAGAGAGGGAGGCTCTGTCCTTGGCTGGGTGGGAATGCCTGGCTCAGCGTTCCTTGTCCTGGAATAAGGACTCAGCTCCTGCCTTTCCTAGCAGACAGAGGATGCAACTTTCCTTTGCCCCTCGTTAAACCAGTCCCACATTTGGCCTCAACTGAATCCACATTTGGCTTCTTACTCTGCCATGCAAAAAAAGTGAATGCAAAGCCTAAGACAGCTGCTTGTGGAGTCTCTGGGACAACCCCATTCAAGGGAAATTTCTTCCCTTCTGTTGGAACCCACGTTCCAACAACAACAACAACGGTGGGACGGTGTCCTTAGTGGTACAGGCTGCAATTAATTAACGGGTAATTACTAAGGGAGGTTCCTGGCCAGGGCTGGACTGCACAGCCCCACATTTGGTTCCAGTGACACACGGATTTCCAGCCCAGACTGTCCCACCCCATGAATCAGCGAGATTCCTTGGACTCCAAACCAAACACAGACGGATATTCCACTGGCTCCCGAGGAGCTGGGGCCGTCCAGAAGCTGCAGGAATGGGAACCAAAAGGACTTTTGTCACATGGATGGCACAGCCCTATCAGCTCCGGAGAGGGGCTCGCAGCAGTTTTTCCTGCTCCAGATGAATTCAAGGACATTCAAAGCTGATATTTGCCTAAAGACATCTGGTTATGCAGAACCGAGGGCAGCAAACGCCTGGGGAGACAGGAGGTTTTATTATCAGCAGCGAGCGCTCCGTTGGTAACCATTGCATGTGGAGCCATCCCGGGCTGCATTTGGGTACAAATTACAGGCTACAAATCCCGGGTCACAGACGGCATTGAAGTCACTCCGTGCCACCCCGGGGGATGCCACAGCCTCGGCCTGCCCTGGGAACGGCTCTGCCGAGACGCTCAGGTGCAGCTGCACTCAGACTATTAAAAATAGAGTCTGGGCTTCCAGCAGGAAGGCAAGGGCGGGAGGAGCCGAGCCATGAAAGCCGCGCTGCTGCCGAGGGCTCCGCGGGCCTGAAGCCGCATGGGGAAAATGTGATGGCGGGCTCTGCTATTTTGGTGGAAAGGCTGGAAAAAAGTGTGTTTTTCGCTCTTTCCGATGTCTCACCCAGTTCTTCCTCACAATTTTCTGAGGCTCCTCAGTCCCTGACCTTAATAGTGAGGGGAAAATTAGGCTGGAGACTCAACTGCCGCCTGGGATGGATTTTTCCCCTTACCAGGAAGAGCTGTTCGTGCTGCTCCGGTCTGTGAGGGGGAAGTTTCTAGATTCGAAGTTTTTAACTTGAGGGTGAGGCAGGCTAGGCCGATGGCGGGTGGGGGGACACCCATAGGGCTGTGGCCCCGCCAAGGCCGCTCCCAGACGTTGTCACCGAGCACGCCACCAAGCGCGGGCGGTGCCTCAAGCCCGGGGCGCCCATGGCTGACACGGGGGTGTCCCCACCGCCATGGGAGGGGCCGCGAGGACCTCTGTCCCTGAGGGGACATCGCGACCGCCATGTCCGGCACTGCCCCCTCAGAACTGTCCCCTCACGGCGGCCACGCCCCCTCACGGAGACCACGCCCCTCAGCGCTGCCCAGCATTGTTCCCTCACGGAGGCCACGCCCCCTCAGCAATAACCACGCCCCCTCAGTTCTTGCCCCGCCCACCCCCGCGCGGCCCCGGCGGGCTCCGGGCGCGGGGCGGGGCCGCTCTCAGTCGCGCGCAGGGCGGGTGAGGGGAGCGGAGCGGCGTCGCCGTCCCGGCTGTGGCAGCGGCGGGCGAGGCGGGGCAGGGCAGGGGCTGCAGCAGCGGAGAGAGCAATGGCGCTGTCCGTGCCGGTCAACGGGTTGAAGGAAGGCGACAAGGAGCCCGTCATCGAGCTCTTCGTCAAGGTACGGCTCGGGGGAGAGGAGGGGAGGTGTGGCGGGGGGAGCCTCGTCCCGTCTGGGCGCCGGAGCGCGCGCGCGCCGCGACCGTTGGTCGCTCCCCCCGCCCTTCCCTCACTCCTTCCTCCCGCCGCTTGCCCGCCCGGGGGGCTCCCGGTCCCCTCACGGCTCCCTCGGGGAGCAGACCCCGCTCCCCGCCCGGCACAGCTCACTGGGGGAGCCCCTCTGAGCACCCCCCCCGAACACCGCTCGGGGCGCCTCCCGGCTCGGTGCCGGCACAAAAGCGGAGCCGAGGGCGTGTGCCCGGCGCCGGGAGGGGAGTGCGGGAGCCGCGGTGAGTCAGGGCGCGCAGATGGAGCGGGCGATAGCGCCGGAGGACCGCAAAAGCAAAGTCACTTTTTTTTTTTTTTTTTTTTTTGTGGTGGGGAAAAGTGCGGGCCCGGGTACGTTTTGCTGGAAGATTCTCCGGCCGGAGAGCAAAGGGTGCGGCGGGTGCGGGGCAGCAGCGCTGGCACAAGGCAAGGACCGAGCGCCACAATGGATCGCCCTCGCTCGGCATTGTGTGCCCGGCAAAAAAGCACCAAAAACACGAGTTACTCCTCGCTCCCCGCCACAAAATCTACTTTTTATGACGGGAAGAGAATATGTAAAGTAACGCCAGGGTTTTTATCCAAACTAGAAGAATGAGCATGTGTTGTACTGCCCTTATCTGGCAAAGATACCATATGGTATCTCCACATGTTTTGCATTCGTTTATTGCTGTATGATGCAATATTTTGCATCCTCCGGGGCTCTGGGTGATGCAGCATCTTACTTTTACTTCGTATCAAAAGTAACAGCAATTAATCTGTACAGTCTTTTCTTTCTGTGCTTAAAGGTCCTTTAATGAAAGCCTCTGCAGAAAAGTATTTAAGTTCTTCAGATGAAGTTTCTTCCAGTTGCAGTGAGAAAATCAGAGATCTCTTCATCTGGGAACTTGGGAATTGCTTTGTATAAAAGCAACGATGACAAACATGAAAATCTCCAGCTAGAGATTTGAAAATAAGCTGTTAAATATAAATTTTATTTCTTAAACGATACTCTTAAAAGTGTTGAATTTTTCTTCTTTTCATACTTCTTAATAATAATATCAAGAGGCAGTAACGGGACCCAGGGAGAGCATTGCAGTGGAGGATTCCAGACCTGATTTTGGTCGGAATATTTAGGCTTTTAGTATAGAGGTTAGAACTTACAGCTGTGGCAATTAAGTTACAGATCACTTTGAATTATTTATAGCAGTGGATAATTATTATAAGATGCCAATTTATCTTCATCTGTCCTGAAGTTCTTCAGCTGATTTTTCTTCTTTTTAAACAAATTCGAGCAGTGATTGATGGCAGAATGATTTGGGGGCAGAGGGAAATCAGCTTTGTGGGCGTGTTTAAAGAGAATATTTCATGCATGAGGAGTGGCATGGAAGAAGCTGTAAAAATAGTTTTGAGAGATATGTGTTCATTCTGATTAAATCAGAATTGGACCAATAAAACTGTGAGATGATATGAAAGGGGGAAATCAGGGAATTTTTCTGTCCTTTTCAGTTGAAATTTCTTTATTGGCATGGGTTTGAGAAGGCTAAATTTGGGGTTATCAGTGAGGATTTTTTTCCCCTCAAGGAAACCTTTTCCCATTGTTATGGATGACTGCTGCACACTGAGCACTGTCTGCCCTAAGGATAAAGTTCAGGTTAAAATAAGAAGTTATTCTTGCCTGCCTTCACGATCTTCAGGTAAAGGTGATTTCCTGTAAAGTCCTTCAGGTAAAAGACAAAGCTCAGCACCAGCAGACAGACCCAAAATAGTTGTTTCACCTGGGTGTTGCTGCCTGTCCCACACTTTATTGAAGCTGTTGAGGATTATCAGGACAGTGTTGTTGTAAAGCCCATAAAATCTTGTTTTCTGACTCATTAAGATGCTCACTTCAGAAACTGCTAGCAGAATATGTTTATTGAAGAGAACCAACAGTGTCTGTCTAGAGGAGCACTACATTTGGATTTTAGTGATTATTTTTTTCCTCTGTGAATGGGACGCTCACTTGCAGTTTTTCCACGTGATTGTGGACGCGATCTAGAAAAAAAACCCGAAGTTACCGCGAATTTCTCAGCACAGAAAATCACTTTTCAAGCCGTGTCTGGGATCTCCCTGTGCCCTGCTAGCCAGGGAAGCTCTTCAGGCAGAGGTAGTGGAAAAAGCTCTGGACCAAACTCGAGCTCTCAGCCCAACGCCCGCGGCCCAGGGGCGGTGACTGCATGACCTGAGCACAAAGGATTGTAGCAGCCAGACTTGAGATGAAACAAAGGTAGGGATTAAAGCTTGAGAAACAAACCTGTGAAGCAGGAGAAAGGGTCTGGCTCCGTGCCCGAACTGTGGGGTTTGAGCCTTATTAAATTGTGATCAGTAACAAAATAGGAGGGGCACATGGCTGGGTTCAGTTAGGAATTATTCTATCAGGGTGTTGTCACCAGAAAATTGATACGATTTTCCCCCACAAGACAATGTATCAATGTGCTGTAACTCGTATTTTCTGTGAGAACTCCGTGCAGGATTAGGATACTTAGGTAAGAAAATCTGTTACAATGGTGAATCTCTCTCTTGGTGTCACAATGAAAACTTTGAGCACTGTTTTATTCCAGAGCCGGTGGGCTGCCTGTGGTCTCTTTTAAACCAAGTGTAAATATTTCCCGAGTCTTTTCTCTTGAGAGCTGATTAGGACAAAACCAGTGATGTATCTGATTTCATTTCGTTTCCTCCTCTGCTCCATGTTTTATTAATGAGGGAGGCTTCCATTGTCTAACAGGAATATTTTTATGTGCCCTAGTGGCATTTCAGAGCAGTGAAGGCTGCATTGTGGTGAATGGAGAAACTGGGAGAAACTGGAGCTCTGGGATTTGAGTGCAGCTCAGACAGGTCACTTGGAATAATAGTCGTGCTTTCGTTGATGCTATGTGGAATTTTATTGTAAATAAAAAACGTGGTGAAGTGACTTGGTCAAATAGACCCAGTCAGCTGTGGAAATCACAGGACAGAGTTACAAAACTGCCTGTGCAGTTCCTGTTGGGGAGTGTGTGAGGATGGAGCTGCTGAAAGCTCAGCCCTGGGTGTTCTGGAGGGCACTCAGTGATCGCATCCTCTGCTAACACCGAGCTGAGCACACAGAGGGTCAACAAGCTCAGTGTTAGAGGAAACAAACACCACCAATGAGAAATTCAGAGTTGTGTATCTGTGCTGGCATGGCAAGGGCCGGAGCAGATGTGGGGAAGTCTCCCCTCTCCTCTGGGTAACGTGTGTGTACTTGCTAATTAATCAGACCTTGGATTTCTGGCAGCTCTCAAATACGATGTCATTGCGAAATGGGGCACCTGTGTTGGAAATCAGATAAAGTCTACTATCTGTTTACCTTTGAATTGTCAGTCAGTACAGAAGAAAAAGCTGTGATTTCACATTTAATAAATACCCCACTCTGAAACACTGGCAGTGACTGTAGCAGGAGCCTGTATCTGAACCAAGCAGAGATTTGGTAGGTGAACTCTTTGTCTTCTGGGCTCGGGGTGTGTTTTGTTCAGCGCAGGAAGGGATGTGAGCAGCTCCACGGGATGGATTTGTGTGGATTCAGGTCTGCCTTTGTCTCACCCTGTGCTCATTCCCTTACATAAGCTCTGCTGTGGCACTCTGGAGCCTTGGAGCTCTCTACGTTGGTTTGTAACAAACCATCCCTGAGCTTCTTTGTCATCAATTTTTATTTATGGGTTTTTTTTTTCACCCACAAAGTAGCTGTACAATTTAAGGGCACATCAGTACAAGGAAATAACAGGACTGGAGACATGCAGTGCTACCTCTCAGAGACAGTCTTGGCAGGGTTATTGCTTGATAATCTTATTAGATAAGTCTCCTCCTTATGCACCAGATCATCCTTGGAGGGTTTGATGTAACCTCAGCAGCTGAGAACCTCCTCATCCTGTCTTTGATATGTGCTTGGTGTAGACAGCAAAATGTCATGTGAGGGTTATTTGTTGGGAGTGTTGTAAAGGAGCCCTTTGTAAACTGAGGTGTAACCATTTCGTTATACCCTGTGCTCAGTGGGTATAAATCAGGCCTTTTCCTTCTCTGGCCAGCAAACTGTAATTCCTTTATAAATTCTGCCTGGAAAAGTCCTCGCAGCCAGAAACATCCTCAGCTTTTTCATTTGAGTCTGGTTGGTGATACAAGATCTGGTGCTCCTGGTACAGAGTTCTTTAAAAGTACAGAGATGGTCTCAAGTGTAAATGTTAATTTTTTTCTTTTTTGCAAGTCATTGGTAAGTAAGCTTAAAACCTCCTGGCAATAATTTCCAGAGGGATTACACAGATGAGTTAGCTTTCCTTCAGTCAGGAATTGCTTCTGAGTAATGGTTGTATTTCCTGGCATCCCTTCTCCCCTTCCCAGTGATTAACATCCAGACAGCTCTGATTGTCACAACTTGTGTTTGACTTCGCAGCTGAAATGTGTCTTAACACTCAGGCACTTCTCCTTTCCCATCAGAGGGATCAAAAAGCTGTGTGAATTCCCAAATTTCAGCTGGTGGCCCTTCACAAGCTGAGGGTTGGGCTGTATGGCCAGGGGCAGTGGTGCTTGTGAGTCGCTCCCTCCGTGGGACACGTGCCATGGACACATTCCTGCAGCACAGATCCTGCTACAAAGGACAAATCCGTCCTCAGTTTTCCCAGCTGGGATTTCTCAGGGTGGGCATTGAGGGCTTGAAGTGGAAGGAGAAGTTTGTGTGTCAGAGCACACGTTATGGGACAAACTTTAGGGCCTGCCAAAGTCAGGGATAGAGGAAATCTGAGCATCCAAGCCTTGTCCTGGTGTTGTGTGTGTCACTCTGTGACAGGGTGAGTGTGCACTGGTGAGTTCACCAAGCAGGGAAGGGCACAGTGAACACCAGAAATCCTGGGAAAATGTATAAAGAGAGTGAGATCCTCTTTAAAGAGAGTTTTGTGTGGACATAAAGGTACTCGATTGTTGAGAAGTAACAAGAGAGGAGAAATCCTTGCATGGGTTTAGGGAGTGGGTGGGAGGCGCTGCTAATCTGGCAGTGGGCAGCACTGGGGCAGGATTAGCTGCTGAGAAATTGGTCATCATCCCCCTCCCAGGCTGCAGTGACTCACGGCACTGTCTGCTCCTTCCATGGCTATCCTGACCTCATCTTGCCCATGGAAGGAGTTCTTTATTCAAGCCTGTCTGTCTTGGAATGGGGAGAGCAGACAAGTCTTTGGTTCTCTGTACATAGATTTTTTGAAGGCTGAGTTGTCCCTTCCAGAAATCTGTGTTTGGAAGAATCTAATTGGGGAATTCCTTGAACCCCAAGCTAAACAGTAAGCTGTGTACTCTGGGAAACGACTGTTGGACTCTAAAGTTTGATTTTTTTAAAGTATTCATTAGCTCAAAGAGATAAAAAAAAAAACAACCCTGGACTGTTATTTTCTCACCAGTGTGTGCTCAGATTGTGTTTAAATGAAACATTTCTTGTGATGTGACAAACACAAGGCCTGCAAGCTTTTGTTACAGTGCCTGCATCAATCCTAACTTCTGGCCAGGCTGGACATAGCATTTAAAAATCCACAAGAAAGACTTTTAAGACTGGATAACTGTACTTGGCAGTAATTGGATTTGTTGCCTTGTTTTGGTAGATGTTCTCTTTTCCCAGTGAACTGAGCAGTTCAGTTTTGTAAAGCCTGAACTGGACAGCGTGGGAGAGAACGAGGTGGTTTTAGTCTGCCAGGGGAGGCACTTGGTTTGTCTAAGACAACAAAATTTAATTAAGGTGGTGGTTGGTTGCAAATTGATGGTTCATGGAAAAATAGTTTACATCTGTGTTTGTTATCCATCTAATTTGATTTTTATCTTCAAAGTTCTTGGGAAATAACCTGTAACAAACAGCTTATTGTCCTAATCAGGTTTGGTTTTTTTTTTTTCCCCTGCATATTCTTCAGTGTGGAATAATACAGTTTTAGTCTTAAAATAGATGATAGGTTCTCCCTTGTGGTATTAAGTTTGTACATATTTTGACAGTAAAAACACCCAAAGCCAAAAGAAAGTTGTCTTCACAGGAGTTTCAAAAGTGGTTTGACTCCAGGAGCTTTAAATAATTTATTTAGAATACTTTTTCCCTAAAAAAACCCCAAAAACAAACAGTTAATTTTTTAAAAATTGCTTTGAGTAGTTTGGGGTTTTAAATTCAGGTCAGGCACAATGTGGATTTTTAGGGTGTTTGCTTCTGCTGAAGTGAAAAACATAAACTGTTAATTACAAACATCTTTGTGTGGGAATTCTAGGAGAGCTCAGACTTATTCCTTGTATTGTTGGCCACACAAAGGGCAAGGAACTTACCCGAGGAAAGGAAATGACTGAGTTCTGCACACTGAATCTCCATATTAGGTATAAACTAAATATAGGAGTGTAATCCAGGAGTGAAGTCATATCTGTGTATTTTCCTGAGAATAGCTAATGGGATCAGTCAGTGCTACTGGACCAGCCTCAGGGTTTTTTTGGCTCTCTTGGAACTTTACTATTTTGGCTGCACTTTGCTGCTCTGTCTTTTGGAGAGCTGCTTTTCTGAAATGAAGGAAATAACTTTTTTTTTTTTTTTTTTTTTTTTTTTTTTTACGTGGTTTTATCTAAAAATAAAATCAAAGCAAGCCTAAGGAGATTTCTGTGGTGATTTCTGCATTAGGTGACACGGTGTTCTGGAGCTCAGGGACATCAGGACACACATCCCAGAGGAGAAACTGGGCTCCCATCTCCCAGGGGAGGGGGAATTCAGCCAGGAGGTGCCTTTTTAGGTGGGCATTGCTTGTGCTGGAGAGAGACCAAGCCTTCCCCAAACCCTTCATCCTGGAATACAAACCCCAGCCTCGTTTTTGGTCTCACATAATGCTTCCCCCTCCCCAGAGCTTCTGAGTGTTCTGCCAGCAGGGGAACAGGTTCAGGACTGCCCTGATTTTGGGGAGGGGGAGCATTCGGGCAGTTTTTGTGTTCATGAACACCTTCCTCTGTGGGCACTGCTGCTCACAGCCCGGGCTGTGGTTTTTGCTGCACATCCTGTGCTTTAGCAGCCTTTGAAGCTCTCAGCTGGTGCCTTTTGGGCTGGGATTTTGACGTGAAACTCCCCTGGGTTCTGCAGCTCCTGAGAGGGTTCAGTCCAAGTCAGCTGGGCTGGAATGACCAGGAGGAGGAGGAGCCCAGGGTGAAGCTGGAGCAGCTCTTGCTTGTTCTCTCTGCTCATCTGGCTCAGCTCTCTCTAAATGAGGTTATAAAATACCACAAACACGGCTCTGTCTGTTCCTGTCCCACGGAAATGATGCACGGGCAGAGGTTTATTTGAAGAGCTCTGAAATGTCACAGTTACAGATTTCACTCAGTTCTTCTGAGCCCCAGTGACAGAGTTTGCAATTCTTTCCTCTCACTTTGGTGCTTCGTGATTTGGAAATGGGGCTCCTGGACTGTAGCCAAGGCACACACTGTACTTCAACAAATTTAATAAATCCAGGGAGAGAGAGTGGCTGTCATGAACAATTCCTGCCCTAGGTTTATGTGCTTGACACCCAAAGGCAACTTTGAGGCAGTGTAAAGAAAACCTTGGGTGCTGCAGAGTTAATTGTCTGCTCCCAGTTTCTACCAGAATATTGTAAGATTGTGTCAAGATGTTACCCAGCACCTTTTAGTCAGTGTGGATCCTCTGATCCTGTGGGGTTTTTTTTTTCAACACGAGCTCTCTGTTCAAGCTATTGCCACAGCAGAGATGCCAGGCTTGTGCCATTAGTGAATAATTGGATTTTCCTGTGCCAGGGCAGGAAGTGTCCTGAGTCTGGGTTTTCTGTTCCTATCATTAAACTCATTTCTTCACTGAAGAAAATGGTGATTTGTATTTAAAGCAGGTTTGGGACTCTCCATCTGATTCTCCCAAAGGATGAGCATGGAATAATTCCTGTTCTCCAAAGGACTAGAAGCACTTAATTAAATTCTGCTGAATTGTGAATTTACTTCCATACATCATGAGGATCCCACAGCATTTTCCTAAAGCTTTTCAGTGGGAATTGGGCAGTGATGAGCAGGAGTTGCAGGAAAATGTGCAGGACGAGTCTGTTAATTATTTTCATGGGAACAGCATCACAGGACTAAAAATAGCATCATCCTAAAATGGTCAGTGACTGTTGCAGTCCCGTGTGTGACACAGTGGGGACTTATCAGAAAGGTAATGATTTGGATGGGCTGACAAACATTCCTTTCCCTGCTGAAAGGGCCAGATCTCAAATAAACACAGGGACTTGAGTTAATTATTTTTCGAAGTATTTCTTGAGTTTAAAAGGAATTTCAGCTGAAGTGGAACTTGGGTTGGTTGTAATGGTGCTAAGGGTCGTGAGAGGCACCGGGAACTCAGGCTGGTTTTGCTCTGGGTGTGTTAATGTCAGCATATAGCAACTATACACTAATTATCTTTGGCTAATTCTCTTCGAGAATTCCAGGTGTGAGCACTGACCTGGTGCTTTTTGTTTTCCATTTTTCGGTGTTTTTCTCAAAGGAATGACTATTTAAAGTAGCAGTGACGGCCTTAGTTGAGTACAGCTAAATTTGGGCAGGATGTGGTGGTTGTGACTTGAGAGTTTACCTTCACACAGTGTTACCAAATTAAAAATTCCCTTTCTTGTGATATCCTGAACCCTCTGTAGGATATGCTGTTGGTTTTTCTCTCTAATTCCCACCTTTCCTGGTGTGGCAGGGAAGTTCTTTGGGCTGTCAGCCTCGTTTTTGTGCCACCCCTGTGCTGAAATGTTCTGTTCATGTGTGCTCAGCCTGGAAAGGAAAAGCTTTGCCCTGGAGGTCGTGGCCCCAGCTGTGCCCTGTCCTGGACAGGCAGAGGTGACAGGAGGAAGTGTCCCTGTCACTCAGCCCTCAATTAAATCTGGTTGAACCGGATTTAATCAGGGCTTGACTCTTTTTGCTCCCTGACCTGTTCCTCCCCTAAAAACACAAACCACCTCCCTTCTCAAACTGCAGGGCTGGGAGGGTGACAGGCAGTGGAACACCACTGCAGATAAGCTTTTCCAGCCCTCACTACCCTGTCACTTGTTTTGCTCTTTGAATGAGAGGAAAACATCAATATTCATCAATATTTGAGCCACTGGGAGCCTTTAAGGTTTGCAGAGCATCCCTGAGGTTCGTGCATGCTCTGCCTGAGCACAGGGAGCAGTGGTGGCACCGTGGGCAGTGTTTGTTCCATCGATTGCTGTCACTCCTTCCGTGGGTGTGATTCTTTACTCTTGTCTGGAAACACCCTCAGTCAGCACCAGGAATTCCGTGGCTTCAGCTTGGCAAGATAAAGGTGCAAGGATTTGGGCAGATACAGGCAGAGCCTTTTCATGTGTGGGACATCAAACCACTCCTTGCTGTATCCTCGGCCCTCGGGATTCATGCAGGTTTTTCACTTTGTTAGTTCACCTTAAACCATTTCCTCTCAAAACAGTAATCCTTAAAGGATTATTATTAATTACTCACTTTTGGAATGAGCTTACTGCTCATTAAACATGCAAAATTGATTGTTATCTGCTGGTTTGAGGCAGTGGCTTGGCCTCATGCTGGGTTGCTCATGCAGTTTTCTCAGCAGGTTTGGTTTTCATTGTTAGAACTCAAGGCATATTTCAGGATTATTGAGTTCAGAATTTGAACATACCCTCTGATTTATTTTCATTTTCCCTCAATCTCTTTATTGGAACATTATTCTTGTAGACTTTACAGAGTGCAGATTTCCTCCTTGGGGGAGTGGGGATTTCCTTGGTGCTGCACTCAGGTGGCTCCAGTGAAAAGTATTCTGTGAGATGCTTCTAAAACATCTTTAATCCTCTTCATCCAAACTTTTTACCACTTCTGGCATGTCAGATCTGGGAGAAATTCCTTTGAGAGTTTGGGGTAAATTAAGAAATGTTTTTCTGGTGTTCTACCTTTTCCTGTTGTTTTATTTGTGCAGGCAGAGGCTGAGCTGTATTACATTGCTTATCAGCTGCACTTTGACTTCATTATTTTGACCCAGTTTGGGAAACTTGTAGTGGGCTCCTTTTAACTGGTTAATATTTGAAACAATTTTTCAGAAATCTTTGGCACCAAGGATTTCTAGAATTCTCAGATCTGTGCTGTATAAGAAGGGTTTTGTGCCCTTTGAATGTTTCTTTGCTTGTCTGGCTTTTTGTTAGCCTTGCAATAAACTTCAGCACTCCCTTGCTAAGGTAAATCCACACAGGTTCTCGTGTCAGGACTCAGGTTAATTTTTATGCAGCTGTAAAGACAAACATTTCACAATTTAAGTGGATTTTTTTTTCCCTTTCCTTAGCTTTTTCAGCCATTCAAACAGATGTTTGATTACTTGTACTCTCTGGGGTTTTGTTTTCTTGGAAAAACATTCTCATTTGAATGAAATCACTGCCCAGGGGAAGAGAAAGGGAGGAGGTGGCTTCCGAGCTAAGCTCAGACTTGCAGATAAGTCGATTTTTTGGGGGTTTTTTTTCACTTTCCAAAAGACTGAACTCGTGCATGGCAGAGCTGCTGGGCACTGGGAGTTGCCAGGAGTTTCACTGTGATAAAACAGTGACTTCTCAATGAGCAGCTGCTCTGTGTTACTGCCATGGAACTCTCCCATTCTTGTTTGAACTTCCTTTCTTATTTAATGCTTCTTTAAAAATAGCTTTATTTGTTTTCATTGAACACTGAGAGCAGGGCTGTGGCAGGGCTGTGCTCTGCTCTCCCTGTGCCACGTCTCACCATTAACCAGGTCCTTTTTGCCACCCTTACAGAAGTTTTTTGAATTCAATTCAGGTTGTAGAGGGTAACACACAAGTGAAAAATTCCATGTTTCCTCGCTGTGTGAGAGGTGTGGCACTTTTCCTCTGTCTGGTCCTAATCCCTACAATTAAAAACCTGAAATTCAGTGAAATTAGATATATGGTGAGGTTTTTGAATACATATCCTTCAGTGGGTGATGGAAGAATTGGAAATTAGCCCTAATTGCAGGCAGTTTGGCATTTGTAATATTTCCAGTATTACTGGCAATAAAGATTTTTAGACTGGTTTTGAAAAGAATTTGAAATAAAACCCCAAAGCTTCTCAGTATAGAATGACTATAACCGTGTTAAATAACAAATAACCTATGCTGATGTTAGTGCAAAGAAGTCAACATTTAATATTTACTTTACTCTGATGCTGATGAGGATCAGACACCGAAGATATCCTGGAATTTTATGGCCTGAATTCAAAGATAAGGCAATGACAAAGAACAATGATTGTGTTATTAACCCCCTGCATGACAAATCGGGTCAGATTTCAGAATATTCTTGTAATATGGAAAGTTTAGAGTTTACTGCCAGCACAGCTTTGTTCTAGCACAGAAAATCAGAGCCAGGAGTGACTCCTGCAGGAGCATCCACCAGAGTGGTGACCCTGGGGGGAGAATCCGTGGATCGAGGGAGGATCCATGGATTGAGGGAGGATCCAGATCTGGATTCTGCTGCTGAGGAGGGGCTGCACAGACACAGAATGGGCCTCTGGGCAAACAGTTACAGAGCAGAATTCCTTGGCTCCAGAGCACTGGAGCCGAAGTTTCTTGGCATTCTGAGTGCATTCCTTTTCCAGTATGTGCTCAGAATAACTTGGGACTTTTTGAAGCAGAAGTGGGACAAACGTTTGCAGACAGAAAAGTCTGGGCTCTGCTTGGGCTGTTGGGCTTTGGGTGCATCAGGGTTTGTTCTTAGCACTGGGTGTTATTGGGTTCTAATCCCCTCTTCTGACTCAAATAATCCAAAAAGCCTGGCTTAAACTGGAGCAGATGCTGTTGGTTGGTTGTTCACTTTGAATGTTGGGAAAGTTTTGGGATCAGTCATTTGACCTTTTTTGGTCACTTTGATTTTAGCTTAGGAGGATGGACCTTAATGAAAGCCCCAGGTCAGTGCTATGCCTGAAATTTTAAATATTTTTTGTGCAGTTCTATGATTTTAAAGTAGCTTTAGTTTGGATTCCAATGGGCAAAGTCTAATGGGATGGGGGTTTCAGCAGTGTAACTCAGGCTTTGTTTAAAGTTTGAAGGCTCAGATCAGTTCTGAGTCAAAGAATTATTTCTGCTCCAAAGCATGAGTTACCCTGGGCAGTACAGAACATGTATTTCCCTTGGATGGGATGCAGTGTTGTGTTTTGCAATCCCTTTTTTCCAAAGGTAGGTCAGATCTGACACGTGGCAGCAGAAAAAGCAGATGAATACAAATCTATAATTTACCTGTAGGAAATGTCAATTCCAGTGTAAACACAGGGATGTAACAGTGGTGGGAATTGCTGAAATCCAGCACAGTGCCCAGGCTGGCTCTGCTTTCCCTTTTTCTGGATGTTTCCAGAATTCACTCTCCTGAGCAGACACATGGCAGAGTTTAATCCATTCCCAATAATCTGCTGCAAGTTTGACTCTGCTATCCAAAGATAAAGCAGGCAATTTGTAATTTATAGCAGCAAAACAACTTCCTTTCTCTTTCAAGTCCTCATTAATGACAGTAATAAAGATTTGAAGAAAACTGACTCTGTATTTACAGCCAGGTCTTTGGAAACTCTGACAGGAGAGACACTTGCAGAAATGAGTCCATTAGCTGTAGGAACAGTAATTAATTTATAAATCCTCAACAGCTGTTAAAGAGACTCAGCTTTATCTGCAAAGGCCCCAGGACTTTACAAAACTCAAACCAGCTTTCTGAATTTAAGGCAATTTCACTGAAAAACTTTCTCTTTTCCTGGCCTTTGAAAACCCTGCTGTGACTCTTCTCAACTTGCAAAGTCTTTCTGAATTCTCCTCACTGTGATGATGAAAGAATTGGCCAGACTTTGAGAACTGCCCTGATGAAAATCACTCTTGGAAGGACTCTAATAATAATAATAATAATAATTAAAATCCATTGAAACTCATCTAATACAAAGTACACATCAGGACAATCTGACATATTTGGCTGCTTTAAGTACTCAGTTCCCAGAGGATTGAATTTTGTAACAAAGCTTTCCAGTGCCTCATTCTAGCCCAGTAAAAACTAAAATTTTCCAACTCAGCCATGCATCCTTCATTGTCAGGGGGATGATGAGATGTGTGCTATCACTGGGGAGCTCACTGCTGCTTTCTAATGGGCCTTTGTTGTTCTAGGACAAAGACTGATTGATAAATTGCCTATAAAAAGTGGCTTTGGGATATTATTTAATTGTCAGTGAAGTCTCTATGTACTCACAGTTATGTCTCTCCTCACAACACCTGCAGTACAATCAATTCTCAGTTCCTGGCTGCAGTTGGCTCTCCCTGGAGCTCTGCACAGGGAGAGATAGAAGCACTGAACTGGAAGATGACTCCAATTAATTAGCTATGCCTTGGAGAAGAAAGAAAAAAGAATAATAAAGAGCAAAGAACAGCACTGACATTGGAAAGGTGCCACTGGAAGGTGTGGCTGCTCAGAGGAGGATGTTCCTCTGCCACGGGCAGCTGCAGCATTGGCAGGACCAAACACAACTCCAAGATTGCTCTGCACAGGTTTTGAGCAGCTAGAGGACATGACAAGCAAAAAGTTGACCAAAGTGTTTCCAGTTTCAGCTGGAGTGAGTGTGTGTTAGAACTAAAGGTGTTGCAGGGGTTGTGAGGTGAGTGATGCCCAGGCTCATGCTCTGCTCTGTCCTGCAGGCTGGCAGTGATGGTGAGAGCATAGGAAACTGCCCCTTCTCCCAGAGACTCTTCATGATCCTGTGGCTCAAGGGAGTCGTGTTCAGTGTCACAACAGTGGACCTGAAGAGGTAAGAAACACTTGATTTATTGCAGCAGCCTTGGTGGAACAGAGCTTTTTATGGCTTACAGGCTGCTTTTCTGAAATTAAAATCTGTGCTAAGAAATGACCGAGCCAACCTGGATGTCAATGGTGCATTCATTGATGGTTTAACCAAAAAGAATGGGCCTGGTAAGTTCTCTTGAATTTCTTCAGTGATGCTGTTCTGTAAAACTCACACAAAGTCTTTTATAACTGAATATTGACTCTGCTGACTTCACAGCAAGATCCCCTGATGGATATTTTTAATCAACCACTCTCTGGTCAAATCTCTGATGGATAATTGTCACAAACAATGGGCAGCATCCTCTTTTTTCTTAATGTTTTTAAGACTATTTTGGTTATTGTGCAATAATAATGAAAATATTTGCCCATGAGTTAAATCCAAGTGAAATGAGTAGGAAGAAAATGTAGAATATTCTGCCTTTGTTCAGTGTCAGCCAGGATTAAATTATGATGCTGTCACCTAAATTGCAACTGCTCCTCTATGAAATGAGTACCTTGGTGGCTAAAACCAGTGAGAAGTGAATCCAGGAGTCTTAATTTCCTCAGGCTGGGCATTCTTTTTTATGAAAGTGCTAAATTCAGCAGGGGCCTCGTGTTTGTTTTGGGTGTGAGGTCATGTTTTCCCAGCACTGATGGAAAACTCTGTTGGTCCCAGCTCTGCAGAGAGGGGGAGGCTGCCAGTGCCTCCAAACCTGAATTTCAGGAATAAAGCCAACAGAAACACACTGTTCTGCCCTGAATCCAACGTGGAAGGGAGAAATCACCCTGCTGGACTTCACCTCTTGGGATTTTTTTTTTTTTTTTTTTGAGGGTGGTGATTTGTTTGGGTTTTAAAAATCCCTGAAATTGCTGTTTCAGTGCTGCTGAGGAGTGTTAAAGATTTCCATGTGTGCTGAGGGGCAGAAAGCAGCTTTTGTCAGCTCTGGCTGCATTTGGAGCTGCTCAAAGAGCTTTTCTGGCCAGGGTGGCATTTCCCTGCAAATATTGGTGCTGCCAGCCCCATAAAGCAAATGTGTCACATCTTCCACCCAGCCCTGCCTGTGGTTTGTGCAAAGCCAGGAGCAGAACCTGTGCTTGTTGTAGTTTGGGATTTCCTTTTCCTCTCATGGTGGGCTTGTTTAACCTATTGCAGTTACTGGGATGGGCAGGAGGAGGAGGTGGACAGAGATATTTTAGGCTTGGAAGGCTTTTTACTGCTGAACCAGTTTAGGTATCATTAAAATGCCAAATATTCCTGATGAATTGGCTTTATTTTGTGTCCCCTTGGCAACTTGGAGTTAATTGCATGGGGGAATGGGATGTAAGACTTAACTTTTAGCTTATAAATTGCTTGCAGATGTTTAAAGTTGACCTTCCTTACACAAGGAAAGCTTTCTTTCAGGGATTTCTTTTTTTTTTTTTCTGTTGAGGAGGGGAAAACACAAAATAAGTGCAAAATTAAAGATCTGCAGGGGAATAGGTCAAATAAACCACCTTTGTGTTGTGCACTGAAGGGGTTCTCTGGGAAAGGAAACAAAGGACACTGAAGCTAATTCGGGTTGGAAGAGATTTTGATACAAATTTAATTCCTTTTAGACTTTATTTAGATGCCCATAAATACAACTGGAACACCGTGGATTGATCAATAGCCAGTGGCAGAGCAGTGCAGCTTGCAGATCATCACATCCAGCCAAGTGCTTAATAGGAAATGTTTGATATCAGATGGGGCTGTTTCCCTTTATTATCACCACCAGAATGATAATAAATGTTAGGTGGGGCTTTAATATTGCCACAAGAAACTGCTTTTGTGAGCACATTATTCCAGCTAATCATCTCCTGTTAGACACAAACTCAAAGAGCAGAGCAGGAATTATTTTAAACAACTGAATTTATTTTGTTGGCCAAAACCAGAAAAAAAGGCTTTGCTTGCCTCTGCCTCACAACATCAGTGCTGCACGACAGCAAGGCCAGTTGTGGCTGTTTGTGAGGCTGAAAAGGTCATGGTTGGGTACAAAAGTTCACAAGAGAGGGACTTGGGACACAGGAAAATCTGAGGCTGACTCTGCTGTGAGTTTTACCCTCCAGAGCTGCACTAACAAAGGCACATTCTGCACTTCTCAGCTCTGCTCTCAACACACAAAATATGCACATAGGCAAAGGAGGAGGGCAGTCCCACCCTCGGCAAGGACTCGGCCATTTCTTCCTTCTCTTTGGGCACACAGAGGCTTCATTCTTCCCTTCTGGGCAGCAGCGTTTCAGCTCAGAGCTGCAGTGCACAAACCATTTGTTGGGCTTGGAACAGCACTCAGGGCCAGCTTGCCTTCAGCTGAGTGCTGAAATCCTGTTTGAAGCGTCTTCATTTGGAGTTTTTGCAGTTCCTTTGACAGGCAAAGCTTAAATAATAATGATATGAAATATTAAAATGAAATATTCAAGACCACCAAGAGGTGAATCCAACTTCAGCACTGCTGAGGAAATGAGGTTTTAGGGCTGACTTTTCCCCATGTAACTCTTCAGATCCTCATTGAAGTTTTTGTGTAATTTATAAATGTATTACATTTGAGGGCTGGGTTTTGTCTTCTCCACCAGAAATAATTTGCATGTTAATTACTATCCTGGTTTGTGGCAAAGCCATGAGATGTTTATACCTTAATTCTGGGGGTAGTGATGGCCAGATAATGAATGTGGCCCTGCCTCCAAAACCCCTGGTAAACTTCGGGGTAGGCACAAACCGTGCTGGAGTTATTTGGAGTGGTTACAGAAGGTTTTTTGTTTGGGTCTGGTTTGTTTTTTAAGCTCTCCAGCTTTATCTCTGAAGTAAAACTTCATTGTAACATTAATTGCCTTTTTGTTTGGCCGTTGAGGGAATTTGTACTCTGAGCCTTTTAGGGCTGTTCCTCTGTGCTTGTGCTCCAAGGGCTTGTTTAGAATCTCCTGGCAGGAACAGCAAACTGGAAGTCAAACCCTGAGTTAAATCTGGGCCTGGGCTGTGGGATCTCAGTCTCTGCTTGCTTTCATTTGAAAGGCCCAGGTGGTCTGACTGCATGAATAAAATGCTCTGAGACTCACTCTGGTTCTTTGGAAAACTTAGTTAGTTAGTTTTTTGGAAGAATGTGTTTCTGAATTAAAGCTTGCCTTTGATAGTATTCCTGCAGATCCGGTGGTCTTGCCTTTGTTTGTTTTTAAAATAACATTCCTTTTGAGGAATTTTATCTGGCCAACATGGGGAACTGGAAGGGAGCCACGATGACTTCCTGTAATTGTTGGGAGTTACAAAGCTGTATTTAAATGAAGTGTTAAGCTACTTAAAGCATTACCCATGACAAACTTTAAATCCTAAAAGTGAGAGAGTGGTGGCAACTTTTAGCGAGAAATAACTTCAAAATTGAAAAGAGTTAAATTCTTGTGTTCATAATGTTTCCATCTCCTGGCTTAAAGCAGGGTGTGGAATATTCTAAAGTATGAAAATCACTTTTCTCATTCAGTCTTACAAGTAAGCACACTTATGCTCTATAAACGGGGCAGCAGTGGGCAGGACATGAAATTCTGGCAGGGGTTCTTAATTTTGTAAGAAATAGAAAACAAGCCAGACTTGTAAGCTGGGCTCAGTGTGGAGTCCAGCTGCTCTCATGCAGGACTGGCTTTGTGCCTGTCACCAGTTCAGTTTCCCTGTCTGGTGTCTTCAGGAGCATTTCTTGAGCTGCAGTTCCAGTTTGCAGTAAATCCAGTTTGCTGCATGCCTGGAGCTGGCTCAGGAACGGGGCCAAGCTGGACAAGGCTCGGTCCCACTCTGGGGTTCTGGTCCAGTCTGGATTTGTTCAAACAGGAGCCAAGGGGCAGCTTTACCTTGGCTGAGTTTTCAGCTGGGCCTGCAGGAGGTGGTGGCCAGGCTGCTCTGCTCTGCCTGAGGGAAATGTTAGTTAGAAATAGAGTTAGAAATGACTGAATATTTCAGCTTTTTGCTCTTTCTCTCATGTCTAATCCCAGCGTGGGGATTCCTCTCCCAGGTGTGCTGCTCTTGTTTGTAAATACCGTTTTTTCACTGGGGGAAACTGAAGCATGATTTTAAACATGATGTTCAAGCATCTGGAACCAAACTCTGGGCCTGTAATAAATGGTTTATACACGGGGCTGGATCAGAGTTACTTCTTTGCAGAGCAGCTCAGTGTGAGGGGGGAGGATTAGCACAGATTATTCTATATATAAACTTCTGTAGGGCTGGGGAAAGAGGCAGAGTGTTTGTGTGGTGTATGTATAGATATCCCTCTTCTAGTCAACACTGTATTGATTTGAGAATAAACACAGCCAGAGGTAAGAGGAAATTGGTTTTAATTGTTTAAATGAATTGTTAGCAGGTCTATTCAAAATGTTTAGTTGTAAACTCACTTTTTAGAAAGAAAACTGGTGGTGTCTATTTAAAGCTGAGGATGTGCAAAACCTCAGCAGTGCTTTTGTGGTTGTAGCAATTAAATTTTGTGCCCTGCTTACACTTTATGGGTTGGCATGTCACCCCAGGAAACCAGCAGACCTTCAGAATCTGGCTCCAGGCACTCACCCACCCTTCATCACATACAATGGGGAAGTGAGAACAGATGTGAACAAGATTGAAGAGTTCCTGGAAGATGTTCTGGCCCCACCCAAGTAAGTGTTAAACTGATAATTTGTCACCTCACATAGGCACAGTTCTCACAGGGCATTTCTGCCCTAATTGAGATGTTCTTCAGCATCAATAAACTGAAGAACATGGAAGATAGTTCTTGTCATACTTTCCTCCATTCAACTCCCTCATCTTTATATCAAAAACTCTTTTCTCTTTAAGATTATTTTTAAATTATCCTTTGTGTATACCCCAGTCATCCTTTCTACACTTTGAAACTCTTCCTTTTGGTGACAGGCACGTTTATGTCCAAATAATGCAAATGAAGATGAGTCTGCTGTACAAAACCCAGTCCTAAACTATAATGAGAATGAGTTTTAGTTATGTTTAAACTTTCTCCAGACTCTTGGCTTTCTGCTCTTCAGCTGCCAGGCAGATCCAGACACTGCCTTTAACAGACTGAACTGTTTTGTGTTTTTAGCATGGCAAAACTTCAGGCTTTTGTTAAAGGATGTGGAGTCCATAATTCTCTGATGTTAATTGAAATGGAAAACCCTTTATTTTGCTTACAGATGTGTGATGTGTTTACAGATGTGTGATGGATTAAGGGAGCTCTGGTGCCCCTGGGCTGCCTCAGAAACTCTGCCTGTACCAAATGTCAGGTTCAAAAAGCAGGAAAGAGCTTTGGTGTCCCTGTGGGAAGTGCTGGGTTTAAAACCTTTAGTGTGTGACACTGCACTTCAGAAGCAGGTCTGGAAAAGGATCAATTAGTACCAAAGTGTCATTTTGTGCTCGTTAATAGATAGTGAGCACCATTCTGCAAAATGTGCTGTAGATCTGCTCCTTGCTGCTTTTCAGGTACCTGAAACTCTCACCAAAGCATCCAGAATCCAACACTGCTGGAATGGATATATTTGCCAAATTTTCTGCATTTATCAAGAACTCTAGACCAGAAGCTAATGAAGGTGGGTCACTCCTGCTTTCACTGCCTTGTGTCTGTCAGAGCTGCTCTGTGGGAATTGCCTCCCTGGCAGATTTAGCTGCATGTTGGTGGACACTTGAGAGTCCAATGAATTAAAAGCTTATTTAAATTTAATATCAAAGATTTCAACTTTTGAAAGAGAACTTCAGTCAGAATTTCAGTGGGGTGTGCATGGTTCATGAATATCCCTGGCACTGGATTTTCTCTGTGCAACAGCCACTCAAAACTCTTGAATGAAAGATAAATATTTCAACATCCAGAAGGAAATTTCAGGCAGTTTGTCTCATACCCCAATGGTTGAATTTCTGTGCATCTGCTGCTCTCATTTCTCCTGTCTAGGACTGAGGGCTCCCATCAGAGTTCTGAGCTAAGCTTAGTTTGTGTCACTTCCATTAAAGGATTAAAACCTTTCTGTGTGGAGGGAGAGCAGGAGATTTCACACGAGGGATCAATAAGTGGTAAAGAACCCCACAGCTGGGCCTTGAAGTAGTTCAGTACAAATCAATTTTATCCTCAAAGTACTTAGAGGGAAAACCAAACTCAGGGAATCAGGATTCCTTTGTGCTGCATTTCAAAGGGAGAGATGCAAAATATTTGTAAAGAGTTGGGAAATAAAAGGGGGATTTGATGGGGTGTGCTGCCCTCTGCTGCTGCATTCCATAAACCTGCTGCAGCATCCCACATCCTGCTGTGCTCCAGCACCAGCCTGGCTGCTCTGGGTTTGGTCAGGGCTGTTTGCTGAGCATGTGACATTAAACAGATTATGTTTAAATGTATATAAACCCCAGCATAGCTTAATTCTAATCAGTTTAAGCCAGTTAGGCACAGTCTTAAGAAACTGACATAAGCCAATTTTTAAACCAAAAATAAACCCTTGTGGGCAGTCTTACAGTATTTTAAATTAGTGCAAACTCCTGTATTAGTCAGCTTTAAAATGACCTGCATATGTGGGATATTTAAAGAGATTCTGGTCCAGTTTCAGTGTTCTGGTGAGCACACTGGGGCCAAGGGTTACAAACCCTTCAGTGTTTGTGGGTAACACAGGGATGTGGGGTTTGGATTTCAGATCTGGTAGCAGTCTCAGTTTAATATTTGTTTTGAAATCATCCCTTCCTGTGCAGCCTTAGAACGTGGCCTCTTGAAAACCCTGCAGAAGCTGGATGAGTACCTGAACTCCCCTCTCCCAGATGAGATCGATGAGAACAGCATGGAGGATGTCACAGTCTCCACCCGCAAATTCCTGGATGGAAACGAGATGACCTTGGCAGACTGCAACCTGCTGCCCAAACTGCACATTGTCAAGGTAAAACCTGGGGGGTTTCAAGGGGGAAATGCAGCAGGAAATATTTCATGGTTTGTGACATTGCTGAGCCCAGTTAATTTCGGCTGTCTGTAAGTTTAACTGCACTGTTAACACCCGCACTTGTGCAAGGTTTGAGTCACAAGGGCTCTGGGCAGGAATGGAAACCCCATTTCCCTGCACTGACCCCGTGGTGTCAGGGAGCTGCAGAGCTCACAGGGAGGAGGAAGGTGAAGATCAGGTGAGCAGTAATGGCTGAAGTGGATGTCTGCTCATTTCTGTGGAGGAAACTGCTCCAGAACAAAGTCAATGACACAGTGGGAAATAAAGGGATTGTATGAAAAAAACAAGTTGGAATCTTGGAAGAGGCAGCCTGGGATAACCACAGGAGTGCAGATGTGCCCACATGAGCGTGGTTAATTCCTCTCCCTGCCTGCAGTGATGTGTGTCAGTTCTGTACTGCAGATGGAGCCACAGGCTCAGTTTCTGCTGCCTGCAGAATTTCCCTGGGTGAGGACAAACCCCAAAGGGAGCGAGGCAGGAGCAGCTCTGAGGAACAGCCAGGGCCAGGAAAATCCCTCAGGAACAGCCTCTGGAAACTTCAGGAGTCATTCCAAGTGTCCAAATTGGAAGGATAACTTCACAAGAGAGTGACCAGGGCTGGAAAAGTGTTTTAAATTAAGGATGTAAATTCATAAAGTAATTCTTTCTTTCCAGGTGGTGGCCAAAAAATACCGCAACTTCGAGATTCCCAAGGAGATGACAGGGATCTGGAGATACCTGACAAATGCTTACAGCAGGGATGAGTTCACCAACACCTGTCCTGGGGACAAGGAAATTGAAATAGCTTACAGTGATGTAGCCAAGAGACTCACCAAGTAATCAGCACTTGCAAAGGATGGCGTCCTGCATATCCCATAACAATGCTTCTAACAGACTGCTCTTTTCATATCAAATAGCAATTGTTGTGTGCATGAACTCGCAGTTACTCCAAGTCACGGTGGATAGACCAGGTACAGTCATTACCTAAAGTTTGCAGACTTTAATTACAGGTTTGTTTTTTCCTGACCTCCTCTCACAGCCTTCCACCACGATCCATTCAGTCGTGCTCCTGCTGCACTGGGGTGACTCTGGATTCTTCAGTGTGAAGGGTTGTCTTGCCCCTGCTGCTGTTCTCTGTAAACATTTGGTCCATGATTGATTTGTCCAGGAATTGGTTTAGGATCTTGTCTCACTCTATGGTACAAGGAATATTTATGTATTTTGGAATTTATTGCTTTTCCAGAAGATCTGTGACACATTGAACTGTACCTGCTTGTCTATCCTATTTACATAGAGAAGGGAACTTAGTATCCAAAAGAGCCATTTGCAAAATATTTGGCAATGTTTTGTTGGTTTGTTTTGTTGTATTTTTTAAAAATCTCTTGGATTTGAAGTCACTGTAGTGGTTGAGAATGGACTCAATGTGAACCTTGGATTTGAATGACCTCAGCATCAGGGAAGTTTGAATCCAGGCTTAGGAGCTGGGCCAGGAAGCTCAGAGCTCAGATTTGAAGTTTATTGTGTCTTCAAGAGTTTGAGGAGATTTAAACACCTGCATTGTCTGAATTTTGAGTTGCAGCAGACAAATAATTGTCAGGATTTCCCATCAGGAAGCAGCAGAGTTGGAAGCTGCCCTCTGCTCACCTTAAGAATTGCAAGTGGCTTTCTTTTTGGTAGTTAAGAGCCTTTGTTTTGTATAGGTCTTTTTGGTGATTTTTACTTCAAAATCTGTTCTGTCATAGCCCAAATCCATGGAAACTGTAGTGTCCTAACTCTGGGTGGGGAATAGCAGTGCAATGATGAGTGATGCAAAATGGACTGAGAGCCATGAAATGGGAACCTCTTAATGCCCTTTCTTCCCTGAAGAAAGCTAAAGTGACCTTTAAAGAGAACATTTGCCTTAAATGATAGTAGGTTTTTGGTTTTTTTCCTGAAAGGAAATCTGGGAATTTTGTAAAGAAATGGTGGTGGAATCCAGTCCTTCCCATTGAATTGATCCCAATTGTTTCTGTGCACCTGGACTGCAGTTTTGCATACTCATAATCATTGCACTACTATACTTAAATCTTTTTACAGCAACACTGAGGAATAGCACTACAATTTTTTTAAAAGCAATTTTCAAATGTTTCTAAACCAGGGAATAGTTTTCTTGTTTAAAATTAATGGTTTTGATGCGTGAAATAAACTGCTAGTTTATTTTTAAAAGACCATCATAAACAACTCCAAAGAATGCTAGACTTATATGCCTATTT
This sequence comes from Sturnus vulgaris, assembly GCF_052056855.1. Classification (NCBI taxonomy): domain Eukaryota; kingdom Metazoa; phylum Chordata; class Aves; order Passeriformes; family Sturnidae; genus Sturnus; species Sturnus vulgaris. The sequence goes on from NC_142266.1 coordinate 6,471,915, forward strand.
TTTTGTAAAGATACTTTTATATTTAACTGATTTTAGAAGCTGGAAAGTGCTATTCCTGCTAGGTTGTTCTTGGAATATTTAACATTCTGCAATAACGTGGAAATGCTCACATAAACACTTTTATACACTAATTTTTTTTTTTTTTTTTTTTTTTTTGGTAAGCACTGGCTTTCTGAAAACCAGCCTGACTTTTCTAAGCGTCCTGCTTTTGCTACTTTATGTACCCATGGAGTTAGTTCCACATTGAAGAGGAAGAGAATCAGATCCATATTTGTATACCTGGCTTTGTGGTGCCTTGCCTTCCTAGAGCTAGAATTCCAATATTAAGGCACTTAGCAATCCTGTCACATCTCTTTCAAAGGCAATTCTCCTAGATCCACTAATCCCTGTTCTGATTTGTTACAGGAACGTTTAGGCACAGAGGGAGTGACCTGGGTAGGAGAACTTTAACTGTAGCCCTTTAATAATTACTGTATTCTAATGTCACCTTCCCCTCCTGAATAAACCTATAAGAATCCTCGGTGGGGCTTCAGTCTCTGCTATAATGTGACAGCTAAAAAAGAGGAATTACTTTTTTATTTAGATAACAGCATTTTTAGTGACACATAGGGTGAAAAAAAACCCCAAACCCAGCCCTCCTTGGTTTGGTGCTCCTGGCCATGGTGGAGTTGACAGAGCTGTAGGAAGCATGTGATTGTGGGCATATCTTTGGTAAGTTTTTAGCTCTCCTTTCAAAAATAGAAGAGGATGGCCCTTGGAAGTTGTGCTGCTGGGGTTGTAGGAGTCAGGCTGTGCTCCTTTCCCAGGGAATTCTCCCTGGAGTGCAGAGTGCAGGGCACCCACAGCCAGGAGTTCCACCTCCTTAAACACCAGCTCAGGCTCCTTCTGGAGATAATCCCTTCCCTCTGCTGTTCAGGCAGCCTCCAAACCATTCTCCTTCTCCCTCAGTGTTTTAATTGTGTCTGAGAGTTTGTAAACAGACTTCAAGCTGTCTGTGACCAGTGGATTCCTTATCTCAGCACAGTGGAGCCTTTCCCTCGGAGCTGGAATTCCAGTTTGGCACTGTTAACTGTCCTGGGTGTCTCTCAGGCTTCCTGCTGCAGTTTTGTTGTGGCAGGAGCTGCCCCAGCCCCTCCTGGCTCGGGCAGGGAGCAGGAATCTGGTGGAGAGGAGCAGCTCCCAGCTCTGTAGGTGATCCCTGCACAGCAGCAGGGAAAGGCAGCGTCTGGTGTGGGCAGAGCACTTTCATCTGGCCCCAATCACCAGCTCCACACTAATTAAAAAAAAGCCCTTTCATAACTATGTAAATTCTTGACTTCTGTCAACTTGTTTACAATCTGATCTTTAAATGCATTTTTAATTTCATCAAACAGCAATTAATCTACCCCCTGTTTAAATTTAAAATGCTGCTTCTAGCCCCTTCTCCAATTTAAAAACAGCAGTTACCCTTTCAAGTAGGCATTCCAGTTTGCAAGTTGGTTGCATGTATTAGCATGCTGAATAACTCACTTTATTCTCAAGCTGAAATATGCTTAAATTCGCATTAAAACAGGTGACTTGTGTATTTCCTGAACACAAAGGGAAAATCCATCACCTGCACCCTGTTTCTGTGTGGGAGAACAATTATCCTAGGTGCATTATTATTTTGTTTTTTTCCCCTTAACAAAGCTTTCCTTCTTGAAGAGATCCCTGCTGTGGAAAGGCTGGCCCGTTGAACAAGAGGTGTGTGGGACTTGTGGAACAATTCCATCCCCTCCACAGCTTCCCTGGATGTCCCACACGGGCAGTCCCAGCTTTTAACTTTACATTTTCCCATAAAATCCGTGTTTTCTCCACACTGGGCATGTCCAAACTGATCAGAGCTGCGTGCAGCTCCGTGATAAGGAGAGAGATGTAATCAAATTTTTATGCTAAAGCAGCAAATTAGCATTTGGTATCAAAGGAGCACAGACAGGAATAAATTGGAGCTGCTGGAGCCAAACCCACTGATGCCTATCTGGGTGCAGAACAAAAAGTGGTGAAGTGCAGCCAACTCTGCTGCTCTCCCTTTGCCACTCAGAACCATCTGAACACTTGCAGTGAAGATTTTTCAGGACAAGGCTCTAACCCAAGTGAGAAATGCTCCATCTGCCCCAAACCCTGTGCCACCAACTCCTGTGTTTTGTTTCTGGAGGGGGTGGGAGCAGGATGATGGGATGGAAACTCCTGAGACAGGACATCAAGGATTGGAGTGTGGTTTGCAGAAATACTTGAAGAGTTGATATCATTTGTTGTAGTTTGCTTATGTCTTTCACTTTCTGGAACATCTTTTACAGATATACCAGTATACTGCTGGCAGCTATTGTTAAATAAAATTATATTTTCACTACCAAGCAGATCTTTCTCTTATTTCTGAAGATTTCACGTTGGAATCCAGGACTGCAGGGTGATGGGCTGAACTGCACAACACAATTTATTGGTAATTATATTCTTCATTCTTGCCCTTCAGGTTCAGGGGTTTTTCAGTGATTTAAGGCACAATTAGTGTTATTTCTAACATTATAACCAGCTGTGATGCCCCTGAGAATTTAAAACTTCCTTAAAATTAGGAACAAGTTGGGAAATAACAACTTTCCACAAATTCTTTAAGAGAAGTGAGATTTATTTTTTTCCAGATTTTCAATGGAAAGTTAAGAACAGATCTTGGTAGCTTGATTTTCTATGGAATGCAGGTTTTCAGAGATGTGTGAGATTCGATTACAAAGACACCCAAAGAGTATCTCTAATATTTGGCACCTCTCTATTATTTGGCATCTCTCTATCTGTGACCCTCCCCGGGATCACTATCTGGCACCCCCCCCGGGGTGTTTGGTTTAGCTTTATTCCCTGAGTGGCCATTTCAGGAGCTGAGATTGAGCTGATCCCATTACAGAATTCCTGGATTTCAGAGCTCTTGTTCTGAGTTTCAGGTGGGTTTCTTTGCTGGCTTTTGCTTTCAAATAAAATGCAGCAGCTCTGGCAGTACCAAAATGTTTTAATCTGGGTTCGTGTTTTTTCCAGGACTGTGGCTGAGCAAGCTGGGGTCGTGATGGCAGTGTTTAAAATAATCAGTCATGAAGGTGAATTAATCAGGAGATAATTAATGAAAAGCCTTAATTTCAGGGGACATCCAGAGCCTGGCCTGCAGGTGGGAGAGGGGAGCAGGGGAGGGGAGCAGCTCTTCTCCCCACAGAGCTCCTGCTCTGGGCCTGGCTCAGTTTGGGCTGAGCTCTCCTCAGGCTGGTGCTGGATCCTTTCCAGAGCTGGGAAAAGAGAACTCATGATTCTTTGAGTCAAGAGAAGAACTGCTGTGTTCTTACCACTGGACAGGGAGATGAAAACGGTTGCTAAACAAAGATCAAACATGTGAACTTTATAAATAAACAAACAAAATTGACGCTAAGGGACGTCTGAGCTCCTTTGCCTACGGCAAAGGGCTTGGCAGGACCTAGGGAATGACTTTGTCAGTTTGCACACGGAATTCATATTTTAAAGAGACTGATTAAAGTGATACTGCTTCTCTTAATGAGCCTGAAGGCAGCACTGGGGAAAACATCCCTGTCCACACACGGGGGGAATGTGGGGGAGAGGAGAAATCATTTATGGGGCTGAGCTCTGAGTGCAGAGCACAGCAAGGTTCTAAATCCTAATGATCCTCAGTGATTAAAAATGCTGATTGGGGCAGCAGGTTTGAGAGGCTGCCAGGGAGGGAGCTCAGGCAAGGCTGGGCAGCAGGGGCTGCTTTGATCTGTGCATTCCCAGCCCCTGGGCCAGGCCTGGACCTGGACCATAGAGTGGGATTGCTCAGTGTCTTACAGAAAGTTGGTACTTGGAGTGAGAGCACAAGCAGACAGATGTTATTTGTAGTTTTCTTCCTTCTGTGAAGTGGTGTGGGTCAGAGTCCTGCCCAGCAGGGACACTGGTCAGTCCTGGCTCCCCATTCCAGCATCAAGAACCCTCCATGCTCAGCAGCTCCTCCTGTTTTTCTCCCTTGCTTCCATGGCTTTGCTGCTGCCTCTATCCAGATGTTTCCAATGCAGAGCAGCCCCAGCTCCTGCAGGGAGCCCAGCAGCTTCTCCCAGGGGAACTCCAGCTCCTGGATGCTCCTGCCATTGTGGGATGTCAGGAAAAAGATGAAGAGCCCCCAGTTGTCTTCCTGAACCATTTCCTGCCTGAGGCTTTGCTGCCTTTAAACACAGAGCAGAAGAGCATGGACGGCCATGTGGAGCTCCTGCTCAGCTGCTGGAGGTTGTTTTGGGGGTGAAGTTCTTGTTGGGAAGAGCCTAATGAGGAATGGGATGATCTGGATCCCTGGAGTTGACTTTAGAGGCCGTGAGTTCATTTCTTGTCTGTCAGGCAGGCTGTTCCCATTTGTTGTGAAAATGTAATTAAAGTGTAGGGTGAACTATTCCCCTTTCCATAACTGGGTGCTTTTTCCATTTCAATTAATTTAATTTCAAAAATTCCAAGTAATCATTTCCTTTGGAAGATTTTGGTGGCATTTCCCATCTGTAGCTACACTCATCTCCCTCTGAGAGCTGAGTGGGGGAACCTAACCTGGCCCAAACTCTCACGTGTGGCTCCAGAGGAGCCCCAGCACTGCTGCACCTCCTGGCAGGAGCTCCTGGGGTGAAGAGAGGAGCTGAGGTCGCTGCCCTGGAGGTTGCTTGAGGACAAGGGCACGTGCTCTGAGGAAATTGGTTTTTATTAGCAGTGCTGGTCACAGTGACTCCAGTTTATCAGCTCCTGGCTGCTGGGAGCCAAAATCCAGCAGGGTCACAGAGCTCTGTGCCTTGGAGCTGAGATTTTCCATCCAGCCTGGGTGAGTTGGTCTGGATCCATGGGCTCCTGCCCTGGATGTGTTTGGAGCACAGCTGGGGAATGGAGCCTGTGCTGGTTTTCCTGTCACTCAGGGCAACTTCAGCTGCTGCCTGGCTGCCAGGTGGCATCACCTGTGGCACAGGAGCCAGGATGCCCAGGCAAGGACAGAGGGCAGGAAAGTGCTGGGAGCTTTTACAGCTCCTGCTTTGGGGGATTTAAAGTGTGGGCAGGCTTGTGCTGCTTCAGCTACTTCTGAGTTTTAATTTCCTCAGGCAATTGCTCTTGTAGGGACTGGGAGTTCCTGCAGTCTGTGTTTGGTTGTTTTTTAAGGCAGTGGTTGGCTGCACCCACTCACCCAAGAATCAGATCCACAACAGCACAGGAACATTTACTGCAGGCTCCATGCATGGGCTTGGTGAGTTTGAAGTGTTCAGGGTGAGATTTCTTCACGGGGCTTTAATTTCCCAGCTTTTTGTGGCCTTGGAGCCAGAGTCAGCACCAAGGAGGAGTGTGAAACAATGCTGCTCTGACCTTTGGCTGAATTCTTCTCTGTGAGGTTCCTTGAGGAGGGAAATTTTGCACACTTGCAGGCAGTTCACAGGATGAGATTGTCCCTGGGTCCCTCCAGGCAGCAGATTGTGACAGCCCAGCTCAGGCAGTCTGAGATCCTTTTGTGCCAGTGGGCAGTGAAAGATGCACATGAGCAAAGCTCACAGCGTGACCTGCCCGAGGGGGCCGTGATCCAGAGGCACCAGTGGCCAAAATCCCTTCTCGGGCTCCTTCTGGCCTTCCCCTCCAGCCCTGACTTCCTTTATGAGCAAAATTCGTTCAACTTTCCCATGGAACCTCTGGGTTTGTCGTGGCTGCTGCCCTGCCTGAGCCAGCTGGCATTTCAGTGGCTGGGGGTGCAGGGTTTGGGGCAGGCTGAGGATGATGAAAACCTGCTGGGGGCTCCTGAGGGCAGCTCCTGCTCCAGAGCTCAGCTGCAGGTGCTTGACTCTGGCTCCAGATGGTTTGAAGGCCGTGCTAGAGGAGGGAGAGGCTGCTGGAAGTTCGGGATGGTTGGAAGAGAAGGATCCTGAGTATCCTAACACGACTCGGGAGCCTTTGAAGTTCTCCTGCCATCCCTCCCGGAGCTGCACCTTTCATCCCTCGCCAGGCTTCCCCAGCTGGAGCCATGAAAGGGAAACTACAGAAGCCATAAATCCTGGCTGGTAACATCTCCACTGGGGAGATTTCACAACGAGCCCGAGCTGCTGCAGAAGATAAGAGAAGGCCTTGAATCCCAGGCAAGTCGGGGCTGGTTCCTGGGAAGAGCTGAGCTCCACAGCATCGTTGGGGGTCCCTCCAGCTTCCCTGGGTGCAGGAGCTGCCTCTGGGTGCCCTGGGGTGAGCCCCAGCCTGGGGCAGAGCTCCCCAGCCCTGAGCCCAGGGCAAAGCTGTGTTTTGGGTGGAACAGCCCCTCTGCGTGGTCCTGCCGTGGTTTTGCTGCTCCCAAGGGTTGATCTTATCAACCTGCAGGAGCTGGGCTGACAAATCCCTGTTTCAGCAGAACCCCCTGTGCAGAAAGGCCAGGAGGGAATCCAGCAGTCCTGATCCCTGCTCTGGCCACACTGGCTGGCTGGAACAGAAGATGAAAGGTGAGAGATCTTTGGATCTTTGTATCCTCTCCTGGCTTTATCAGCAGTGTTGGTTCAACACAGGGGAAAAGCAGCCTGAACTGCCAGACAGCAAATGGGAGCAATTCCTGGGAATGCTTCCTGGAGTGAATGGGAATGTTGTTATGGGCAAGCTGGAATCAGTGCTGGACTCCTAATTTTATTTACAGCCTGGGGTTCTGCACAGAGCTCACGCTGGAGTGAACACTTGGCTCTGCAGGATCCAACTGTGCCAGGAGCTTCCTCAGCTTCCCATGGCAGCCTTTTCCTCAGCTCAGCAAATCTCCCTGTAAACTCAGGCCAGGAAGGATGGGTCAGTGGGGCAGCAGTGAGAGGATCACATGAGAGGATCAGTGGCACAACAATCCCAGAAGGTCTCAAGGCTCCACCTTAGGGGCTCTGTCTCCTTATTGGCATCACTGGTACCCACACCAGGAGAGGGAAATCCTGGAATGCTGCATGTGCTGTGGACACAGCTGCCCCAGGGCTGGGAAATGGGGCTCAGTGAGACCCCAAGGCCTGGGGTGAGGGACATGGAGCAGCTCCTGTCACATCTGGCCAGTGCCCTCCAACACAAACCTGCAAACCCTTCCTGTGTCCTTGGCTTTGCTCTGCTTGCTCTCTGGCTGATCCTCCTGTGATTCCCTTGCTCTGAAGCCCCCCAGCAGCACCAGCTCCAGCTGCCCTTCCATTGCCAGGTTTCCCTTCCCATCACAGGCAGAGAGGATCCGCTCTGGAATTTGGCTCTGACACCCAGACAAACCCCAGGCTCTGAGGAGGCACAGGCTGTGTCTAGGAATTCACAGCAGCAGCTGTTGGTGCAAACCTCAGCCAGGCAGGAGCTGCCCTTGCCCTGCAGGGATGACTTGGCTCTGGCAGGGCTGTGCTCACTCAGACTTTCTTGGAACAGGAGCCTCGGTATCAGCTCCATCCATGGGATCTTCCTCTCTTTTTGAGCTGAAAACCAAACCCTCAAATTGCTGCCTTATTGATTATTGGGATACAGGATAAGCCTTTGCAGTAAAGCAAAGGTTAAACAGTCCTGGCCTGCTGTCACCTGTTGGAGCAGGTGCTGTGGATTTGGGGCAATTGGGATTTCTGGGTCTGCTCCTGGCCTGGGGGCTCCTTAGGGCCCTGGGGATCCCTGTCAGCCACAGCTTCCCTGTCTGCAGCATTCCCATCTCTTACACCCTCTGGATTTCCACAACAGTGGGAAACAGTGGTGGAGATTCCCAGGAAAAGTCCTGGATGCACCAGGATGGAGAGCAGAAACCAGCCCAGGATCTGCTGTGTCCTGAGCCGGGACCTGCGGCAGGAATTCCCGCTCCCCCCAGGTGTCCCCAGCTTTGGTGACACTGGGACAGTCCGGTGGGGGCAAGGCAGGAATGTGGGGCTGTTTCCAGGCGCTGCCGGGGCTGTGATGATCCCGCCGGCCTGTGGAGGTCAGCCTTGGCTCGGGGAATCTCCCCTTCCAGCCAGCCCAGCTCTGCTGCCTCTCGCTGCCCTCCTGCAGCTTCCTCCGCGTTCTTCTTGCTGATCCTGAGGGGAGAACACAGCGACGTTTGGGCTTGGCTTGGAGAAATGTTTGTCCCCCCCATTCCAGGCTCTGCCACATCTCCGATGTGCTGAGCTGTCCTCGCACCGGAGATGCAGAGGCGGACACGGACGGACACTGGGATTCCTTTTGGTGCTTTTCTGAGCTTTGGGGTGATTTTTTGTGGGAGTTCTCTGGATCTGAACCCTTTGGGTGTTATCAGAGCAATAATTCTTCCCATTTCCCACCCAGTCAAGCCAGGGTGGCACAGGGAGCTGCTGCTCCCTGGAGTGACTGTCCCCTCTGAGCCCCCATGCCAGGAGCATGTGGAGAAGGTGGATCCCTGTCTTGGACGAGCTCGTGTTCTCTGCCATTCCCAGGTTTCTCTGGATGCCACAGAGAGTGTTATTAAGCAGATGAAAGGCCAAGGAACGAGTTTGCTGTGCTTGTGCTTGCCCAGGGCTGAGCTTTCTGCCCCTCCCCAGGTTTTTGGTGCATCCGTCCTGCATCTAAGTCACTGCAGGGAGCTCCAGGAAGGGTCTGTGATGGTGATGATGGAGCAAAACCAGAGAATGTTTTGCTGCCTGAATGGTGGCAGGGCTGAGCCGAGTGACAATTTCATCTTTTGCTGTTGCAGCCTGTTCTACCCAAAAAAAGGGGAAAAGGGCACCCCCTCCTTCCAGAGCCTCCTTCCCCTGCCCTGCTCCTCGCTGACTTGTGTGCATTTCTCCTTGCACGTGTTCCAAGGGGGAATGGCCCCAGCTGGAGCCTGGTGGGGCTGGGCAAGGTGTGACATTGCTCTGCTCAGCACCCAGGGCTCTGGGGCTCACCCTGCCCAAAATGTGGGGGCAAACCCTTGGAGCTGGGCTGCTCCTTGTCAGGGCTCAGAGGGAAGGGAAGGGAGCTCCGGGCAGCAGGGATTGCTCTGCCCAGGACCCACAGCTGCCTCTTGCTGCTGCAGATCCTGAGGTTTTATTGCAGAGAACAGGAGCAGGGAAGTGTGGCTGTGCCGTGGGGCAGGAGAGGATTTCAAGGAGCAGATAAATCCCTGTAGGGCTGGGGAGCCTCGATGCCACCGTGGTCAGGGGTCTCTGGTCCCTGCTGGTTTCCACGGGCTCTGGAATCACTTCCAGAGCTCCTGGGCCCCTCAGATCCTGCAGAGCTCTTGGTTCTGCAGCCCCAAGGCAGGCTCAGAACCAGCAGGGATCCTCCTTCAGCTCCATCCCTCGGGATGTGCAGCCCCAGAGACGAGGAAGAACATCCTGAGCATGGGCAGAGGCTGAGCCAGAGCTGCTGGAGCCTCCCCGAGGCTTCTCCTGCCCTGAGCCAGGAACTCGGGGCTGGAGAGGTCAAACCTGAGAGGTTAAAGTGACTTTTCCTGGAATTCCACAGGAGAGAGGAGGGACTGGGAGCCTGGTGTGGGATAAACGAAGAGAGAGGGAGCAACACCTGCAGAAACAAGGGCTGGGAAGAGGCACCAACTCCCTGCTGTCCGAGGGAGAGGAAAACCAAAGGCACAGATTGAGGTTGGATGCTCGGAAAAATGCGCAGCTGCTGGGGCAGTGCCCCCTGTGGGGTGCAGGCTGTGCTGGAGCAGCCAGACTCGCTGCTGTGGGTAAACACGGGGTGCCTGGGGCCAGGGAACAGGTTTGGTGACTCCAGCCCTGCTTCCCCGGCATCTGTGGGCTCGTCCTTCCCTGTCCCACCGTAAACACACGCGCTGGATCTGGGACAAAAGTTCACATCCATATTCCTTTGCTTGGGCTCTGTCATCTGCTGCTGCTCTTGTTGGGAGCTGCAGAACAGCCCCCGGCCCCGAGAGGGATTAAACAAATGAAGCTGTTGTAGGGCTGTAATTTTAGAGAATTTTTTTTTTTCACCCTTCTTTTCTTTCTCCTTTACTAAAAAAATCTTTTGTGCACTTTGGAGTAAGCCTGTCGTATTTCTTGGAGTCTCCAGTGACTCCTTCATCCTACAGACTTTCTGGAGTCCTCCTTGTTAGGCCGAGGACTGCATGATTCATTGTGTGCTGGAGATTTAATACTTCACGGAAAACAGGCCCAGTTCAAATTTGTTTTCTTTCTTTCCCCCTCCTCTCTTTTTTTTTTTTTTTTTTTCCTTTTCTTGGCTTCTCACTTACATCCTGGAATTTCTTTTTTTTTTTTTCACATGATATAAAATAAATACCCAAATATGTCCAGGAGGAAATGATCCTGTTGGATTTTTTTTTTTTTAAGGCCATTAAAAACAATTTGGAGCTGTTCAGCTTTCTCAAGGGCTGTGTGTTGGGAAGACCCTCTCCCATCTCTCCTGGATCTCCATGAACAGCTCAGCCTCTGCTGCATCTGGAGATGTGTATCCTCAACCAAAGGCTTCTGGGGTTGCTTTTCCAAGGGTGAGACGTGGATTTTTAATGCCAAAAGGGACCTTTTTGGTTGTTGTCCCATCCTGGTGTGGATTAGCAGGTGATTCTCTGGGTCTGATGTCACCCACGTGCTCCAGCTGTGGCTGGGATTGGGATTTTCCCAGGACAAAATCCTCTGAGGGGCAGTGAAGAGGTGACCTGACCCTGGGAAGAATTAATTGAACCCTTTAATTAGAGGTTGCCTGCAGTGAGGTGCCTCTGTCCTGCCCGAGCTCCTCTTCATCTGCATCTTCCAAATCCATGGTAATGAATTCCTGTCCCTCTTGGCCATGACCTGAGAATTGATGTTTCAGAGGAGCCCAAGGCTGAGTTTCCTGGGATTTGGTTCTGGGATGAGCTCCTAGAGCAGCTCCTGACCTTTCCTGCAGCACTGCAGGAGCCTCATTTCCAACAGGGCCTCAGCACTCCCACAGCAGGGACAGCCTGGAGCCCATTCCTGGGATTCAGGATCAGCCTGGAGCCCATTCCCGGGATCCAGGGACAGCCTGGAGCCCATTCCTGGGATTCAGGATCAGCCTGGAGCCCATTCCCAGGACTCAGGATCCCTGCAGGAAGGTGGGTGAGCTCCCTGAGCCTGCTGGGTGCTGAGGATGCTCTGCTGTCCCCTGTCCCCTTGCCAGGGCTGTGGGGCACGGCTGCACCTCTGGTGCCAACCCCACACACCCAGGGGGATCCGTGGCAGAGCTGCTGTCCCCGTGTCCCCAGGTAAAACCTCTGCAGCTCCTCATCCTCACAGAAACGGCTCCCACCCCTCCCCGCAGGAGTTTTGGGGCGCCCCGGCAGCCCCAGCTCCCGGTCCCACACGAGGACACCCAGGGAAGGGGATCCTGCCCCCAGTGCCCTCCAAACCCACAAAACCTGGGCTGGGGAAGGTGGCAGCGGGGCCAGCTCTGTGCTGGGGCACAACCCGCAGTTCCAGCTCTGTTTAGTGCAGGGTTTGGGATTTTTGGCCGGGGAAGAAGCGCTGGGACAGACACGAGGTCACAGCCGGGAGCTCCTTGTGCAGGTGCATCCCACACATCCCGGGGGTGGCTCCGCCGCCTCCTCCCAATCTGCAGCCATCGCGGCGGGGCCGCGGGGCCCCGGGGCCGGCCCGGGCTCCTCCTGCCCAGCCCCGGCTCCTCCTGCCCAGCCCCGAACCGCGGCGGGCCCGGCGCTGCTTCCATGTGGTTCCGCCACCGGGGGCTGCAGCTTCCCGGCCGGGGTGGGGCTGGAATTGCTTCAGCCACCACCGAGCTTTAATCCCGGGCTGAGGTGACTCAGTGCCCCCGGGGGCCCGAGTTAAGCTCGCTCTCGCCACACTACGCATTATATATATATTTATATTTATTTATTTATGGGCAGTGGGGCTGCCCTCCCCAGGCACCACAGGCAGGCAGAGATACCCCGAGATGAGGAGTTAAGCGAACCTGTCTGACCTAAAGCCGGGCCCAGACAAGGAGCCCATCTGCGGTCGCTCGTGCAGCTGAGGCAGCTCCTCAAACCTGGGCTTTGCTCCCCAAACCTGGGCTCTGCTCCCCAAACCTGGGGTTTGCTCCTCAAACCTGGGCTCTGCTCCTCAAACCTGGGCTCTGCTCCCCAAACTTGGGCTCTGCTCCCCAAACCTGGGCTTTTCTCCTCAGGGGCTCTGCTGGAGCTGGCCCCACTCCTGCCAGTCCCGGGCACACCCTGCCCTGAGCCAGGGCTGCCTCCTGTCCCTGTGTCTGCAGGTCCGGCTGTCCCCTGCACCCCTCGGCGCGTCCTCATCACCCCGCAGCATCTCCCCGGCTGCTTTTCACCATTGATTTTGCTTTTCACCTGATCTTTCCCATTTGCAGAGGGCGAATATTCGGGCTGGTGTGGCGTCTCCTGCAGGTACCGCTCATGGCTGGAGATGCTGAGCACGGAGCAGAGAATCCCAAACCTCCCTGCCTTTAAATTTGGGCTCCGTCTGTGCCTGCTGAGCACACTTGGCTGCTGGCGGGGATGTAGCAACTCCCCAGCACACATGTTGGTGGTTTTGAGGGCTAAATTGGACCTTGGGAATTAGCAGCCTTGTAAGTCAATAACAACATGTCCTAATGAATGCAAGATGTCCCCAGGAAATGAAAGCTCCTCTGCTGGACTGGGATCCTGTGACTGGGGGAGAGGACCAGTAAACAAGCAGGAATGCTTCAGCTGGAGATGAGCAGGAGATACAAACTCCACATCTCGGCATTGCAAACACACCCCGAGTGTGGGTGGTGGTGGCGGGGGGAGCCCGAGCCATCGCCAGTTGTGAAACGTGGCCGTGTCTGACTCCTGAGTGTCCCCTGCGTCCCCCCGGCGCTGGGAAGCGCTGGGATGTCCCTGCTGCCCCTCAGCAGCGCGGCTGGGGTGACTCCAGCAGCCCCCCGGCCCTCTGGAGCCTGTCCTGGGGAACCCCTGTCCCTGTCCGTGTCCCTGTCCGTGTCCTCAGTGCGCTGCCTGGCCATGGTTGAGCCATCGGGGAGGGCCGGGAGCGGCTGCAGAAGGGAGGTTTGGGGCTGGGATTGGTTTTGGGGATCTGGCTGTGCTGGGAGGAGGGAGAGGGGCTGGGTGACACAGGCTGTGATGTCCCCTGGGCTGCCCCCATGGCAGGAGGGGGCTGTGGGTGAGATGAGGAGATTTGGGAGCAGAGTAATCATGGTGCGGCTCATGGGGCATCACCAGTGGCACAAGGGGCTTTGTCCTCACGGGACAGGAGAGCGAGCGGCCTCATGGATCCCTCTGGGGGATGGCACCTCGGGGGGCTTGTCCCTCAAACCAAAACCTTTCCCCCAAAGCGACACCTCGCCCAACTCCACCCTGGAAAGGGGCTGAAATCGTCCCAGTGCTGGACACGGGGGTGGCACTGGGAGCCCCAGGAGCTGGATCGGGATGTCCTGGGGGGAGCAGGGAAGGCAGCCGGGGATGGCAGCGTTGCCCAATCCACGCGCATGGAGATGAAGCGCTTTGTGCTTTGTGCTTTGTGCGCAGAAAAAGCCTCGCTCCGCAGAGGCGCTGGGTGTGTGCGCGTGTGGGAGTTCAGACTCCGCAGCAGCAACCTTGGATGCCTGGAAAAATCTCCTTTGTGCATTTAATTAGCGGTAAATGCCATTTGCATGCGAGATGCCTCTCGGTCTGAAGCTGCTGGTTGATCAGCGACTGCAGCCCGTTTGTGTTGAGAGCTTTGTTGGCCTCAGACCGCAACGGCGCTGCCGGAGCGGAGCCGAGCGCTTTGCATTTCAAAGCCGGGCAGGTACCGGGGGTTATTTCACAACCGGGACTTCGGCCCGGCCTCCCCTCCCACTTTCCCTGCGAGCTGGGGACGCTGCAGCCGCTGGGGAGGGGTCCCTGCTCGGACAGGGTCGGGTCCGGCTGCTGTGCCAAGCAGAGCCCCCGAACAGCCCAGGCCGGGTTTGCTGGGATTGGGAAGGGCTCGTCCAAGCGGGGAAAGTCCCGGTGGAGCTCGGAGGATGCAGAGAGGATGGAGGGGCCGGGTGTAGGTGGGGAATGACGGCGCTGGGGTCAGCACATCCCTCTTGCCTTCCCCCGCGCATTTCCTTGGCAGTGCCCGCTGTGCCCAGCCCAGGCCAGCCCAGACCCCACGGCTGCTGCCCAGACCTGTGAGTTTTTCCTGTGGTCACTGCAAACCCTTCCCAGAAACCAGCAGAGTGTGGGTTTGGGCTCAGGTTCCCTTTTTCCTGCTCTCTCCCCTGCAGTGCCTGTGCCAATGGCCGGGGTCACCTCCCCGGGCTGTGCTTTCCTCTCTCTCTGTCCTGGCAAACCCCAGCGGGGGTCAGGGACAGCCCCGGCTCCGTCCCGGCCGCTCTCACTCGGCCCGGGAGATGGGAATGGGCAGAGCAGGGCTGGTGCAGAGCAGGGCTGACATTTTAAATTTGTTATTTTATTTAATTATTATTGCTTCATTTGCATTTATTTGGCTTTCCAGCCAAGCTGTGGCCAGCAGGGCCGCTGGCGTTTGTAGGGAATTAAACTGGACTTGCTGTGCTCGGGTTTTCCTCAATGAACCTCGGCCAGTCCAGACCTCCCTGAGCCTCACCTGAGGCTTGGGGCTGTGGTTCCTCACACAAAAATTACCATTATTACCCTGCTTTTTATCTTAAAAACCCAGAATAAAAATCCCTTTGCAGCTGATGCCAGCCAGGGGCCATTCCATGGATATGGAAATGGAAATCCTCTTGTCCCCAGGTTTTCCCCAGCACAGGCAGTGGGAAGCTGGGTTGGAGCCTGGCTTCCAGCCTTTTCCTTTAGTCCCAAATCCCGTTTTTCCCTGAGCCCATCCTGAGCATCTCCCTGTGCTGCTGAGGCAGGGATTTATTCCCCATCCAGGAACATTGGACCCTTCTGGAGCAGCTCTGAGTTCCTCCTGGCTCGGGGGGTGAGGCTGGGGAGCAAAGAGTTAAATCTGCTCCCTCCACCTGTATATTTTCCCAAGCCTTCGATAGCAATCGGGAATGCAGGAAACGCTGCACTGAAGGGCTCTGAATTTGCCAAAACTGTGCCACGAGTCAAACGTGTAAAGCAAAGTTTATTTGTGAAGTTACAGCAGGCTGAGGCATCTCCTGTGAAGGGCTGAGCTCTTTAAACCTATCCCAGGTTTTTTATTTTTCCATCTCTGCCTTTTAAAGTGACCAGGCTTGGGAAGAGGGAGAGGATTCATGCAGAGGGGTTTGGTTTTAATCTAATAAGGTTTTTTTTTTTTTCCTCCCTCCCCGTAGGAAAATGCTGGAGCTCTTCAAGGCACAGATGAGCCTGGGCTGGGTTACAGAGGGGGCTTTGATTGGGAGAATTTCAGCTTGTTTGGAGCCCTGGGAGGGGCCTGGGGGGGCTCAGCCATGGCCCAGCTCCAGAGGGGCTCAGCAGCCCCGAATCTGTGGGATGCTGGTTTGGGATGCTCTGATGGGATGTATTTTGGGATGTATTTTGGGATGCTATTTTGGGATGCTGTTTTGGGGTGCTGTGCTGGTCCATGGACCACGAGGTTTTGGCCATTAACCCAGCCACGTGCTAATTACGTGCTAATTAGCAATTAACAAAGATCCTCAAATTCACGGACGCTCCGTGGGGGTGTTTCATAACCTCTCTACTCCAGCAGCAGCCGCCGTGTCCCCCGTGCAGGGGGAGCACGTTAAAACTTCTTAATTAGATATTAAAAAACTAACGATGTTTGTATTTCTTGTGGCAGGGGGGGAGCCGGGTTTGGCTCTGGGCATTCCCGGCTCGGAACCAGCCCCGGCTGCTGCTGCTGGTGCCTGCCCCGGGTGCGAGGGGAGCGTGTCCCGTCCCCATCCCATCCTCATCCCATTCTCATCCCGTCCTCATCCCATTCTCATCCCGTCCTTATCCCGCCCCTCTTCCTGCCTACGTGAGCTCTGGCACACTCCTGCTCTCCTGAGCTCCCGGAGCCGGGATGGACAGAGCCATGGAATCGATCACCCCCCATGGAATCGATCACCCCCCATGGAATCGATCAGATCCCATGGAACATCCCAGCCCCTCCAGATCGCTGCTGCTCGGACCCAACATCCTCAGGGACCCCAACTCAGGGAACAGCTCCAAACCCAGCTCCAAACCCAGCTCCAAACCCAGCTCCAAGCCCAGCTCCTGCTGGGTCAGCAAGGCAGGGCTGGAGCCGGGTTTAGCACTCCGTGCTCAGCTCTCTCGGGTTTATTCAAATCCCTTTAATCCCCCTGGAAGGATTTGGGCTCAAGCCAGGCTGGGAGCGCTGCAGGTGCTCCCCGGGCGCGGGGCAGCGGGGCCGGGCACCCTCGGTGGCACCGGGCCACCACAGCCTGGGTGGCCCTTCTGGGGCGGTGATTAATGAGCGGTAATTGAGCCGGGGCTGCGCTGCCACCTGGGGAGGGGCAGGGACAGCGATAGGGGCGAGCACGGCGTGTCTGGGTGCCACGGGCACGGCCCAGCCGGCCCGACCGGTCCGACCAGCCCGGCACGGTGCCCAATTTCGGCACCAGGGCTGGGCTCGCTCCTCCTCCTCCTCCTCCTCCTCTGCCGAGTGCCCGGAGCCCCAGCGAGGTGCAGAAAAGGCTTTGGTTTGGGGTGTCCTGCAGGTAAAATTTTGGTTTGGGGTGTCCTGCAGAAAAAAGCACAAAGCCACCCCAAAACGCCAGCTCGGGTGGGGTTTGTGTGAGGAGGGGAGCGCGGGATCCTGGCGGGGTCTGGGGGTGGCACTGGGTGGTGACTTGGACACAGAGACAGAAAAAAGCGGGAATAAAGCTTTTAAAAAGAAAGAAATAAAGCCGTGCAGAGATCCCCGGGGATGGCCGGGCCCTGGGGACATTCCCCGGGCTCTGGAGGGGACACGGGGCTGTGCCAGCCCGGGGCTCCTCGGGCATCGCTGGCACCGGGTGAGGTTGGGGGTGATGGGAAGGGGCACCTCAGCCCTTCAGACCCCATCCTCAAAAATGCCAAGGCCAGGAGCCTGCTTTACACTCATCAAAAAAAAATGGAATTAAATTACATTAAGAGGCTGATCTCCTATAAAAGGGGGTTTAGAAAAGCCACCAGCTGGCGCACACAGGAGCAGGGAGGGAACACAGCAATAAAATAATTTCTTCAGGCAATCTCCACAAAACTGGAGATGATTTAGAGGGTTGGAAATACCTCTTAGCTTCCCCCAAAAAGGGTTCAGAGAGGTACGTGGGTGCCTGCATGTGCTGAGTGACCCCGCTTCCTCTCCGTGGGAAAAAAAAAAAATAAAATCCCCCTTGAAAAAATTCCTGCAGCGTTTTCCACCCATTTCTTTTTCCCCCCACGTGGATTGTCTCCTCTGGTTCCAAAGCCACAAGAAAATATCATCACATTTTTAAACCGAAACCTCAAGGTAAATAAAGGAAAGGGTTTGGATCTGCATCCAGCCCTCGCCACTTCTATCAGGGAGAAAAACGCCGGCGCAGTTCCCCGCCGATATAAGATAGAAAGGTGGAGAACATTTTTTAAATGTTCTGAAAACATTCCATCATCTATAGGAATCAAAGCCCCATTGAAAGCTACAGAACCCCTCACATTCGAGGGTTTTAATGAAAACCAAATTTTTTTTTTTTCAGGCCCTGTGTTTTTCTTTGCGAGGATTTCCAGGGGAATACAACTGGAGCAGGGGGCGGACGTGGGGAACTTGGCTGGAGTTTCTCCTGCCCCAATAGGGCCTTCACTGTGGGGCTTTTAAAAACTGGTTTAAAGATAATATGGCCTCGTATTTTTGGACTTGTCAAAGCGCTCCGGATCAGCTCTGGGTTATTTTCCACTGGAAAATAAATGATGGAGCAGGGGCAGGAGGGGAGTTGGGGGTCTTGGGCGCTTGCCATGAGAGGAGGGTTCCCGAGGTCGGGCTGCCAGGCTGTGGGCAGGAAAGCAAAGACCAAATTCTGGGCTTAATCTTTAATGGTGTGGAGCTGGGCAAAACTCCTGCCTTCCGTGCCAGGGAAAAAAAAAATCCCCCGGCCCCGGGAGCGGAAACTCCGCCCGCCCTCCTCGGAAAGCAGCAGGGGTTGTGTCCCCGTGAAAAAAACCCGGCATAAAAACCCCAGTTTTGGGTCAGCTGAAAGGCTGCTGGTAATAAACATCGCTTTGGTTTGGGGCTGTTTTGTCCCATTCCTTTTGGTCTATCCCCATGTGGAAGTGTCACCATGGGGAAAAGATGAGGAGATGGGGATGAGGAGGAGGAGGATGAGGAGATGGGGATGGGGATGAGGAGATGAAGATGAGGATGAAGAGATGAGGAGATGAGGAGCTGTCAGAACTCTCCACCAGCCCCATCCCACATCAAGGACATCCCTCTGTTCTTTCCCTGGGCTCCAAATCCCCCTGGAGTGTTTCCATGCCGGGAGGGGTCCCGGTGGGGCTCGGGTGAAGTTCTGTTGCCCACCCGGGGTTCTGGAGCACACAGGTCCGAGGCAGCACAAAGGAGGGGTGCAGGGAGCCCCCAAAACTCCCGGTGACAATCAGGGCAGCTCGGGGACCCCCAGGATTTGCAGGAATATTTAATCCCCTCATTAACGTCCGCCGTCAGAACAATTCATTCTTTCACTCCGGCTTAAACACCCAACTTTGCTTTACAGCTCATTTCATTTATGACTGAGAAATGAAATTGCTGTATCGATTTCATGGCAGACAGCAAAAAAATAAAACCAAAAAAGCAACAAAACTGGGTGTTCCAGGCCGTAATAAACACAACGGCTGCAAAGGCAAACAGCAAAAAGTGCCAAGGGGGGGTCTGGGCTGCAGCCACCCCCGAGACACAACGGGACTAACACCAGGAATAGCACAGGGAATAGCACCGGGAGCGGGTTAGGGATAGGGTTTGGGTTAGGGTTAGAATTTGGGGTTAGGGTCAGGGCTAGGGCTAGGGTTAGGGTTAGGGTTAGGGTTAGGGTTAGGGTTAGGGTCAGGGTTAGGGTTAGGGTTAGGGTTAGGGTTAGGGTCAGGGTTAGGGTCAGGGTTAGGGTTAGGTTTAGGGTTAGGGTTAGGGTTAGGGTTAGGGTTAGGGTTAGGGTTAGGGTTAGGGTTAGCCCGTCTCTACTGGGTTTTTTTCCTGCCCGAATTAAAACCCACCCTATGTTTGCAGGGACCCGGGGGCTTTTCAAATGGCTCCGATGGAAAGGAAATTCTGCTCATGGTAGCGCTGCTGTGAAATATCCCTCCTGGAGCGACGCCAGTGCCCGGTCGGGGCTGGGGAAGGGGCTCCCGGCACCTCCTGACGGGGACAGGGGCGATCGCTGAGTGATGGAGACCCCGAGCTGAATCTTGGTCGCCCACCCCATCGGCATCGCGGTGTGGATGCTCACAGGGCCGGCATTTGTGTGCTCAGAGCCTGAATTTGTGTGTTCACAGAGCCAGGGATTGGATGATCACAGAGCCTGGATTCGGGTGCTCACAGGGCTGGGGTTTGGGTGTCACAGAGCCTGGATTCGGGTGCTCACAGGGCTGGGGTTTGGGTGTCACAGAGCCTGGATTCGGATCATTCAGCCCCAAAATGTGCCCTTCTCTCCCACTCTGCTGCACGCTGGTGCTTTGGGCGGGAGCTCGGGGCAGCACCCGGTGCTCCCGGCGCTCTCCTGATGCCCCGGTGCCGTCTCAGGGATGGTTTTGGTCGCCCAACCGAGACACCCGTGGCTTTACCAACCTCGGGAAACCGCACCCCACGGTGCAGCCTGCCAGGAGCGCAGGGAACCTCACCAACATCACCATCACCCCCGGCAGCCCTGCCTGACCCTCGGGGCTGCTGCAGGAGGGGACGCTTCCCGGGGGGAGCCGCCGGCCGGGAGTGCCCGGGCGGGGCCTCCGGGAGGCTCCGGGAGCCGCAGGGAGCGCGTCCCCCGCCACGCAGACCTGCCCGGTCACGCGTGAGCCCGGCCCACGCAGCAGGTGCCCGCCCGGGGCGCTCACCTGGGGGATGCTCCGGGACACACACGGGACGCGGCCCCGGCTCCCCTGCCCGCCCCTCCTGCCCTAATTAGAGCCGCTATCGGCCCATCTAAGCAATCCCCGGGTTAATGAGGCCTCGCTCTCCAGCGTGCCCTGCCCCGGCGCTTTGAAGTGGAGCTGCGCTCAGGGCCGGGTGTCTGACAGCGGCGGGATCCCGGCGCTGCGTCGCTTAACAGCGTTTTCAGCCTCTGTGGGCTAAGCCAAGAATAAAGACTCACATGAGCCTATTTTAATTTAAACTCTTCTGATCTCCCGGCCCGGCCCAGCCTCTGCACAAGAAAACAGCTTCTCTGCATCCCAGGCTGCTGCTGGCAGGAATTAACAGTTACACGGGGGCCTTGCTTTGCATGGACTAAATAAAAATAAAGTGTGTGATTAAATCACGGAACAGCACACGAGGTGCTTGCTGAGGCTTTCAAGATGTGGTTTTTGGGGCTGCCAGCAGCGGGATGCAGGCTCAGGTGCCATCAGGAGGTGACACGGCCCTGCTTGGTGGCATCTCTGATGTGGTTCAGGGCTGGAAGGTGATGTCAGGACAGGATGAAGCTGGGGAGAAAGAGCTCCCTGAAAAACAGAACATCCTGAACAAAACAGCTCCTATGACCTTGGAACAATGTTTTCATTGGGTTGGTTTTGTATTGCAGCAAACTGGAGGAATTCTGAGTTATCAGGAATGAGGGATTGGGGGTTTTTTTCACGGGTTTTGTACTTCGGGCACTGGACCAGCCCTCCACCCCCTGCTCCTCTCGCAGCTCTCATCCCTCACTGAAGGAACATCCAGGTGGGGATCCCAGGCCGCAGGTGCTGCCCTGGCCATGGATTTGACCTTTATGGATCCTGGGCTAACAGCTCCTGCCTTTTCCAAGCAGTGGGAATGGCACTGGTTCCCTCCCAGGGGTGGGAAGGGAACAGAGCCCAGGCCGAGGGGGGGCAGCGAGTTTTGAAGAGAAGCAAAAAGTCTCATTTTTGTGCCAGTCTGGAAATTAAATGGAGGAGGAAAAAAAAAACAAAAAAACAAAAAACCCCCAACCACTCCTCCGTATAAAATCCATGTATATGAATGTATATAAATATATCTCTCCCCCAAGGCGTGAGGTCCCGCTGAGTAAGTGGATGTGAATGACGTGTAACCCAACACTTGCCCAGACACCCTAATGAATTTTCCATGTTTTCCATCATTTAGCTTCTAAATAGGCAGCATTCACAAAAACACCCACCCCAGCCCCACAAAGCCCCGTCCTTTCCAGCAGGAAGGCTCTGCAGGAGGATTAACCCCCCGTGGGTGCCCACGGAGATGATGCCAGAGTGGGAACCTGGCTCTGCTCCAGCTGGGGGTGCCCACTGGGGTGATTTTTTTGCAGGTCCAGGGGGTCCCTGGGGGTGCTGGGTGGGTGCTCTGCACCTCTCAGGGCCTCCAGGTTCTATTTCAGAGGAACAGGATTTCATTCCTGTGTCAGAGGAACAGAACTGGGCCCTAACGATGCTGATTGCTCGTTTGGGCACGGCTCGTTAAGGGCTTGATGTGGGCAAGGCAAGAGTCAGGATCCTTCCCCTACATCCTGTGTAGTCTCAGAATTTGTGCGAGTTGAAAGATTATTTACCAAGGCGGTTTGGTCACAACAGAGTCATTAAAACAGAGGCTGGGCTTTGGAGTTTGGGCTGGAATGAGAATAAAACAAGATTTTTGCTGAGACTCTTGTTAGCTCTGATCTCAAAGGAAATAGTCTTCATTTTTCCTAGCGGATTTTTTCGTCCAAACTCCACGCAATTTAATATCTGAATGGTCAAAAAATAGCTTTCCAAGCTCCAGCTATTTTTTCCCCCTTTTCAGTTTTCTGTTGCAAAAGAAAACCCAAACATTCCTGCTCTGACTGCCCCACGCTGTTGCTTCCAGCCCTGTTTTTCAGCTTCCCCCTGGAACTGAGGGAGCCCTCGGGTATTTGGGGGGAGGCTTTGGGGGAGGTTGATGCACCCCACAACGCCACACTGGGGTCCAGCTTTCCCTTTTAAATTCATTAAATTAGGGCAGAACGTTGGATTCCGTGCAGGTGGCCCATGTAAAAATATCCTCATTATAAAAACATCAGCCTTATAAAAATACCACCCATAGAATAATGCAAATAATAATATTAGCCGTATAAAAAGAATGAATATATAAAAATCGCACCCCTCTGGCCCTCAGGTGCTGGGCACATTAACACTTAAATTCTCATCAGGATTTTAGGTGCTGTGGTCCCCCCTGGCACTGGGGGGACACATCCTCATCCCCTCCACGGGCACCTGCACCAAATCCCATGGATTTCACGGATCCAGTGCATGTCAGTACAAAAAACCCCTTTTTATTTGTCCTCTTTTTCCACCCTTTCCTTCTCCTTCTCTCTTCCCACTGCAGCTCTGAGCGAGAAAAGCAAGGATCCGTTTGGAACAGAGAGTTCCTGTAAATAACAGCTACACCTCGGGGTGTTTCCTCTCCCAGTAGCTGTGAAGAAAAGGCAGCAAAGTCTCGGGTTTTCCTTGGAACACATTCCCGCTGGCCAGGGCTGTGGAGCCGGGTGCGAGCATTTATTGTGGTTTGGTTTGGGCTTTTCCTAATTTTTTTTTTTTTTTTTTAATTTCCCCCCCCCCACCTCTTTCCACGCAAACGCCGCTGTGAGCTGTGCTCAGGAGATGCTGCAGGGGGGAGGCAGAGATTTGGGAATGGCCCCGGGCTCATGAATAATTCTGGCTCTGAATTCCCCCGGCTCCTCGGGAGCCCCGGCCCGCTGCGCCTTGGCACCGGATCCTATTGTGGGCTGGGATATTTTTATTTTTGCCTTTCAGCTGTCATTTGGGTTCTGGAGGCGAGCGCTGAGTGCTGAGGGGTCTGGGCTCGCACCGTTCGGGTCCTGCTGGATTTGTGCGGAGCTTTTGGGGCTCGGGACGGCGCTGACAGGAGGAGGGCAGGGAGGGGATGCGGGGCTGGGATGCAGCTCCAGGGCTGGCCCTGGGCACGGGGAGCGCTCCAGACCCCTCCGGGGGGTTTAAATGGGTTTTTAGGGAGCGCTCTAGACCCTTCTAGGGGGTTTAAATGGGTTTTTAGGGAGCGCTCTAGACCCCTCCGAGGGGTTTAAATGGGTTTTTAGGGAGCGCTCTAGACCCTTCTGGGGGGTTTAAATGGGTTTTTAGGGAGCGCTCTAGACCCTTCTGAGGGAGTTAAATGGGTTTTTTAGGGAGCTCAGGTCCTCCCACCCCATCCCATCCCTGCCTGCCCTGCCCTGGACCCCCTTGTGGTGCCAAACTGGGGCCAAGAGCAGCCCCCAAACATCGGATCCGGTACCGGGGTGCTCTGAATGAGCCGAAAATCAGAGCCTGGAGAAAGAAGAGCGGGAGGAACCTTCCTGTGCAAGAGCAGGAGGAGCCCAGGGACCCTCCCCGGTACCGGGACGGGGAAGGAGCAGCAGGAGGAGCCCCCCTGGCCCGGGCACGGTCCCCGGTGAGAAGTGACAGGCGGGAGGCAGCGGGGCCACTGTAACCATTCGTTTATTGTTCCTCATGGCATTGACACGATAATGACACGGCCACGGGCAGCGGAGCAGAAATGAGCCCATCCCAGAAAAGCAGAGCTGTCCCCCGAGCCGTGGCTCTGTCCCCAGGGCAGCCAGAGCCGGGACACTCCTGCAGCCACAGCTTCCCCGATGGCTTCTCCAGGAGCAGAGCCTCCTCTTCCTCTTCCTCTCCCCCTCCCCACCTCCCCCCTCCCCAGTGACAAGTGCTACAGGTTAAAAATTGGGCTACATATTAAATATAGGGCGTTGCCTTCAAGTAGGGCCGGGGTATTACACAAATAACCACATTTTTTTGGTATCACTAGCATATATTTTTTTTTTAATGTCCATCATAAGACACCATTAAAAAACCCAACAACTTCAGCCTTCTTTATCTACAAAGATCTCTGATCTCATCTCCTTAGTCTGGTGTTATTTTACCCTGCACGTAACAAGTATTAGAAGCATTATTAAGAATCGTATCCTTCAACACATTTAAGAATTATATTATTATAACAAATAAGACCAAAAATTAGATTTTATAGTTAAATATTCTGTGAGCCAGACAAAGGGGCTTTACTGTACAAGCGATTGTGCATTTTTTTTTTAAAAAAAGCAAATTATAGTGCAAAGCAAAAACATTGGCCTGTCTCATGACCATTTGCATACAACAGAGGTGCATCTATTTACACCTTCACATGACAATATGTCACAAAAACAACATCGCTGCCATTCTTTTTATTATTTTCTCTTTCAAAACTCGCTACAAACAGTCTTAAATTAACCTAACAACTACGAATGCCTTGTTTCCTTTGTGCTTTCAACCAGTGGGATGGGATGACAAATGCAGAAAGGCATCAGAACTCAGGACAGGCTGCCCTGTCCAGCTCCAGAACCGGCCAGCGCCGGCGCTAAGGCAAGTGGAGGTTGCAGTTTTGCTGGGGTAAGGCGTTTTATTAAAAAAAAAATATTATTATTATTATTAATATTATTATTATTGAAAAGAGTTGTTCTTCGTTGCTTGTGGAACTCGGAGTGGTCATGGCAGCTCTCCAGGGCAGCCAGGAGCTGTGGTAGTGCAATCGCAGCGCTCTGTGCTGAGGGGGAGCGGCTGCCAGCTGGGAGCTGGGGACAGGTGACAAGGCTGGGACGGTGTGGCTGAGGCACAGGGGCCACCAGGGCGGCTCTGGGGGCTCCGTTTCCTTCTGTTCGTGGGAGAAATGGGAAAAGCAAGGCGCGGTTACTGGTGGCACTGGGGCTGTGCAGGGCGGTGGGTACTGCAGTGATGGATCCCCAGGAATCCGCCTGTGCCCCCCCAGCCCTGCGAGCACGAGGAATCCCCAATCCAGCCCCAATTCCCGTGCCAGCAGAGGGCACAGCTGGCCTGCAGGAGGTGACAAACCCTGTGCTGTGCATCAGAGCCACCCTGAGCTGGCCCTGGAGGAGCCCACAGCCCCCTGCAGCCGCCTCCCACCGTGGCCCTGCGTGGTTGCAATCTTTTTGGGGGTCAGCTCTGAGGGTGTGTGGTGCTTGTTCCTGAAAATGCCACCTGGAGTGCCCCCTGTTCACCTTGTTCCTTTACAGTGAAATCCCCATGCTCCAGGGGTCACCTGGAGGGGAGGGACAGGAGGGTGAGGGGATGGAAAAGGCTGCACAGCATCAGCTCACAACATTCCCACCACCAGGAGTGCAAACTGCTCCTTCCTGCAGATCTCAGAGCTTTCAGGATGAACTGACACGTGTGAGTCAAAACAAGAAATTGTGTTAATCCTCTCTGGGTGAGAAGATGGGGAAGGACCAGAACAGAATGATGATGCTTTGCCACCAGCTGGGAGTGTGGCCACTCGGAGGGGACGGAAGGAACACCTGGAGAACGGTGGCAAGGCCGTGCCAAAGGCTCCTGAGCCCCTTGGAAGTGCATCCCAAACGTCTCAGATTGTCCTGAACGCCGCCTTCGCTTCAGCCACCGTCACTGAGGTTTGCTAAGGGGAGCAAAGAGCTGAATGGTGAGGTCAGGACAAGAGAGCAAACAAACAAAACAAAACATCTCTGTAAAAAGTACATCTCGTGTGTAAACATGGAGGGGAGGGGTCAGCCAGGCCCGGGGTCAGCCACGTTACTGATTGACAGACGACGACAGCGACAGCAAAATGAACAATACAACTTCTGCCGTCAACAAATAATAACAACAATCACATCACAGCTCTTGTTCACGTGGCTGACCGAGCCCCAGTGCCCCTGGCTGTGCTGCACACCCCACTGCTCTTTGGTGCTCAGGGACCCTTCACCAGCGGGGAGGGAAGGACAGGAGGCAATGGGGTTTTTTTCTTTTTTTTTTTCTCCTTTTTTTTTTTTTTTTAAGTTCAGTCCTCCAGCACTGGCAGAGACATGGCTCGGATGACTCCTGGGTGTTTTCTCTTCTCTGAACCATTTTGCAGAGGAAAGGTGAGATTCTCCTCACTTCTGAATGCTTTGTGTGGGGAAGAGGTGCGAGTGAGATGAACGAGAAGTGTTCTGCAAGTACCAAACATCTGATTCCACACGTCCTTGGGGTTTTTTTTTCCCTATGTACAATCCACATACCTAAAACACACGGGAGGAACCACATCAAGCGACACATTCAAGCCTCGTGGGCGTTCACCTTGAAATGCAACGAAGGTCTCGGTCCATCTTCGCTTGATGTTTGCATGCAGAGGATCCTTTGCGTTTTGGAAGACTTTTTGCTTTACCTTTTCCTTTGGCGGCTCCCAAAAGGACTCAAAGGCATCGCTGCCCAAGCCGAGCTCCTCCTCAGTAGGGTCTCCAGACTGACTCATCCATCCTGCCCGTGGTGCTCATGGCCGTGGGGGAATTGCTGTGGCTGCCGTCCGCGTCCACGCCGTCGCTCTGCGCTCCCAGCCCGGCGTTCATCAGGTTGTTCCCCGCCGAGGCGCTCGTGCACGACGACAGCATGCGGGTGGGCGAGCGCTCGCCCCCGGCCACCATGGAGAACTGGTAGGAGCCCGAGGACGTCCCGTAGTACAAGTGGTAGGGAGAGGGGTTAGCCTGGAAAGGGCCGCTCTGGTTCTGCGTGGAGCTGGGGTAGGGGGGCGGCAGGTAGGTGTGGTGGAAGCGGGTGGTGGTGGGCATGCTGGTCATGCTGATGCCCCCGATGCCCGTGGCCGAGGGCGTGGCGGTGTAGGGGAAGGCGGCGGACATGGCACCGGGGTAATGCATCCGCGGGTCGGAGAAACGCGTCTCGGTCAGCGCCGGCAGCGCCGGGAAGGAGCGCTCGAACTGCCGCGGGTCCGAGAAGGGGCTCAGCTCCGACGTGCCTGAGGAAAACGGCGTGGTTAGAGCAGCAGAGGGGAAAGTGTGGGCACGCTGGTAGAGATCTAGGAAAATTACAGCCAAGAAAATCATTCCCAGGCTACAGTTTCTCCTGTTTGTCTCAGCTCCGCTAGGGAGACTTTCTCCCAAAATGATAAAATTGGTCAAAATAGAATAAAATTAATAACATTAGATTAACACCTGGTGCTGACCATAGGACTCATTCTAAAGTACTGTCCCTGAGGCGTTTTCTCAATTATCCAAGGAGCTACTGTCTTGTCTTAGCTCTATGGACAACACTATAAGGACGGATTGTGCTCTAATAAAATACCTTCTTTTCCCAAGGATGTCAGTGTGTGTACTGCTGTCATTGCTCTCTTTCTATAATTCAGTAACCACAGAAAGCACCTCTTGAAAAGAGCTGAGGGACTTAAATAAAAATCCCAAATCCGTTTTGTTTAAGTTGCTCCCATTTCCTGTCCTAAAATTTGTTGTTTCCTATCCAAGAAGGGACGTGGCTAAGCTGACTTCTCTTAGGGGTCTATTCATCTCGGGCAGATTAAAGCAGCACACCCCATAAACACAGAAAAAAGATGTTTAGCCATGACATCAGCTGTGTAGTAAATAAATGGAGGCAGGCCCCAGACGGCCGGGCCTGGGATCATCCATCCCTGCTGTATACACACACACACACACACGGAGACAGGCAGGAAAAGCTGGAGCCCAGACCAGCCTGCTAAGCCTTCTTGTGGGTGGCCTGTTCGTGCTGATACCATCAGGGGATGGAGCTGATAAACACACAGCTGAAAACTCCCAAGCCAGGAGCCACAGTATCCCTCTGCTTGAGTTCTCTGTGTATTTTTCTCCTTCCAAGAGGATAAGGAGAGTGAGAAATTCAGGCTCTGTGCTTAGGGGGAAGGGAGGCTCGTGGTGGGATTGGATAATGGAGCCCCCCAGGCCTTTTCCTGGAGGGTCTGAGCCCAAAGGGGGTCGCAGCCAGCTTGGAACTGGAAAGGAACCTTGGCTTTGGATCCCCTCCTCCTGCAGGAAGCCCAGGTTAGAGGTGGGAATCTGCAGCAGAAGCTCCTCTGAGGAGCTGAAGGCATTCCTGTGGCTCTCTCGGCTGTCCCAAGGCTGAGACAGAGCCCAGGAACCTCTGACCTTGGTGCATCAAAGCAGAGAGAAATGAGGTTTGCTCTCCAAGGAGAGAGTTGAAACCCCTGTCCTTCACACCTCCTCAATTTTCCTCTTGTTAAAAGCAGGGCCTTTCTCCTTTGCTGGTGGGATGCCATCCAGCCTCAAAAGTGACTTTTTTTGGTGACATCATCTGGATTTTGTATCCCCCAGAGCAAGAAACTGTGAGGTGAGTATGCTAAACATGCCTGTAGGTCTTGGAGATGCAAACACACATCCAGAGGATTGTGTGGCTGCTCTGCACGCACAGGGACGTGTGTTTCAGATCTATTTATTCCAATGAAGCATTTTTAACTTCTCAGGGCTGGCATTCCAGGCCCTGAAGCATTTCCCCAGGAGAAAACACTTGATTCAATCCCTTCCAGCCACCTAGTGACACGGGCACGC
Source organism: Sturnus vulgaris (assembly GCF_052056855.1). Lineage (NCBI taxonomy): Eukaryota > Metazoa > Chordata > Aves > Passeriformes > Sturnidae > Sturnus > Sturnus vulgaris. Next base: position 6,500,229 of record NC_142266.1, read on the forward strand.
TCTGGAGGAGCAGGTATGGAGGGGATTTGATGTGAACCTCCCTCTTCTGATCCCAGGTGAGTCTTTCAGCAGGAGAAGGGGAGGATCCTCCCTCCCTTCCTCCCTCCCCTGCAGCCTTTTTGCGGGCACCCAGCAGCGCCTGCCTTCCCACGCAGGCTCCACGGAGGGGAAAGGCGGGGGAGCACCTGGTTTGTGAACGTGGCTGTGGCTTTGGGGCCGAGATAAGAGAGGAGCAACTCAAAGCTGTCCCGAACCGCACTGCTCTGCACACACCCGGAGCTGCAAAGCATCCCTGCTCCGTGCTGGGCTGGCTGGAAAAAAACCACAGAGGTGGGGAGAAAAAAAAAATAAAAAATCCCAGCCTGATTTCAGAGCCTGGCAGGACACGCAGGGATCCATCCCAAAGCACTGGGAGATGAGGTTTGGAGAGCAGCTCTGTGAGAAGCAGCCTGACCATGGTCTCAGTGCTGGTAGAAATCCAGCAGCAGCATCACAGTTTAGGATTGGGACAATTGTTCAAACCTGCTCTAAACTAAAAATCCAAAACAGCACCAGGAGCTCGCACCAGTGACCCACTGGGGCCTGGCCTGGGCCGTGGCATTTCCCAGGGCTGAAAGAAATAATAAAAAACTGAATAAACCGGGCTGCAACCCACAAAAAAAAAACTCTTCTAAATTTGTCATCTCTTCAGAACGGCAAAAGGTTTTGTTACTTAGAATTTTTGTGCTAAAAAGTGCTTTGCCTGTTAAATAAACAGGGTTTTTTCCCCTGCTTCTCTCCGAGAAAATATTTCCTCGAACCAGTTAAGATCTGCTAAAATCTGTTTCCTATAGAAACCCCATTCAAAAATTTTCTCCCAAATTTACCCTAAACCAGAACAACTCGGCAGCCCTGCAGTGAGAAAAAGCAGCCTCCAAACCCCCCAAAAAACCCAGATTTCTGCTCACAGCCTTCCCAGTGCTCACACCGTGCTCCTTCATTACTTTTCACAGCTCCATAAATAATATTCCATAAAATGCAAATAGAAATCCAACCTGAGCGCTCAGGGCACATTTCCCTTTTCCTCTATAACACGCTCACAGAGGTTTGTTTTTTTTTTTGTTGTTTTTTTTTTTTGGAGGCTACATTTTGTTGGCCTGAACTTGCACCGTTTGGCAGTGGGTCCCTGCTATTAATTTAGAGCACGTAAGAGTGTTAATTACGGGCTCTGTATGTGTGACAGCGAGGCTGTGGGGTCTGGAGACACTCGGGTGGGCACAGAGGGAGCTCTGCCAGGCTCTGAACCCCTGCAGGGCTGCGATTTGTAAATGTGGATTTTTCAAAAAGCGAAACCCTCGGTGCCAGCCCCTCAAATGGAATCCAGCACAGCCATGAGGCGTCCGAGCGCCCGCGACCAGCTCGCTTTCACCTCCGCCGCCTTTAGGCTCTAAGTCTGGCCCAGAATAAAGCTCCAGCTTTCCCTGACCAGTCTCAGGTTACAAATAAACCCCAAAAACCACTAAAAAAAAAAAAAAAAAAAAAAAACCAAAATACCAAACCCGCGGTGGGCCCGCCTGAGGCGGCCTCGGGCCCGCCGCCGGCAGGGGGCGCCCTCCGCGCCGCGGGAAAGAGGCGGGAAAGAGGCGGGAGGAGGCGGCCGGCAGAGGGGGCCGGGGCCTCGCCATCGCCTCAGGGCCGGCCCTCAGGGCTCTCGGTGTGTCCTGTGTCCCTCACCTCGGAGTTCTCCTCTGTCCTGTGTCTCTCACCTTGGAATTCTCCTCTGTCCTGTGTTTATCACCTCGGAGCTCCCCTCTGTCCCGTGTCCTTCGCCTCAGCGCTGCCCCTCCATCTTGGTCCTCGCCTCAGGGCAGCCCCTCCATCTTGGTCCTTCCCTCAGGGCTTTTCTCTATCCTGTGCCCTTCACCTCAGGGTTTCCCCTCTATCCTGGCTCCATCACCTCAGGGTTTCCCCTCCATCCCATCTCCTTCGCCTCGGGGTTTCCTCTCCATCTTGGTCCTCGCCTCAAGGTTTCCTCTCCATCTTGGCCCTCGCCTCAAGGTTTCCTCTCCATGCCATCTCCTTCACTTCAGGGCTGCCCCTCCATCCTGGCTGCCTGAAATCAGAACCACACAGCCCCTGCCCTGCATCCGAGGAAATCTCCACTGAAACAACCCCAGCGAGATCCAAATAAAACATGGCCATTAACGCCCTCCATAACCACCTAACTCAGCAGCAAGGACCCCCTGTCACAGCCAGGATCAAACAGCAACCTGGAGCGAGCAGCTGCTGAGCAAAGCCAGGGAAACAAGGAGTGGGTGAAGCTTCACCCTCAGACCTCGCATTCCCTTGGGAATCACAGCTGAAAACGGGCTTTAAAAACCCCGTCTTGCTGCCCCCTTCCCCGGCACATCTCGCACACATCTGCTCCGTAGTGCTGCCTCCGAGGATTTACTACGGTTTTCCCTCGCTTACTCGCCGTCCAGCCCCCATTTGCTTTTTTGGACCCTGGCAATCCGAGCTTGAGTACTTCAGTTGTCCAGTTGCCAATCAAAATATTTGAAGGAAATGTTTATTTTCTTCTCGAAATCACACCAGCTGCTGCACTAACTGAATAAGCCCATTTAGCTGTAAGAATTTAACCATTGTAAGAGTGAATTGAGTCCCCCAACTACTCCAAAATCTGACCCAATCTATCAGCGGAAATGTCAATGTTTTGGATGGGAGTTTGGGGAAGTGTGGAATGTGTATTAAATAAAAGCCATGTAAAGGTCAAAGCCCTGATTAGTAATGCCACTGTCTCCTCCTTAGGGCTGAGCTGCCCCTGGGACCACAGAGGCCGGGACACACCCCATGATTTAATTGTGCAGCTGCAATTTGCACCTTTTGAGGACCCCCAAGTCCCCCCCCAAACACGTGGAGCCGCATAGAAACACGCTTTGAAAGCTGCTCAGCCCCTTTCCAGATAAAACAACAGCGCTGCAGTGACACAGCAGCTCTCTCCCCACCTCGGACACAATACAGGTCTTTCCTGGGGTGGGTGGCCAGGAGATAAATGCAGGGAGATGCCCCTGATGGGAGCCAAACCTCGGCTGGCTCATGGTGGCAAGGGCTGGCCGTGAGGTGGGGAGGGCTGGTTGGTGAGGTTGCCAACCACAGAGGTTTCTCTGGGTGTGTTCAGCCACCTCCCTTCAGACCACATTGGGTTTGGGAGCTGCCTGGGATGGAGTGGAACTGGTCCCTGCACCCTGGCAGGGTCAGGGCCGGTGGATCTGCTCTGAGGTCCCTGGAAGCATTTGAGGAGATGAGGCAATGGACCCTGCGGATGGTTTCAGGGATTGATGTGCATCCAGAGGAGCAGTGGGTGCTGCCACTACCTCCTGACCCAGGAACACATCTGCTCTGCCTGGAGGGAAGGAAGGGCAGCAAAAGCAACGTCAGGAGCTCTTCAGTGCTGCAGTGGTACCCAGACAACCAGCTCACCCCGGACACGTGGCAGAGCACAGCACCAGGGCCTGCTGTGCAGCAGGATCATCATTATCAGATTGTCTGGGGCCAGGCAGAGACGTGTGGAACCTGAGCAGCTCCTCAGCACCCAGATACCACCTGGTCCCCACCTCAGACATGTGGGGAGCACGCAGTGGCTGATGAACCATCAGCAATAAACCTGAGCTTGTGTGGATGTTACACAATAAATACTCACAGTGTGTGAGACACGCAGAGAGTAAAGGGAATTTTAAGGGAACTTGATAGTGTGGCACTCTCCAAGTGTATAAAATAGAAAATATCTTCAGCCTGGCCATAGATCACTGTTCTAATTCTATGCATATGTGTGCCTTGCAAAACTGTCATGAAAAATCTACCCCAGGGGAAAAAGCCCTCCTTTCCTGTCTTACTGCACAATGATTGACGACAATGTAAACACTAACGATACTTTGTGCTTCTGTATATAACACACCAGCACGTGTGTGACGAGTGGGGACAGATATTCACACTCTGGATACACCTCTGGATGTTTTTTCTCTGCTCATTTCCGCCACTCTTAGACCTCCAAGCCATCTTTGAGCATTTTTCTGATCTTTGTCCCTCTCCGCTTCCTTCCCCTGATGGCAATAACTCCATGTGGGAGCACAGAGATGGCCAGGAGAAGGAGAGAATCTCCATGGGAAGGTGCACGAGATGCATCTGATCTGTGAAAGGCCCAGCTCATCTCTAGAGAAGGCGCCGCTCTCCTCCCCACCCACGCGTGCAGGCACGCTCTCACGCCTCTGTCACGTATGTTAACAAGTTCATTTGTTTCCAAGTCAGAGCCAACTAAAAAAGAAAACGGCCCCTTCCTCCCAGCCCACGTAAAATAGAGCAAAATATATTTTGGGGGAGGAGGGGAGGTGTTGAAAAAAAAAAAGAAAAAAAGGAGGAGGGTGTGAACAGCATCCGTTGTTACACGCCCATGGAGCACTGCTCTGTATCTGATAGAACCAGCTCACAAACTGGGTGCACGGACTTCCTCTGCACAGTCTGACAAAAAAATGCAAACCCCAAACCAAAACACAACACCACACAGGTCCTTATCACAGCATCGCCAGGCACCACCTCAACACTGCCAAGCACGTTTGCTGCTCAGTTTTGTGATTCTCCCCGAAGAGCGTGTGCTGCCGTGCACACACACACACACGCGGCCCCAAACCCACCCTGCCGAGCAGCACAAACCCAGCTCCTGGGTCCTCTCCCACCCCAAATACACCAGGCAACAGCAGGGCAGGGAAATTCCCCGGTGTTCCCAGCTCGGTGAATCATGCACCGCATTTCAACCTCCTCTGCAAACCCTTCCAGGTCCACTGGGATGCTCCAACTCTCTAGATCCTTCTGCTCCTAATTCCAGTGTGGATTTATGCAGAACCAGTCCAGCCCCATGTCCAGTGTCCTCCAGAGCTTACATGAGCTCCTCTGCCTCGCCGTGCTCACCCCCTCGATGTATTTACACAGAGCAATCAGCTCCGCTCGCCGCCTGCCCTTTGCTAGACTAAACAAGCGCAGCTTCCGGCACAGCCTGGCTCATCCCAGAGCCCTCTGCCCGCATCCCCCTGCCCGGCACATCCCGCAGTCCCCGCTAATGAATAACGGTGCTAATTGGGTGGGCTGAGCGGGGATGGCAGGCGCTCCCCTCCGCCCTGCCTGCGCCTCGCTCTTTACCTGTTATTCAAAGGGTATTAAAACAAATTAACAAGCCCCGACTACATAAAAGGAAGCTGCTGGATTTACAACCCAGCCTGCAGCTAGACCACCTTGCCTGCCGAGCAGGTTTGGGCCAGGCCACGTGTGCCATGGGAATCCCACTGCGGATGGCACGGGGGGCTCCAGTGCCACCCGGGCTGGGGGCTGCCCACGCCGCACTGCAGATCCCAGCACGCTGCAAAATCCCGTGTTAAAGGCAGGATGGCACCCCTGGGGCAAATTCCGGGGGAATCCTTGCCGTTCTGTAGGGATGCAGCACCCGGAGCTGTGGCTGGGGGTTGGCCACACGTCCATGGCACAAACGCAGCCTGGACTCTGTCCTGGGGTAAACTCCTACCCAGCACTGCTCTGTGGTTCACCTGTGACTGTTCCGTGCCAAATTCACTGGAGGGGCATCACAAACGTAAAGGAGAGGGGCAGAAGAGCAGTTTAAAGATAGACACAGAAGCCTGAGAGCAGGCAGGAAACCCATCTCGAGCGTGTTCCTTCCTTTGAGGCTGAAGCTGAATCCCACAATATGTTTTCTTCCCACTAATGCTTGCCTAGCTTCCTTTGGAAACAATTTAGTCTCTGCCCGTGGTAGAATGTTTTTATCCATTAAGAAACGGATATTTTAAAGAAACCATAAGTCAATCTGGACAGGGATTAGGAAGCAGCAATTCAGTGTATTTGCTGGGCCCATAATTCAGGACTTAACCTCAGAGCAGCCACGTTGCATTTCGGAAACAATAGGGGCACTTGCTGCCTATGCCAAGAGTCTTCTTAAAAGTAATGTAATACTTTAAAAATGTATATTTAAAAAGAAAAGGAGAAAGACTTTACTTTAAAGGCGTACGATGAAGCATTCTGCTGATGATAAAAATGTTGCGCTGACCTGAAGTAATGGATTGAGAATGAAGCTGAGCAAATTCCAGATCAGGAGATCTGGGGCTCTTCACCAATGAACACAGAGGCTCCCAAAAACCATTCAGCAGGCACTAGGGCTAGGAGAGGCTTGCAAAAGGACTTGACATTAATGTCCTCCCTGTGAAATCCCTGTTCTCGCTGTGAAAGGGAGTTTGGCTTCTCTGGAGCAAAACCAAGGGCGTGCAGGGGGGCATGAAGTGCATCAATCCAAACAGCTCGCTCTGGTACCGAGGAGATCCAATCTAAAATCCCTCTGCAATTGTCCTGGTGAGCACAAGGCTCCTCCATGCTGCTGGACAAAGCACACAATTGCTTTTGAGTGGTTGAAGATGTTTCCACCACAGACCTCAAGCGTGGGCGGTCCTGCTCTGCTGTGCTGGGAACAAAACTGCTCAGCCTGAGCTGCTGCTGAAACGCGGGCAAGGGAGGACCCAGAGATTTGGGGCTGCTGTGTCTCTCCCTAAACCAGAGGGCCCTGAGAAGCAGCTGAAGGCAGGCAGCACAAGTCCCTTCAACATTTTGCTTCGCTTCTGAGAGCTACTTGATTTTTTTTTTAAGCTGAAAGGCAAAACTCGACCGAAGCAGGCACGCAAGGCTCTGGCTTCGCGTGCCCCGTAATAAGGAACCATTTCAAGCCATCCTAATGACAGCTTGGTGTCTCACTGCGGGGATGGCAGAGCTGGGATTGCAAACACTCACATTTTCCAGACCTCTCTGGAGAAGCATTGGGCCAAATCCTCCACAGAGGCTCTGCTCAGTTGAAGCCAGGGAAGCAGAGCTGGATGGTGATGGGGGTTTGTCTGTGTGTCCTGCCCAGCACTGGGCCAGATTCCCATCACAGCCACAGGGGGTGAACCCAGAGTTACCCAATTCACCCCCAGAGCAGCACAAGTGGAATGAGATCTGCTGTGTGCAGGGTTGCCAGTGTGCATCCCATCTGGGGACAGGCATGGGAAGGGATCAAGTCTCTGCCCATCTGAGTGGGGCAAGGCAAGGCCAGAGGCACTGAAATACCCTGAACTGGAGAGAGAAGGATCCGACCTGCCCAGCCTCTCTCCTCCCGTGTTTCCTGGCATGCCCTTCAGAATCCATCGGCTTTCTCTTACCGGGAGGCTTTTGGTTTGAGACCATCTAACCTCAGGATGATCATTTTACATGGGGGCTATTTATAACCTCCAGGGGCTGCTTTACTGAAAGCCTCTGCGAGTGGCTGAGGGCCAGACCCTTCTCCCACTCCCAGCACTGTCCTTGCTGTGATCTCCACCACGGCCACAGCTTTCCTTCCTAGGGAGGAGAGATTGGACTGGGCCAGATCAAAAACAAAATAACACCAATTCTCCCAAAGACAAACACGGTCTCTGACTGCCTAAAAACCCAAACTCCACGTGCCGTGTTCAGGGATTTGAGGTGCTGGGATCCCCCCACAGTGGCTGAGGCTGTTCCTGAGCATCCCAGCTCCCAGCCTGCTTTTGCCAGGAGCAGATTAGGAAGTTTGTGCAAACTGCTTTGTCAGCAGAACAGAGAGGCCAAGCACACCCAGCACACGAGAGAGAGCTGGGCACTGGTGGAGGGAAAAACCTCCCTGTCCCACTCTTAAATCCCTGCACAGGGATGCCAAAAACATCAACCTTAGGGGCACCCCATGAAAGATAACGGGGGTGGATGAACCTCAGCCTGCCCCATGGCCCCTCCCTGCTGGTATCTCATTCTGCTTCCCACTAATCGGCCTCTCCTGCTTGCTACCCAAGAACGTGCCAAGTTGTGAGAATTACAGGCCTGTTAACTCCTGTGTTATTCTTGGCACGGGCCGGGCTCCACTTGCTCGGGTAAAAATTATGATCTTTGTGAATAAGCCGTGTGTGTGCGAGAGAAAGAGGGGTTTTTAAAATGATGGTTATGATTGGTCATAGCCAGAGCTGTGTCAAAAGGACAGGGCTGAGATGAAAATTACTGAGCTGGTCCTGCTCTGAGTTCCTCTGCTAGGAACCCACAGTGATTTTAAGACGGTTCCTCCAGCTCGGGAACGAGGGAGCCAAGAGCAGAGCGTGCACAAACCGCCTTTTGCAGCATTCCTGGGACTTCGGATTCACTCCACAGGAATGATTTCAGAGGCTAATTTTGTGTGTCTCCACTCCTGCTGTCACTTGACATTTGGGAATTTGGCAGGGGCGGTAGCTTGTGGCCAGCTCCATTTTTTTTCTCGTTGAATTTGTGTCATCACCTGATTCTTCGCTCCAAACGACGCTCTTTGGGTTTCTGGCACTGCAGGGGGCTGTGCTAATTTAAAATACAAATCTTTTTTCTTCCCCCAAGAATCTCTTTCTTTATGATGCGGCCAATGGGACAAGCCTGGAAAACTCTTTCTCTCTCTCTTGCTTTTTCAAAAAAAACCCAAATGATAATCCTACACAAAACGCCCGTGTTCTTCTCATAAGCCCTGCTAATATCAATGAAAATTCCAAGCGTGGAGATTTGCATTTCAATGAGAAATAAATTAAATTTTCTCTGTAATTTTGGGTTGGGAGGAGCGGCGCAGCTCTTACAGTTCAGGTAACATTTTCAAACATGTCTTTACACCCAAAACCCCCTCTTTGCCAAGGACACCGAGGCTTTCAAACAACCATATCCCTCCTGAAAACACAGCACGAGGGTTTTGGGAGCTTTTTCTATGAAACTTCCCCAGAAGGGCTACTTCTTACCAAAAATACAGACAGATTAAATGCTATTCCTTGAAGCCCTGTTAGTATCTCTGCTGATTTCTGAAGGAAAGGAACCAGTGAGACTAAAAGTGCACGGAAAAGCAGCACAGAAAAGGACAGAACGATCTCTAAATTCATCCTGGCAGCACCTGCCTGTGCAGAAGGATGGAAGCAGCACAGCAGCTGAGATATTTTTATATCTTTTGCTTCGTTTGGGACTGAAATCCCGGGATTAGCAGCCTGATCTCTCTCAGGTAACTGCAGTGGCAATTCCTGCCCCTGTCCTGGCAGCAAGCTGCGGATTCCTGGGGAACGCCCAGGGACTCGGGCGCTCTTTGCCGCTGGCAGATGTGGGGAGAGCAAAGTTCTGTGTGTGTGTGTGTGTGTGTGTGTGCCCGTGCAGGTGTGCATCTGTGTGAGGAATTATGCTGGAGCTGGGTGAGGGATCACCACACTTGGCAGCCACACAATGATAAGGAACTGTTGGGATTAGCATGGAAAGCACGGAACCCTCCCTGGCTGCTGCACAGCCACAGCCTGCCTTCATGGCAGGGGAGCTGCTGCTTTCAAAGGTGCTGCTCTCACCTCCATCACACTCCTGCTGCTCAGCTCAGCCTCAAACCCCAGATCTGATGGTGCAAAGAGTGACTTAATGGGTGCAAAAATCCACACAAACCCCTCCCTGGCACCTCAACCAGTGGGGAGCTGGGCTCCAACCCTGAAATCCCATCCAGAGGGTTGCTCCCACTCATGCTCCCAGCCATGCCAGGAACAGGAGGGTTCAGGGTGACACTGGGACCCCCAGGAGGTTTACCTTGGATTGGAGTTTGAGCCTGGGAGCCGAAGTGGCTCGGGGTGCTGAGGGATCCACGGGGGTTGGGAGTTGTCGGGGTGACTCTCATGGACTGGCGCAGCCGTTCCAGCTCTCCATAGCGGTCGGGGAAGGGCTTGGCTTGGTCTTCCAGCTTTTGTCTGTGCCCTGGAACATGATAAAAGAGTCTGGTATCTGATCAGCTCCCCTTTGGCTGCAGCAGCTCCCTTTGGTTACACAGGGAGCCAGCACACCTCTGTCTCTGTGGTTTGCTGTCACTTGCACATAATGGAGAATGGGTGCCAGCCCCGCAGAGAGCAGCTCCTGGGGCAGACGGACACAGAGTGACCCCCGGGGGAGGCTCCAGATCATCCAGAAAGTCTCCAGGAGCTGGATCAGGATGCCCCTGAGTGACCAGAGTGACCAGCCCCCACCAGGCCTCACTGACTCTAAACACAGAGGGGACACTCGTACAAGGCAGGAGAAACCATGTCCTGGCAAAGTGGGGACTGGGGAACCAGCAAACATTGAATTTTAAGTGTTTTCTACAGCTTTTGCTCATTGCAGGAAGAACAAACTCTCGTCTTACTCCAGCCCCCTCCCAGCTGTGCCCACCCAGCTCGGTCAGAGCCGAGTGGGGCTGGAGGAGGCACAGGAGGGATGGGATCAGCCCTCGCTGGTGCCACACCTCGGCCACCTCACTTTGCTTCTCTCTGTTCCTCTTTCCTCGCCTTAAAACGGGCAGACTAATCACCCACCTCCCCCAGGCAGGGCAGCAGCTAATGAGCCTTCATAAAGCACTCCCAGCTCCTTAGGTAGCAGCTGCTGGCACAGGGCAATAATTATTAAATTTATGCTAATTGTCCCGAGGCGAGAGGAGCATGAAACGCACTCGATACCTAACTTTCACATTTTACTGTATTAATCATCGCCGAACAGCTTCGCTCTCTCTGGACCGGATTCCATCTCAGTTACACCCGCACAAAGCTGGAGGGGCTCCAGAGGAGCCTCGGTTTTCCATCAGTGCGGGGTTCTGCCCTTGCCTTCTCCTTGTTCTGGCCCTGCCCCAGCCGGGCTGCCCCTCAGCTCTCTGCACCTGCCACGGAGAGGGACCGTGCCCAGGTGGCACCGCCTGATCCCGGGCACAAATCCCAGCGCTCGGGGGCACGGGAGATGTGCGGGCACGCCGGCACAGAGGCTGGGAAGAAACCTTTCTGCAGCACTTCAGAGAGCTGGGCCTTATCAGATCCTGCAGCCCGACATCCACCGAGCCAAGCTCAGCTCTTGGTGGCTTTTAAAGAAGAAAAGGAAAGCAAAATAGTTTAAAAGGTGATAAACGCAAGCAGCTCTCGGCAGCGCTCCCCCCTGCTCTCCCCCCTCACATCTGCACAGCTCTGTGAGCGCCGTGTCAGTTCAGAGCAGTCACAGAAAGTCCCCACACTTCCCCCTCTTTAAATCCAACCTCTGCTGTCTGCTGATCTCCCCCTTGCTTGGCTCGGGCTGTGAAGTCGCTGCATGGCTGGGATGGGAGGGAAGCACATCGGCTCCAGAGGGGAATTCACACTCCCAGCTGAGCCCCAGGGGTGTCCCACCAGCAAACCCCTCCCAGCCACAGGTTCTGAGGGGCTTTGAGCCCCCTCTGCTCTCTCCACATCCAGGCGAGCCCCACCATCCCCTCCAAGCTCTGTAAGCCCCAGACTTCCAGAGATGTGAGAGTCCAAAGCGAGGGAAAACATGCTGGCACCAGAGAGGAAAACTTGGGGAGGACGAACCCAGCAGAAAGCAAAAACCCGGTGGTATTTTGAAAATGTATTTTCCCTGCTGTGTGAAGCAAACCAAGGAAACCTCAAAGCAAGACCATAAAGGATCTCTTATCTCTGTGTGTCCCCAGACCTTAGGCACCTCTGCATTATCCAGAGCTGTGAGCAGAATCTGTCACATGGTGCTTTCTCCAGGGGAAAAGTGTGTGCACTGATGTGCCTTGCTTTAGCCCACATTTTATTATTTCACTATACATTTAAGCCCAGAAGAAGAAAAATAGGGTTATATTTCACCTTTGCCCAGCTTTTTTTGGGCAGAGCTTCGCAGGAAAGCCAAAAGCACTTCAAAGACCAAGCTCCCCAGAAATCTAATGAAAATTAAATTCCCTTCCTCTATCTCAGCACAAACCCTATCCTGTGGTGGTATCTGGCATGTGACGGGGAAAATCCTGAAGAAATATATCAAGTGATCTCTATGCTGATAATGTTTTTAAAGATTATTCAGCCGTGCAGCCCCACCAAGGGCTTCATGTGGCCGTGTCATGCTGCACTGTGGTTGCTCTGGTGCCTGCACTGTCTGAATGTGGGCACAGCCCCGTGGGCTTTGCCAGCCTGGAGCAAACACCTTCCTGAAGGGGCTGGTTTGTGGGGAGACCCAGCAATTCCCAGCAAAAACCCCCTCCAAACCCCTGAAAAGAAAGTGGAAAACTTGATGGGAATATAAACCAAGGCAAACGCAGGGGTGGGGGGGGTCAGGGCTCTTCCCAGCTCTCCCAGACCCTCTCCAGTCTGGATCCCACCTTGTCCCCATGTGTGGGACCTGGCAGCCCCAAACGCTGTGGAACAAGGCAGAGAACGAGTTAAAAACCACCAGCTTGGCCCGGCAGCCCTCTTTAGCTCAGGCTGTCTCCCCAGGACTTCCTGCCGCTTGTCACTTCGGGCTGGGGACGTCAGACTTTGTCACGCAAGAGAGAATCGCTGTTAATGGGTTTCTTTCATCAGAACAACCTGAGCTTTTTAATTTCTGCAGCGGTTGGCTTCATTAAAAGCCCTTCCCCATCTGCCCACAGCTGTCACAGAGAGGAAACCAGTGAACAATAGCTCATACCTTAGAGAACAGGAAGGTGGTTTCTACCTTCACCCAAGCCCTGACTCAAAGCCTCCCGAAGCCAGTGGGCGGAATTTTCACTCGACTTCAAACGGCCCCAGCCCTCATCCCAAGAAATCTGTCTGAGAAGCCTTAATCACCCCAATCAGAGAATTTCGGGGCACAAAAGGCACTGTTGGGGTTGGGGATTCTGCACTGCATTTCCAGCTGGGCCAGCACTGGCTTGCAGGTCAATATTTATGGAAACAGCAGAGCCCAGCACGATCAAATGGTGGCAGCTCCTGACCTTGGGCACTCCTTGTCAGGGTTTTAACGCTGGGTTGGGTTTCAGGATCGGTGAACTCCAGTATTGAACATGACATGATGTAAACATTGACAGATCACCTACAATCCTGATGTAATAACAAGATCTGTATCAGCATATCAAACAAACGATCCCATTGAACACTTCCCAGCTGGAAGAGCCGACGTGAATTTGACACTTTAGGCCAGTAATAAGAAGCATACTGGAAGTTTTGGGTGTTTCCTTGGAATGCAGACAGCGAAACAGTGTGTGCCACACGAGCCCAGGCCCTCAGAGCTATGATTTAAAGACATGCTTTCTGCATTAAAATATTTCAGAGACCAAACAGAGCCTGCTCTTCCTTCTAAGAGTGTGCAACCTGATGTGGCTTCCCAAGCTGGGACTGGGATGGGGTTTCCAGGCCGTGGAGGGGGAGTTCCAAAAAGCAGCTGATTTCCTCAGATTACTGAGATGCAGAGTATAAAGTCAATCAAAGGCAGAAAGGAGCTCCAGGAACTTCATGGCTGGAGCGACACCGAAATCCCCGAGCTGAGAGATTTGATTCAAAGCAACACTCGGGGGTGAGCGGGAGCCCCAGTTCCCTGATTTCTCTGCAGATGGAGTTGGATGAGAGCTGAGGAGCTGCACAGCCTCCCCCCAGGCCTGCTGGGCTCAGAGCTGGGTGTCAGCTCAGCCCCAGCCCCGTGCTGCCGGCACAGCAGATGTTGGGAAGTGGCCGGGCCCTCCCTGGGAGCCTGGCTGCGGAATGCTGGCGGCAAGCTGGAGCGGAGGAAACGCCGAGGGACGTTCCTGAGCACACACACACACACAAACACACACACACACACACAAACACAAACACACGCTGCAGATCATTGCCTCAGCTCCAGACACGAGGAGATGAGAGCCAGCAGAGGGTGGCACGGGCTGGCACAGCAGCTTGAGCCACACTCAGCCCCCCTGGCATTCCACCATCCTCCAAATATTCCCAGCCTAAGTCCAGGGCTGAGCCAAGCTCACCAGCAGCAGTCCCTGCACACAAAGCCATGGCTCAGTCTCTACACGTCAGAGAGAAGGGACCACAAGAAAGGAATCAGCAGTGGATAAAGCTCAATGTGCAAAACACCTTTCAAATCCCTCCTGTAGTCCTCGAAATAGGTACTTCAGAGAGACACGCCAGTCCTCTGCAGAGGCTGCAATTTTTTTTCCCAGTCTGAGTCTGGGCTAGACTATCAAGTCCCAGCATGTGCTCCAGAAAGAAGCCACATGTGAAACTCCTGTGTTATGGGAACAGCAGGGCTGTCCCTTGCAGCAGATCTGGGCTGGTTTCATCTTTGCACACCTCTAACACCAGGCAGGAACATCCCTCAGAACGTTCCCTGCAATGCCACCTCCAGCTCTAGACCTGGCCAGCCAAGGAGAATTCATTGGAGCCCCTCTGCCGGGGAAGGAGCTGGAAGGGACTCAAAGTGACGCAGGATGACGGAGGTGCCCTCCGAGCCCCAACCCCGCCGCGAAAATCAGAGCCCAGGAGTTCACAGGAGGGAGCAGGAGGGAAACGCTGCTCCCGAACAAAGTCAGGCACAGATAACTCATTATTCACATGTTTGAAGTTGGCCTGCTTACGCCATTTGGAAGGAGAATCAGTCACGGCCGGGCTTTGCTTTGGTTTCCTCTGGCTTTCGTGAGACACTGCTGCTACTGTCTTTCTGCAGCTCGGGGAGAAAGGGGAGTGTGGCGCAATGCTCGCATGTCCTGGCACAGCGTTCACACCAACAACCGAAGGAAAATAATATTTAAAGGGGTGGGGGAGAGAATTAGGAAGGAGAAAAAGAGGGGGGGGGGGGAAATGAAAAGAAAAGAAAAAAAGGCTGCTAATTTATAAAGCTTTTTTAGCTGGTGGTGGTCTGAGATGAATTGGCTGCCTCTAAAAGGATGAAAATAAATATCCCTCTTTTTGAAGGAAATAGGCTGGCTCCAGGCCAGCTGGCAGGAAGCACAGAGATATGTTGCATTTACAGTAGGTTTTTTAGTGTCTGAAGCTCCAGCAGCAGCAGAGATGTTCGTTCTAGGCAGGCTGGGATTGATTAGGAGGCTTTGGGAGCCTCTGATCTCCTCTCACCCCTGGGTTAGTGCTGAGACCTCGCCCCTCTCCCTGCCCACCCTGTGCCCACCTTGACAAACCCTGTCAGGGCCTTTGATTGTGCTGGGAGACCCCAAAACTGAGCCCTCTGGAAGGAAAACAAAGCAGGGCATTAATTTGAACAGAAATCCAGAGTAGTGCTTCCAAAAGCTCCAGGGGTGCAGGAGCTGTGGCCCATTCCCAAATCAAAGGGAACATCACGCCCGAATTTCCACGCAACTGTGGCTCAGATGCCTGAAGGACACAAAATCCCTATTCCCAGGATTTCAAGAGTCTTCCTGGATTTGCAAAAATATTTGAAGCCCTTCAGACCACAGGGAAAGCTGAGGGTATTCTCAGCAGAGGGTAAAATCCATCCGGTTCAAGCATCCAGCCCACTCGTGCCTTGCTGAAAATCCCCACCAGTGCTTCCCTGCCTGTTTCCATCCGTAAGAACTCTGAAAATCTGCCCCTGAGACTGCAGAGCGAGCAGGGTGGGGGTTAAAAGTTGTGATTTACAGATGTGAAAGCTGCAGCCCGGGTGTCAGGGCGCAGCAGGTGGGTGCACATCTGCGGGAAATCGGGCAGCTTTCAGAAAAGGGTGCAAAAACCACCGACCCCGACGGCCTCTCTGCAGTCACCCCCCACTCCAGAAAGGCAAAATTCACTTGTGGACTGTGATCTGGCTCTCAGGGAATCAGGCAAACTCCCTGATTCCGAGATTCCTGGGCTGGGTCCTGGCAGGAAGCAAACAGAGCTCAAGGACACCCAGCTGGTGTTGCCTCAGCCGTGGCTGGGATCAGATCCTCAGATCCCACAGATCCATGGAGAGCTGCCAGTCCCAGCCAGCTCCTGCTGCTATCTAACAACCTGCACTGGGACCTACCAGTAGAGCTGGTTTCTCCCAGTTCACAACCTGTTCCATTAGGGCAAGCACATCAAATTCCTCGGGGTGACACTGGTTGAGGACACCGTGCCCAGGATGGGGAGCACCAACAGCTGGGCTCAGCCCCGTGGTTCAGCTGATGGAGCTGAGATGTCCCCGCTGCTGTGGGGAGGGAGCAGCGATTTGCCAGCCTGGCCTGTGCCCTCGGGAAGAAACCCAACATTTCCCGAGGTTTGAAGGTGCTGAGCGTTGCTTTTCCCCCCTGTAGCTGAGCCCTAATATTTGAATATTGATCCCCTCCATGCCAGGACTGAGCTGCTGGCTGGGGTTATCCTGCTGGGCAATCACAGCTCCTGCCGAGCTTTGCACTGAAAAGAGGAGCCCCAGAGGGATGGCACCTGCACTGCACCCTCATCCTCATCCTCATCCTCATCCTCATCCTCATCCTCATCCTCATCCTCATCCTCATCCTCCCTGCACCCAGAGCCAAGGGAGCAGAGCTGACCACAAGGAAAGGGGTTCCCTGCTCCCACACCTGGTTTGGGATGGGGAACCTCCCAGCACAGAGGCTCCCATCCCACTGCCACCATCCCTGGAGGGGGCACCGGGGGCACTCCCTGCTCGCTGTGCTCCTCCTCTTCCTCCCTTCCCTGCCCCGCTCCCACTGCAGCACGCAGAGACACCGGGAAGAGCAGGAGAAAATAATGCAAACTCATGTCTGAGCCCCTTCCGCTGCAGGAGGTGATTGATCCGAGCCTGGCTGCAGGGCAGGTGACTCCGGCAGCGGAACACAAGGGTCTTAGGAACTGAATTTCATTTCACTCTGAGTCAAATCCTCTTCCTCCCTCCGCCACATCATTAAAGTGATTGGTTGCAGTGATAAACCCTTTCGGGAGGCAGAAACAAGATGTGTCCTGCCTGACATCTGATGTGATCTTGTGGTTTTGGTTGGTAGTTCTGGTCCTTGAGCTGTTGTCTTCCCTGAAACGAAACTTGTCTTTTAGCCCTGGTTATTTTATTTTTTTCCCCCTCTTTCCTTTTCAATCTGTGACCCTTCACTTTGTCCTCCCGAGCTCCTGAATCCTGCCCGAGGGAGCTGGGCATTAATGCATTAATGCTGCATTAATTAATGCCGTGCTGCATTAATAACCCTGCAAATCCTCCCCATCCCCAGCAGTTACAGACAGGGAAATTGAGGCACGGGACAAAACGTTGCTCCTTTGGGAAGGAGCAAAGCTCACCCATGGCCTCACAAAAATCCCTTTTTGGCTCCACCTGCATCCCATCCCAGCCCCCTCACCCTCCTGCACAGCTCTCTTTGGATCACTGCTGGATCCAGCAGGAATTTCTTTTGTTGTGTGTTTGAATCGTATTTGAATTTCTTTGAACAACCCCTGACACAACACAAGCACCACCAACATCCTTTCTGGAAAAAAAACCTTCAACACAACTTAATCCCCCAAACTTCCCTAAATAACCACCAGATCCCCCCAGAAAACCCTTTTGATCGGTTTAATTTCTCCCAAATACAGGATCAATGCCCATTTCTCTGCCCTGAGTTATTTCTAAAACCACCCCAGGGCCAGGTTTGTCTCCTCCATCCCAGCAAAAACCTTGCCCTGGGGTTTTCCCAAAGCTTTCAAAAGCAGGAGGTGTTGCAACCAATCCCAACAAAGATTCCTTTGTAGGATGCAAGCAAAAATAATTTCCCTGTTCTGACTCCCAATATTGCTGCCCTTAGAAAATATTGGCTGCGTTCAAGTGAAATGATTCTGAAGTTGTTACGCAGCAGGCGATGGGAAAGGGGAGGTGGAATTTACTGCATGTGGTGAAGAAAATAATAAAAATAATTAGAGGAGTGCATTTACTGGAGCCCAGATCATTTCATTCCTTCTCAGGCCGGATTGCAGCCTCGAGCTGCAGCACCAAAGGCCCTTGGAGCAGCTTTTCATCCCTGCTGTCCCCAGGGAATTCTCCACAGCCTGGTGCAAAAGCTCCTGCAAGAACTGGGGAGCCCCAAAGATCCCCCAAAGGCTCCTGCAGGAATTGGGGAGCCCTGAGCCTCCCCCAAAAGCTCCTGAATGAAGCAAAGGCCAGGCAGGGCTGGATCAGGGAGCAGCAGACACCCAGGAGCTGCACGGGCTCCATCCCACAAAACCCACAAAAAACCATCCCAAAAACCAGAGGCTGGAGCACGGCTGGGATGAGCCCAATGTCTCTGAGCAGCCAAGAACATCCCAGGACAGCCAGGGAGACCCTGGGAAGGTCTCAGCAGGTCCCTGAGCAGCTCTGGGATGGGCACGTGGAGCTCCCTCCAATCCCCTCCTGGAACAGCCCCAGCTCTGCCGGGGCTCGGGCAATGGGGAAACCATCGAGGCCACTCAGGATTTCCTCCTCTTCCTCCCCAGGGGAGGGGACAGGGCTCTCAAAGTAGGAAATCAGCTGGAGCATTAAATTAGAACAGATATTACAGCAATTTGACATGGACAAATCACTGTTCAGGAAGCGCTGATGTCATTTATTTATTGAAATTATCTTGGATTGATTTTGTTGCATTTTTTTTTCTCCTATTTTTTCCTTCTTTTTGCCATTTCCCTTTTTTTATTTTTTTTTCCTTATTCCCAGACAATCTGGGAACTGTCTGTGAGTTTATTTCTAGCTAAGGACAAGCAAGGGAATAAAACAAAAGACCTCAATAATACCCAAAACTATCACCCCACGGGAGCACTTCAGCACCGAGTCTGCTTTTAATTACAGAAAACATCTCCAGCTCAAGTTTTATGCAGCCCCACAAGGGAGCCTTTTGGCCAAGATAAAGATCTGGAATTGGACAATACTGGCACAACTCAGCCCTGTCCTGGGTCTCCACTCGAGCTTCTGAGAGGCACAAGACTCTCCAATAATTTATTCTCCAAGCCCTCCCCAGCTCTCCGAGGATAAATGTGCAGGAAGCACAGGATCTGTGCCTCGAGCTCCAAAACCTGCCCACAGGAATGTGGGAACAGGGCAGCATTCTGCCCCTGCTCCTCTTTGGCTCCCACCCCATAACCCCACTCCATCTTCCTCCCCACTCAGTCAATCCCAATTTCCCCCGGATTGGGGGGATTTTATTTCACCACCTCCAGGATCCATCCCACAGAGCATCATCCCAACCTTCCCACAGCATTCCCAAACCCTGCTGAGCTCCCCCAGCTCCTCTCAGAGCTGCCTCAAACCATATCAAAACTCAGGGAAAACCTGGTTTTATCTCCTTAGAGTAGAAAACACAACAAGGATTTACACAAATCCCCTCGGAGCACAGGTCCAGGCCACAAAACATCCTGAGATCCACAAAATCCCCCCAAGACTGGGGAGCAGTAGAGGGTTCCCAGCCCTGCACAGATAATTCACTTTTCTCAAAGGTAACAGCAATGTTTCTGTTTCATATTTTCCTCTTTTTCCCCCCACAACAAAAAGAGGGAATCCCTAAGAGATGTTTTTTGTTACAAGCAGAAAGCAGAGGTCAGAAATCTCACCAGAAACCATCACTGCTTTTAAAGAATCCAAAACTCAGCATGGAAATAACCAATTCTAATAAACCAATCTGCAATCTAATAAACAGAGCACTTTGTACTTTTGGTGGCATTTAAGCCACGAAGGCAGGAAAACAGAATGCTGTACCCAGGTACAATATTGCACTTTTCTCCTCCCTCAGTAAAACAGAGTTTCAGTTTTGTTATTTCTGGGAAAAAAATCTCAGCCACCAGCGATGGGCACGGCAGTGGAGGGTCACTCATTTTCCCAGCACAATCCTGTGCTTCCTTTTCCTCTCTAGCTTTTATTAGGAATAAAAGGGGGGGGGGGGGGGGAAAGAGTTCACAATGCACGGGGTGAGGACAAGCAGCACCGTGGGGACAGCGATGCCACAAACACCTGCACAAGGGGACCAGGGGGTGCCACCCCCTGCACATCCCCAATCCTCAATTCTGCACATCCCCAAATCCTCACTTCTGCCAACCCCAAATCCTCATTTCTGCACATCCCAAATCCTCATTTCTGCACATCCCCAACTCCTGATTTAATTCCCGCACATCCCAAACTCCTGATTTCATTCCTGCACATCCCAAAGCCCTGATTCCATTGATTCCATTCCTGCACATCCCAAACTCACTCCTGCACATCCCAAAGCCCTGATTCCATTCCTGCACATCCCAAAGCCCTGATTTCACTCCTGCACATCCCAAATTCACTCCTGCACATCCCAAAGCCCTGATTCCATTCCTGCACATCCCAAAGCCCCGATTTCCCAGCTGGGAGCCAGGGCCGGGCTCTGAGCCCTCGTGGGAGGGAAGCCCCGGCTCAGCTGAGGCTCTCAGGACTCTGAAAGCCAAAGAGCAGCAGCGGTTCCTGGAAACGCCTCGGCACGGGGAGGTGAGAAACCTTCCCACCCGCTGGCTACGTGACAGGGGACAGCCACAGCCCGGGGACAGCCACAGCCCGGGGACAGCCAAGGAGCCTTTTTGGGGAGGGAAAAACAACCCCCGAGGGAACCTGGGGCTGTGCAGGATGGGCTCAGCCAGAAAAAAACCCGCAGGGACAAGGTGGGAGAGGGGATGTGAAATGCTCTGGGCACAAACCCCCTCCTCCCGGTCCCAGCCACGCTGGGGACGCGTTTTTGTCACTCGCTGTGGTCACACCAAAGCAGCAAATCTGTGATGCACAACCCAAAAATGGACAGGGCAGGAGGCACCACCAGGGATCCCATGGGGACAAATCCTTTCACCTTTTCCTCCTCAACAAGGACAGCAGCAATGGGGTGGGAGGCAGGAGGAAAGGATTAAATCCAAAAGGGATTTAGGAAGTGGGGAGAAAGGTTAAAGACTGAATGGCAGCCAAAAAAAAAAAAAAAAAAAAAAGTCCAAGAGGGGAGAAAAGGAATTTGAAAGGGGGAAAAAGACTTTGCACAAGAGTTCTGGGCAGAAAGGAGCTGGAGCTGCGAGAGGGAGAAAGGAAAATTGAGAGCAGAGAAGGAGAAAAAGAAGGAAAAGGAAAAAAGGGAAGGGAAGGGAAGGGAAGGGAAGGGAAGGGAAGGGAAGGGAAGGGAAGGGAAGGGAAGGGAAGGGAAGGGAAGGGAAGGGAAGGGAAGGGAAGGGAAGGGAAGGGAAGGGAAGGGAAGGGAAGGGAAGGGAAGGGAAGGGAAGGGGGTGTGAGGGGAGGCCCTGGGGACGCTCCCTTTTCCCCAGGAACAGACTGAACCCCCTGAGCAGCTCCCAGCCCTTCCATTCCCCACCTTCTGCCTGCTCTGGATTGTTTGGCAGCAGTGGATGTGAGAGGGATCTGCAGCAGGGCTCCTGCTGAACACAGGGCTGCAGAAAGGGGGGGAAAAGAAGGAAATTCCACAGGAAGTTCAAATATTTTATTACTTCCTGTTTGTACAAAGTATGTCAACACTTGGCACCCGCTGTGCTATTTGTTTAGAGCTAAGGTGCCAACTTGACAGAATGTCCTTTTTTTAATTTTTTTTTTTTCCCCCTCCAGAGAGAGCTGGAGCACAAGGAAAAACGAGCTCGGAGCCAGAAGGGCACTGGGAATGGCTCGGAGGAGATGCTCAAGGAAAGGCACCCCTGGGGCTGCTCCAGGCTCCTGGGGGACCCCCGAGGATCCCCCCTGCTCCTTTCCCCTGCCCATCACCCCCTTCCCTGGATTTCCCACCCTCGGCTGCTCAGGAGTTTGATCTGGGCACAGCCCGAGTTAAAAGCCTCGCTCAAGGGCTGAGATGAAGGGCCAGGGGTGGAAGATGAATGGGATGCTCAGAGGTGGAGCCCGGCCACATCCCTGGCCCCCAAACCCCACAAGGACGTTGGCTGCAGGGATTCTGGGCTGAGAAGACGCTGCCCAGGCTTTTCCCAGGGTGCCAAGACAAATGGCCAATTCTTTCCACATTAAGGATGGGTTTTGTCCTCTCCACCAGCCCCACACCAGCCTCCAGCCCTGCCCAGTGCTCATCCTCACAACACACACCATGGCCCAGCTTTTGAAGCCAAAAAGGGGAAAAAATTCCATATATTTTTATGCCCACACATGCATACACATTTACACGTTTAGAAGCCTATATAATACATATAAACACATCAAAACTGCAATTCCTGCTGGCAGCTCTCACCTCCCACAGCCAAACAAGGCAGAGCAGCCCCAGCCTCGGTGTCTGGCCCAAGGTGGGGATCACCAGGGCTGTGCCAGCCCCAAATGCCACCCCAGTGCTGGCACTGCCAGGGTGCTGTGCCCGGGAGCCACCCAGTGGCAACTGAACCAGGAAAAGCACCTCGGCTTTCCAGGATCATTTTACAGCTGCTGCTGCTTCCACACCCGGGGTTTCTGCAGGGTGGGAAGGGGAGAAAAGTGGGATTTCATTATTTTTTTGGAATTGTCGTCTCCATTCGAAAGTGTGGCAAAAAAGGGAATTTTTTTAGAAATGTTTTTGTTCCGCTGGAAATTCGTCAACCATGGGTTCAAGCCCCAGGGCCAAACTGGGAGGCAAAACATGACCAACAAATCTATGATTCCCTGAAAAAAAACCAATTCCAAAATAGCCACAATTTGGGTCTAGACCTTTTCTATCAGCAATTTTTGGGTTGTGGGGTGCAGGGATGGGGCAGAGATCAACCTTTGGGGGCCACACAAGGGCACGAACAGCAAACACCACACAAATCTCCTCGAGGAGATCAGCCAACACTTCCAGCACAAGCTGAGGCCCAGAAATCATCAAATCATCAATTTGAGGTCCAAAAAAAAAGGGAAAATCCCAGAAAAACGCTGTCCTTGCACCTGGGCTGTGTCCCCACACCTGAGCTGCTCCATCCTGGCCTTGGCCTCGCTATCAGAAAATGGAAATGCAGGCTGGGGAGCTCTGGGGTGAAATGCTGAAATTCAGGAGGAACGGGTGTGATTCACCCGGGTTTGGCTGTCGGGGAGGCCAAACCGAGCTCCAAGAGTAGCAACTATCTCAGCTTGTATTATTATTTATGTATTCCTGATGATGATGATGATGATGATTATTATTATTAGAAAGGCGATCTGATGCAGCTGATAAGGGGCTGAGCCAGCAGTCAGGAGGGTTGGTTTCTATTCCTGACACTCCTGCTTGTGAAATTCCCTGCCCAGCCCCAGCACCCACCACGACCCACAAGTGCCCCACACCAGCGACCTGCTGATGTTTCTGGCTTTAAAAAAAAAAAAAAAATTAAAAAAAAAATAAAACCCCACAACAGCAGCGTTGGATTTCCTGCATTCCAGCTTCTAAATCCATCCTCGACAGGCTCCAAAATAAAATCAAGGAGCGGGGGGGAAAATCCATCAAAGCTGGATGGAAATGGAACCCCCTGGGCGAGGGAACAGCCTCCACCTGGCCTGACATCAAGGGGCACCCATGGCCCAGCCACGACATCAACACAAAATGTTTCCTGAGGAGTTTTTTGAAGGATCAAATCGCTTCCCCTCGCTGTGGGCACTGCAGCCTCACACGCAGAGGGAACAAACTCGGCTTTCTCTGTCCGGGGCTGG
The DNA here is from genome assembly GCF_052056855.1 of Sturnus vulgaris. Lineage (NCBI taxonomy): Eukaryota > Metazoa > Chordata > Aves > Passeriformes > Sturnidae > Sturnus > Sturnus vulgaris. The sequence continues at coordinate 6,523,554 of NC_142266.1, forward strand.
TGCTGAGCGGGCAGGAAGGAGAGGCCGGAGCGAAAAGCCGGAGATGGAGCCCCCAGGGACACGATCCCAGCACACGGGGGGGGTCCCTGGGGGTGAAGAATCCCCGCGGTGAGAGGGAATTCCTGCGGCTGGGAACAGCGAGGGGAGCTCGGAGCAGCCCGACGCCGAAAGGCAGCTCAGGCAGGGCAGCTCCCGGAACCTCCCCGAACCACGAGGCACCATCGTGCCCCCGGGAGAGCCTCCCCAGCACAACACAGACGATTCTGCGGTCTCCGAGTGTCTCTGGTTTCTCCAGGCTCAGCCCCCGGGCTCTGCCAGCCCCGGCCTTTGAGAGCCCGAAAGCGAAACCGCGGCGGAGCCGAGGGGAAGGAGCTCGGTGTCAGGGCAGACACCGCCTCGGCACCCCGGGAACCTGCACCATTTCTCATTTATTCCTGCTCTCATCACCAGCAATCAGCCCCCGAAGCCGAGCACAGATCTCTGATTTCAGAACCCCCCCAGGTTGGGTCCTTCGCGCTTTTCCCATGGAAGCCCAAAGAGTTTTCCCAACATCCCAACCCGGAGCTCTGCAATTATCCCTCCAAGGTGGGTTAGGGAGCGGGGCAAGGAGCGACAAACCATCCCCTCCGCCATGGGATGAGGAGCAGGAGGCAGGCAGGGAGGGAAAGGCGAGCAGCACACGGTGCCACCCCAATGCCAGCCCTGAGCTCCTCATCCTTCATCCCCCAACCACGGACCCTGCACCCCCGGCCCGCAAATCTCAAACCCCAAAGCCAAGCCTGCACTTACTCCGGGGCTCCCGGGGCCCGTCCACGGTCACTTTGATGGCTCGGTGGTAGGTGGCCACTTGGGTGGGGTTGGTGAACACGGTGATGGTCAGGGTGAAGCTTTTCCCTAGGGAGGAAAAAAAAAAATAAAATAAATAAACACGACAGAAGTGAGGATCCCGCATGGATTCAGCTCCTGTGGGATAGAGAAGCTGCAGCCGGAGGGGGCTCGGACACAAAGCCCCGCACTCATCACTGCGTTTAATGAGCCGGGATTGCCCCGACACAAAACCCGCAGCCCTGGAGCCGGGACTGCCCGCATGGAAAAGTCACTCGTCCCCTTCCCCTGCCCTGAGCAGCTCCCCGGGCTTCTCCTGCTCCGATATTTCCCCTTTTCCCGAGCAAATGCAGCCCTGGAGCAGCGCTGGGAGCGGGATCCCCTCTCTGGGGGGGGTCTGGGATCCCCATGGGACGTTCCCTTGGGAAGGAGCCGGGCTCAGCCTGCGGGGGATCCCTGTGGATGTTCTCGTTTGGAGGGAGCCGAGCTCGGCCTCGGCCCTGGGGGCACCCACGGGAGGGCCAAAAACTGGGAACTGCAAAACGGGAACTGAACCCGGCCAGCTCCGGCCACCAGACACAGGCGGCTCTGCAGGGACTGTCCCCTCTCGCAGCCCTGCCCAGAGAACAGGAATCTGCTGCTGGGAAAAGGTTGAGATAACCTCGGGAAGGGTTTCAGAGATGCTTTTGAAGCACCGAGCACCTTTTATGAAAAGAAAAAAAATAAATAAAAGCTCTTGGGAGCCAAATTTTGTAAGAAGAGCCCTCCTTGCCCCAGCAGAACCAGCCTGAAAATTCCTTTATCATCACAGAGGGTCTCACCACCCCTGGGCCCACCCTGACCCCAAATCCTTCACCTCCCGCAGGTGAAGGTATCCGGCCCAGGGGAGGCAGTGGGAGAACAGAAACCCCCCGAGGCTCCCCCAGTTCAGGAAACCCTCGGCTGGAGGGAGGAGGCTGCACAAACCGCTCTGACCAAGCCCCAGCAGCGATCCCTGCGGGATTTCAGAGGTGTCAGGTGCTCCAGAGGCCTGAACGGCAGCAGGAGATCAGGTACAAACCTGTGCGTGATGCATTTCTGCTCCCCCAGCCTTTATCCCACAAATAAAAGCAATAAGAAACCACCTCCTTTCCCTTTTTCCTCCTGAAGAAATCAGGAGTTTCCAGATCCCAGGGGTCGGATCTGAGAATGTCCACAGCAAAACAATTTCTCCAGGTAGGAGGAAAAAAGGAATAAACCGGAAAAAAAAGAAATTATCTCTCCCGGAGAACATCCTGGAATTATCCCAGGTGGGAGAATTCCTCCAGGGAGCACGGAGAGGAGGGAACGCCGCTTCTAAAGCCGGCAGCAAACCCCAACCCCGCCTCACCTCGGCTTTCAAACCTTTGTGAGCGATGCACAAACCTCCCGCTCATTTTCTGCACAGAGAGGAGCATTTGGGAAGGCAAAAGAAATGGAATTATTTCCTTTTGAAGCCCCCAAGGATGCAGCCCCCGCTGCCAACCTGCAGGGACGGGACGAGCCCGCAGAGCGCGGAGGATCCCGGCCACGGAAAAAAAAAACCAAAAAAGCACCGAAGAGATTGAGGGGAAAACTTCGCAGAGCCAGGGGTGAGGAGGAGGATTCCTCATTCCCGAAATTATTTAGGGAAGTTGCAGGAGGAGAGGGAAGGGTTCTCAGGCAGCAAAAGGCGGCTGCGAACAGAACCCCAGAGCTGAGCCCGGCACGTCCGTCCCTCTCTTTACACTGCATTAATACCGATTTTATTTATTATTATTATAATATTTAATGTTTTATTCTCCACGTGAAACAACCTCCCTGCCCCGGAGTCCCTCGCTGCAGACACAAACCCAGGCCGGGCCGGTTCTGCCTCTCTCAGGTTCGCTGCCCTGAACCGAAAATGCCGATTCTGCCCCGGCATCATTTTTAGTCATTTCTGCATCATTTTTAGTCATTTCCCGCCTTCTCAGGAAGCCGGGCTGGGGTTTCTCATCCCCACCGGGGCCGGATCGCGGCTCCCGGGTGGGTTTGGGAGCCCTGCCCGCCCCAGGGATGCTCCGGGGGGATAATTCCAGCTGGGAGAACAGGCGGGGTGCAGCAGGGATTACTTTCATTTTATACGAATGAAAACCTATACTCAACCTGAGTCCAAAAAAGTCTGATTTTTGTTTTTACCTCTCTGTCTTGCACATGGAGATGGGAATTTATTTTTTGTAGGGGGAGTCAGGAGCTGCTCTTCCCGGCTCAGGAATAATCCCTGAGACCTTATTACTAAAAAAAACCCCCAAATCTGGCCGGTTTCAAGCGGTGTTTTCCCAAGCAGAGCCTGGCTGCGGGGTTTTCCAGGCAGGAGCAGGATCCCCGTTTACAGATCCACACGTCCTCACTTCGCATTTACACAAACATTTGTACACACGCAGGGAAATATTCCAAAATTTCTGCCAAAATAAATGAAAGCAGCACCGGGGACTGTCAAGGGATGGAGCCAAACGAGGCAGAGCGAGTGTGACACCCGGTATAAAAATTCAACAGGAGCGATTTTTCACAGCAAATTGCTCTGAAAGTGCCGGGAAAGCAACGCCAGGCACGGGGGAGCCCCGGTGGTTCCTCTCTGAATATGACAAAACCTCACCCCACACGAATATGTATTAGGAAAAAAAAAAATTAAAATAATTAGCGCGCGAGTCCCGCCCGTTAGAGGCAGCGGAGGTGCCGCTGTAATGAGGGAGGACTCTGCCCGAGGACCGAGTTTATTCACCAAGGGCTTTACGAGACCCAACTCCTGCTAATTCCGAGCTTGAGAGTGCAGAGGAAGCGAATTAATAATGAATTCAAGAGTCACGCTGAGACTGCGTTGCGCTCAGTTTGGAAATTTGTGCGAGGATGAAGAAAAAAAAATAGAAAAAAAAAAAAGCGCCCAACCAGAAAGAAAAGAGCCTAAGAGAATAATTGATTACAGAAATGAAAGCTTAATTCATAAAAGAAAAACATTTTCCATCCATCAACCTGCAACCAGTTAAGTGGAGAGTTTTAAAGAAACTGCAACATGGAGAAGGAGCCAACAGGAAAAAGGAAATGTATGAAAGAATGTAAACTATTCAAGTTTCATAAAGAGGAACAAGTAAACAGTTATTACATGCAAATAATTCCTAACATCACTGCTTTTAATTAATGCGGAGAAGTCAAAATATATCTGACACTGCGTGTGTACATATGAAACCTTTGAGAAAATGCTGCCATATGGCCATAAAAATATCGAGTTCTTATTTGGGCTCCAGTGCAGAACTGAGTGCTTCGATCTGCAGCGTTCACTGGTGATGAAATGCTGAAATTCTATTTATACCCTCGGAAACTCAGGTACGGGGAGGGCAGGCAGAGCTCCGTGTTTAACGTTTCCAGGGGATTTATTTCCCTCAAACAAAACGGATTTGTTTGGCAAAACCCGGGAATTGCCGTCCTGCTTTTCCCTGCCACCAGCGTGGGGAAAATGAGCAAAAATCCCCCCCCGAGCAGAGCCCGCAGCTCCCTGCCCGTGCCAGCCCTCCAGGCCGAGCTCTGCACTGGGATTATTTCACTTTAAACTCGATTTTCGCTGTTTAAAGTCGAGCTGCCAGGTGGGGTTTGCTCAGGCAGCACCGGCCGCCGCCTCCTCCTGCGTGATGGGAGAAATTGGGGAATATTCGGGCTGGGGCCGCCTTATTTGTGTTTAAATAGATTTTTAGATATTTAGATATATTTAAATCTGTGTTTTCATTTTTTTTTTTCCATCTGCACGGCCCATTCCCGACACCTGGGCAGAGAAGGAGCCCCGGGAGGAGCGAGGCAGAGCTGCCGGCGGGGCCGGGGCTGCTCCCGCATCCTTCCCGCATCCCTCTCATCCCTCGGGGGCTGGGGGGGCTTCTCCCGGCAACGAAACCACGGTCGAAACAAAATATAGCATAGAATAAAATAAAAATAATAATTCAAAAAATAGAAACCAACAAAATAAAATTTCAAAAAAAATTATAAAAGAAAATATTTAAATAAAAAGGAAAGAAAAATGTTTCTCTCTTTTTTGGTTGTTTTTGGGGGGTTTTTTCCCCCCCTCTAAAAAAAAAAAACCAAAATAAAAAGGCCAACCATTTCCTGGCCGGTACCTACCCCTGCCGCTTCTCCCAACAAATCTGAGGTCGTTAAATCTCGCTACTTGGTTTTTCATCACGGCAGAGGCGTTGCGCAGCTCCGCCGAGTAATTCTCGTCGTTCCCCGCCATCACCGTGACCACGGTCCCATCGGGGACATCTCCGAGCGCCACGACCTAGGGCAGGGCCAGAGCATTTCAGGCGAAAATTCACCTTCACCCATTCCAACCTGCGCTACGGTTCCCCCCCTAAACCCGCGCAACAAAAAAAAAAAAAACAACCAAAAAACCCAAAGCAAAACCAAAAGCAACCGCGAGGAAGGCTGAGAAAATCGGAGGGGGAAGGGGAAAAGGAGCTCCGAAAGGGTTAAAAGCAGACAGGGGGTGCGCGGGGAGGGGGTGAAGGGGGGGGGGTCAGGCCCCGTCGGAGCAGTCCGAGCGTTTATTTGGTTGGATTCGGGATGAAAAGAACGCGCGGCGGCCGCCAGAGAGACCCCGGGGAGAACCCCCAGCCCTGCCGGGGGAGCAGCACCCGGAGCCGGGAAAACTCGGCTGAGATCCCCGCTCATCCCTCCGGGCTCCCCTCGCCTCTCCCCGGCCCGGCCCGGTCCCGGTCCCCGCGGGGATGCCCGGCCCGGGGGGGCCCCGGGGAGCCCGGGCAGCTCAGGCCGGTACCGGGGCTTCGGCTGCTCGCTGGATTTTTGGCAGATTAGATCTCCCTTCCCTGCCTCGCTCTCCCTCTCCCAGGAAGGTAATTAACCTCCATCTCATTAAACTTCAAAGTTGCCTGAGAGCTCCTAACTGTACGGAATATCTAAGATGCCGTGACCGCGGGGCAATGCGGAGACTTGATTAAAAATAATAAACTGGGCTATTTGATTAAAAATAATAACCCGCGCTCCCTCGGCGGTGATGTCAGGAGCGATTTAAAGCGAAACGGGGCAGAGGGGGGAAAAGGCGAGCGGCTCTCAAGCTCGATCCCCGGCAGCCGTCGGGGCCCGGGGCTTACCTTGAAGGCGACGGGCAGCGTCTTGTTGCACCTCCAGTGTGACGGCAGCACCGAGCACAAGAAGTTGGGGCTGTCGGTGCGCACCAGCTCGCCGGCGTGGTCGGCCAGGACATCCACGACGGAGCGAACCTCGGGCCGAGCTCGGGCGCCCGGCGCGGGGGCCCCCAGCGCCCCGCTGTTCTCGCCCATCTTACCGCAGGGGAACGCCGTGGACGGGGGAGTGAAGCGCCTGCTGGTGCTCGGGTCTACGGGAATACGCATCACAACGGCGGGCGTCGGGGAGCCGGGCGGGACGGGCGGGCGGGCACCCGGCGGGGCTGGGCGGGCGGCGGGGGAGGCCGAGCCCCGCGCTGCCTCGCTCCGTGCTCGGCGGGGCGGCGAGGGGGGGGGAACGGCGGAGCGGGGCCCGTGCGGCTCCGGGGCTCGGTGCCGGTGGGTGCGCTGCGCTCCGTGCCGAGTCCCGGTGCCGTTCCCGGTGCTGGTGCCGGTCCCTGTGCCGGCTCCCGTTGCCGAGCCCGAGCCCCGCTGCCGGCCCCGCCGCGCCGCCCGGTACCGTATTTACAGCCGGCCCCGGGGGGGCGGAGCGGCCGTGACGGACAGGCCGCTCCACCAATGGGAGCCCCGCAGCGGGGCCTGGCCCCGCCCAGCAGCGCAGCCCCGAGGGGCGGGGGGCGTGGCTAAATGGGAAGGGGCGTGGTTAATAACGGAGAGGGCGTGGTTTTGTGAAAGAGGCGTGGCCTCCTCAGGACACGCCCCCGGCGGGCGCACGTCGGGGCTCCGGTGGTTTCTGGCCGCCGCCGCCGCCGCCGCCGCCGGGGAGGTTTTGGGGTGCGGTGGGGCCGGTTTGGGGCCGCAGCCGCGGCTGAGGATCCAGCCCAGCCCCCGGCACCCGGCGCTGCCGCAGCCGCCGCTCCCCGCGGTAACGGGAGGGTGGCGGGGCGGTGGCCGCGGGGACCCCCGGCACTCGCATCCCCGGCGGGGGATTCGCCTCTCGGCCTGAGCCCAAAACCGCGGCTCCCAAACCTCCTGCCCTCCCCAAAATCCAGACCCGCCTCATCGCCTGCGGGCTCGGGGCGCCCGCAGCCCCCGGTGGCTCCCCCGGGGCTGCGGCTGCGGGCAGGGCCGGCGGCTCCGGCCGGAATCCGATGGCGAGAAAATTCGCGGCGAGGCCACCGGTTCTACGGGAACAAACACAACGAAGGCGGCGGCTCCCGGCGCCCCGAACCTCGGGGCGGGCGGGGGCAGGACCGGGGCAAAACCGGGGCAGAACTGGAGCAGAATCGGGGGAGAGGGTGAAGTTTCTGTGCCCGCGTTTCTCCCCGGCTGTTTCCCGGTGCCCGGTTCGGTCCGACGCTGTTCTCAGACCGGCACTGTCCATCCGAGAGGCTGCGGCATTCCCTGTTCCGAGCTGCCTGGTGTGAAACCCAAATTTCCTTAAAACAAACTGAAATCAAGCTCGACACCTTTCCCGGACTCCCCTCTCTCAGTCGTGAACCATTTCCCTCCGCCAGCCGCGGTGCCTCGAGGGGCGAGCCCGGGCCGGGCTCTGCAAGCCCCAGGAACCCCCGATGTTCCTCCAGAAATAAGCAACAACCACAACAATAATAAATATATATTTTTAAAAAAACAAAAAAAAACGAGGAACGGAGGCTCCCGCCCCGCAGCTCCCGTTAAACCGCGGCAACCACCGGGATCCGCACCGGGACCACCGAGCCCCGGCAGCCCCGCGGGTCGGGCCGGCCCCCGCCGCTACCGGAGCTCAAATTCTGCCCTTTTTAGGTGAAAGCAGCCGCCGGTTCAGTTCTACTTTTCGCCCCCCGTTCTCCAGCGGGAGGAACCCGCACAAACCCCGGGGCGGGGGCAGAGGCGCGGGCGGGGCCGGGGTTTGCCGGGGTGTCGGGGACGGCTCTTCTCGGTGCCCCCCGGTAGCCCCGGGGTGGGCACGGAGGGGTGAACGGGGCGAGGCTGCAGTTCCGCCCTGCGGCCGCTGGTTGGCACCGGGACTCCGCCGGGGCGGGACGGGACGGGATGGGATGGGATGGATGGGATGGGAAGGGAAGGGATGCTGACACCCCCCGGGATGCCGACACCCCCTCACCATCCCGACACCTCCCTCCCCGCTGCTTCTCTTGCCCCTTCCCGTAGCTGAACCGACCCCCGGGGTTCCCCCGCCTCTGTCCCCGCCCTGCACGACCCTGGCGGTGTCACCTGTCACCTCCCCCCCACCCCAGAGGTCCCCCTGGGAGCCCCGCTCGCCCCTTGGCGTGATTTTGGGTCCATGCAGGACCGAGGTGTCTCCCTGCAGCAGGACCGGCCGTTCTCTGCCTTCACCGATTTACCCAGCGGCTGTGTCACAGCCCCGCCGTTCCTCTGACCCCTTTTCATACTGGGAGCAGCCAGTTAGAGCTGAAAGCATCACCTGGATTCCTCCAGGCACCACCCAAGCGCAGCCCCAGCTGCAGCCCCAGCTGTGCTGGGTACCACGTCCTGCTCCCTTCCCAAAATCTCTCTCTGCCCCCCCTGTCCTCCCCTCAGGGTGACGGGGTGCAGCCTCACCCCGCAACCCCCAGCAGTACCAAGATGAGACCCAAACCGCGGAGCTGTGACAAACCAGGCTCCCCAAAACCCCCAAAACCGTCTGCAGACCTCCCGAGCTGCAGAGCCCAGCGAATCAACCCCGTGGCTGCTTCTGCCAGAGGGGTCCGGCCAAGCAAAGCCACCCCAGAGCTCCGGGGACCCACAGAGCTGTGCCCAAGGGGGAAGGAATTTTCCTCTCCGTTCGAATTCTGCTTTTCCAACACAGAAAAGCAGAAACCGGCAGCGGAGCTCCCGCTGCTCTGGTCCTCCGCAAACCAGGAGATGTCGACACGTGGGGATTATCCCTCCAGCGCCCTCCCCGCGCTCCCGAGGAGGTTAATAGAGTATCAGACCCAGGATTTGCATGGGCCTCTTGACAAACACTCAAAAGCTACTGTTCGCATCGCGGGGAGGTCAGCAGCTCTTTAAATCATTCCTCGCTGGGATTACTTCCCTTACAGGCTCCTCTGTAGTTTTTAATTCATTTGTGCTGCTCTTTTAGCAGCAGAGCCACTCGTTTTCGAGAGCACAGGCTCATAGGAAGCTTTCTATTAAAAATTCATCGCAAACTCTCAGGAGCTCGGCGCTCAGTAGGGCCAGGCGGGTGTCTGGATCTGTTTTGTAGCTCAGGGAAGGGGATCTGAGAGCAGCACGCAGGGAGGGAGCGTGCAATTCATTCATAAATCAAACAGCAGATGCCGGGGCCGATGGGGTGCACTTGGTGACAATTTTTAACCCCTGAGTGTCATCGCTCGAACGGGCTGGCACGGGGCAGGTCCGGGCTGGGGACAGAGGCTCCTGAGGGAGGAAACTGCGAGGCTCAGGGGGAGGAATGAGGGGAAACTGGGGGAGGAAAAGGCAGCGGCTGTCCCTGACATAAATCAGGGAAATCTCATCTTGGGCAGGGAGCAGCTGCCGGAGCGGCCCCAGGAGCTCTGGGGGCTGCCCCGGGCTCTGCTGTGCCCTGGGGTCGGGGATCCCGCACTGGGATCAGCCCCAGTCCCAATGTTGCAGTCTGAGGTCTCATCCTGAGCCAGGACATCCATCGTGACCTCTGGGGAGCCGCAGCTGCCCGGTGCCACCTCTCTGTGCCCAGCCCTGGCACCCCAAATCCTCGCTGGGGGCAGCAGGAGGAGCAGCCGGAGTTGCAGACGCTGGCACGGAGTGCTGGCAGCAGAGAAAATCAGAAAATTTTGACATTCCCACCTGGCTGCCGGGGGCCGGGCTTCATTCAGCAGCATCTGAATGACTCCAAAAGGCTGCGCTGGAGAAATCGTCACCAGTGACACCCCTGACAGCTTTGGGGCTCACCTGTGCTCCCACCTGTCCCCCTCTGAGACCTGTGGGTTTTATTAGCAGCCCTCATCTCCATCAGCATCCCCGACCCACAGCTGCACCACACCGGGGTGGCTCGGGGGGGGATCCAGGAGCAATCCTTGGGGGATTTGTCACCTCCCCAGGAGCCCCAGGACCCTCAGTCCCTTGGGGGATTTGTCACCTCCCCAGGAGCCCCGGGACCCTCAGTCCCTTGGGGGATTTGTCACCTCCCGAGGAACCCCAGGACCCTCAGTCCCTTGGGGGATTTGTCACCTCCCCAGGAGCCCGGGGGCCGCGGGTGTGGCACAAACCCGGGCGTGCGCATCGCGCAGGGATCAGACGCGCTTTTCAAAAGCTGCGAAGTGACTCGGGAGCGAGCACGAGTGCGATTGACGTGAGTGCTGCGGTTGTGAAGTCACGAAAGTGCCATTTTTCATTGTCCGGGCCGCGATTGTGCTCTCCCCGCCAGGAGCAGCACGCTCGGGGCTCACATCCTCTGTGCTATTGATAGCACGGCCGCGCTTTTGGAGCGTGGGTCCCATCTGCCACTTCCACTCCTTCTTAAAAGATCCTAATGACTGTCAGATCCTCTTAGTTCTTAATTAATTTCAGAGTTCGGCTGCAAATAGGAAACAAGGCAGCTTTTGCCCTTACGCATATGAATATTACTGTTCCATTTAATGTGGTTATGGGTGGAATGCTGTTATTCATTCCTGCCTGCAATAAAAGCCACATGTTTTTAAAACTTTGCACTTGAAAAAACTTTTAGGAAAGGAATCAAGTATGTTTTGTATGCATGGCATGAGATAAAAACTGGTCATAAATATTCAAAGAACAGTTAGAGCTTTATGCTTGATTTAAACAAGTGAACAGAGGAGTCCGAGGGTTGGGGCGAGAGCAGAAGGAAAGCCCAAAACTCCTTCAAGAATGTGCTTATGCAGAGAAAAGGAGCCATTCATGCAAAAGTTGTGGAGCACCTAAGGACACCCCATCCCCTCCAAAAATGCCCAAAGGTGCGGAGCACAACTGGAAACACTGGGCTTTGTTGGGAGCTGCTCGGGTTCATGGGAGTTTCTCCCTCTCAGGGCGCTTTGGAGGAGTTTTAGGGAGGGGTGACGCCGCCCCTGCCAGGTCCTGCAGGGAATGAGACACCTCCAGCCTCTCCATTCCCGCATTTCAGGGGCTCCTGGCACCCCTGGAGTGACCTTTCCTGGAGCCCAGCACAGCCAAACCCACCCTGAGCGGGGAGGGGACAGAGTGCCAGGCTCCTGTCCCACGGCAGAGCCACCAGACCCTCCAAACCCAAAACGCGACAGGGGGAGAAATTAAAAAAAATTCCAAAGGAAAGAAAAAGGGGAAACGTCTGGATGGTGAAAAGGGGAACCGAGAGGCACATGACGGCCAGAAAAGCACAAGGGGCACAGAAAAACAGGGTTTGAGTTGTGACTGCAGGGAGAGGAGCTGGGAGCAGCTCTGTCACGGAAAGGCTCCCGGGCAGAGCTCCAAGGCGCAGGGAAATCCTCCTGCACGTGCTGAGCCACAGGAAAATGCTGCACAAACTCCTTCCTGGCCTTTGGAGACTCGTGGTGCCCGGGTAAAGCTGGACCCAGCAGCCGCTGCTGTCCTGGTGGGCTGGGAAATCCAAGCTCCCGTCCCTGGAGGGAGCCGGGAGCTGCCCAGGAGAATTTTGCGGTTCTGTTCCCACAGCCTGGCCCGAAATGCTGCGATGATTCTGGGTGTAAAGCAGGAGCAGCGCTGCTGTTTGAGCATCCTGCAGGACACAAACACTGGCCAGGGACGTGCCTGAGCCCCGCGGGGTGAGGCAGCTGTGGAAATTTCCCTTTGGGGAAGCCGAACGTGAGGAGAGAAAGTGACCCCGGGGGAACACGATCCCACAGGCTCAGCTCCATCCCTGCCACGGGCAAATCTCGGCCCGAGGCCTCCCTGTGGGGTCTGTCCCCTCTGTCCCTCTCTGCTCCCCTCCCCAGGAGGCTCTGGCAGCTGCCTCAGACGCTGCTGGTGTCAGACAGGGAACTCCAGTTTCCCTTTTGCCTCGGGTCTCACGGAGGTCACGTCTCTGCAGAAGCAGCTTCACAGGCCGGGCAAACGCTGCCCATTTCTGCTGAACTCCTCTGTGGGACACCAGAAGGGTCACAGGAACCCAGACTGGTGGCCCTGAGGGCACCCCCTGCTCCCAGACACCCCCCCAAACTGTGCGGGGCCCCTGTGCACTGGGGCTGTGCTGTCCCACCAGGACTGACCCCAGGGCAAGGGAGAAACCTCTGGGCTGAACCTCCAAAGCCCCTCCTGAACCATCCCCTGGCTGCAGCTGGAGAGTTCCCCCCACCCCAAACCTCAGCCTGTACCAGTCACACCATTTTTGCAAGGTTAATCTGCTTTTTTTTGCCATTATTCACCACTTTGACTCTCAGAATAACCCCGGGGATGTGGTTTCTGCTCTGACTGGGTGGGCTCTGGGTTTTGCTGCTTTTGCTCCTTCCTCAGATGGTTTTTTCCTGTATAAACATTTTTTTTTCAGATCCACCTTTCCAAGAAGGCTCTCCTGGATGTGACTTTGCCCAGCATTGCCCATCAATAAGCCTGGAGCTCGTAGAGCAGCTCCCAGAAATCCTCTGGGAGGGCTCAGCCGACATTTACACATCCCCTTAGGCCCAGACAAATCCCCAATTTGGGGGAATTAGTCACAGGCTATAAACGAGGCAGGAGGTGCCTTTCTGGTTTCTGGCTATGAACTGAGACAGTTCCAACTCGTTGTTATTTAGGGCAGCTCTTAATTCACTCTTTGCTCCTCATCCTCCAGCTTGGAAAGGGAGCTCATCCCCGGCGCTCATCGGCGTGAGCTCATCTGGGCTTTTGCAGAAGTTTCTTATAAAAGTTCCTACGCAAGCAGGAGGTGCCTGGGTCAGCTGGCTGCCACCACGGGAGGCTCCTCAGCCAGCCCAGACACGGCCTGGGAAGTCACAGAGGCTCTGGAGCAGTTTGGGGCTGGCCATGGGAAATGGAGAACTCACCCAGACAGAGCGGGAGCAGCTCTGGGTCTCCCACGGGCACAGAGGGGATCTGGGCTGGGAAAATTCAAATTCGCAAATTCAAAAAAAACCCCACAAATTCAGCGAGCCCTGATCGCCCCCCTCCCCCAACGCCGTACCTGCCCACCCTCCAGACTGGCTGGTTGGAAAGGGAGGTTGTGGTTTTCCCCCCGAGCCGGCTATGGGGAAGGCCCTGGCAGGGCAGGGATGATCACGGAATGGTTTGGGTTGGGGTGACCTCAAACCCACCCAGGGCCACCCCTGGAGACGCCTCCCACTGTCCCAGGGTGTCCCCTCACCTCCCCCAGGAACCAGGACCCAGCCCTCCGTGTTTTCCAAATTCTATGGAGAAAAAAAAAAAAATTAAGTCTCTCTACTTTTCCAAAATGACTCTGGGCTAATAAAAAAAAGAAAGCTGCTCAATCACAGGGCTCAGGGTAATTGGGCACAAAATCCCCGTAAAACACGGAGTGGTGAGAGGGAGCTGCAGAACCCGGGCTGGGGTTTGGAGCAGCACATCTGATTTAACCTTTAGGTTCCCTGGCTGGCGTTTCCCCTGCCCTAAGGAGGGAAAAGAGCTCAGCCTTTCCCAAATCCCGCTCAGGAGTTAATTCCTGATCCAAGTCACCGAAATCACCGTGCCCTGCCCCTGAATTATCCCCAGCACACACTCCCAGTTTAAAGGGAAGCAGCAGAGCCCTTGGCTGGGATTTAATCCCTGCCAGGCTGCGAAGAAAAAACTTCCCTGGCTTTTCCAGGGATCCAGAGCCCCAATCCCAGCTCCAGCATCCTCCTGCACCACCCTGGCACGCAGGGAGAGACATTCCCTAAAACATTTCCTAAAGCGACACGCAAAGGAATGGAAGCAGGGAATTCGGAGCTGAGCCGAGCTTCCTCCGCTGCTCTTTTCGGTTTCTTTTTAAATTTCTTTTTTTTTTTTTTTGTTTTTAAATCCCGCCGGGATATTCCCGTGTGCCGGTCGGGAATGCTCCCGGGAATAACCCGCGGAGATTCCAGAGCCGCTCCCGAGGTTTTCCTGAGGGAAAACTCCTCCAGCTGAGGGACAACACCTGGAGGATGCTGCGCCCGGAGCGAGGCTCATTAACTAATTAATTATCCTTTAATGAGCAGCCCAGCCCGGGCCGTGGTGTTTGTCACAGCGCTGTCCGTCTGTCTGTCCCCTGGGACAGCCGGGCTGTGCCGCTCGCGTCCTTCCCGCCCGTCTGATTTTGGGGTTTTTTTAGGAGTTATTTTAACAAAAACCACGCAAATCACAGCCCGGGATTGGGGACACGTACAGTGGGGAAAAGCAGCCCTGGAGCCCGAAATCCCAGGAGAAAAGAGCCTTGGAAGGGATTTCCTCCTGGCTGGGACACAGATCCCTCGTGGGATGGGAATCCTTTTGGGATGGGAATCCTTTTGGGATGGGGATCCTTTTGGGATATGAATCCTTTTGGGATATGAATCCTTTAGGGATGGGAATCCTTTTGGGATGCTCCTGCCTGGGATGATGGCACCATGCAGGGGGGCAGGAGGTCCCTTCCAGTGTCACAGGGATCCCTGCACCTCCCCACGTGGAAATTCAAAGCCTCTGGAGCCTCTGGAATCCAAACCCACACCACAGAGTTTGCTGAATAAAAGCCCAATTTTCTGTGTCTCCCTTCCCAATTGAGGCCTATTTTTTTTTTATTTTAATCTCTCCCTTCTCCTCCTATTTTGGTTGTTTTTATATTTTACTTTACAATAGCCTGAGTAATACATTCCTCATGTTCCAAAGGCCCTCGCTGCTTCCAGTGGGAATGGAAAATCATTGTTTCTGCTTTATTTTCCCTTTTCTTTTTTTTTCTTTTTTTCCTTTTGATACATTTACGTTGTGGAAAATAACCCTGGATCACAGAAGTGTCAGCTGCACCATTGTCTTGAAGACAATAAAAATAATAGTAATAGTAATAGTAATAATTTAATTCATTTTAGAGATGAGGAAGAGGAGGATAAAGGCAGTGCCTGGAGACCAGCACCCTGATTTTTTTGAAGCCTCCCATGGTGGATGCTGATGTCCTGCAGGGATATCAGGGGGATTCTCTCCATGCCCCCTTTCCGTGCAGGATGGAGCTGCACCCCTGGGATGCTGCCCCCAAAAAAATCTCTGCACCCCCCACTGGATGTGCCCAGAAAGGCAAAGCCGGGCTGGGGCTGGGGCTGTGTCCCCCAAAAAGCCACGAGGGACTGGGATGAACATCCCGGGATGTTTTGCTGCACTCACCCGAATCCAGCCGGGCAGGAGAAGACACTGAGCTCCTTAAAGAAAACAAAGATTTCTTGTCCTAATCCTAAACAAATGTTCCACCATTTGGCCACGTTCCAGCCTTGGTGCAATCATTTAATTCTCCCCCATTTAATAAAAAACGATGTCTGAGACAAAGATGTTTATTGCTTTTATGAGTTCCTATTTGTGTGGAAATTGCAGACGAGACGTGAGATTTCTGCTGCTCGCCGGCTTTTTATTTTTAAACAAGCGACTTAAACCCCGACGTTTCTTCATCTGGCTCAGGCAGGGAGAAGGAGAGATTCAAAAGAGCCCTGCAAATGGTTTTTATAAACTCCTCTTCTTTCCTTGCCATGGGACTGCCTTTCATTAAGCGCAGGGAGTACAAAGGACACGGTGTGGTGCCACCAGCTCCGAGCAGAGGGCAGGGACAGGGACGTGGTGCTCCAGGGTGGCTTTGGGAAATCCAGGCTGGATTTTTCCTTTTCCCCTCATCCCCATCTCATCCACAACTCCATTCCCCCATTTCTGGAATGTCCCAGGCCAGGTTGGACCCTCAGGGGCTTGGGGCAACCTGGGGGAGTGGGATGGGTGCTGCCATGGCAGGGGTGGCACCCGCTGGGCTTTAAATCCCTTCCCACCCAAACCATTCCAGGATTCCCCAATTCCACCCCCGGCTCCTCCTGCTCAGAAGGGAACTCAAAGGTGGCATCAGGACCCCAAAAAATCCATCTCAGCAGGACACAGAACCTTCTGCATCCTCAAAGCCGGGCCCAAAATTCCGGGCTGTCCTGCTGGGCTTTGCTTTTTCCCCCGCGTTTTTTTCCTCCACTTGTCTGGAGCCTCCCAGCCAGGCTCGGGGTCTGCGTGCCCGGAATGTGGGGATTGGAGGCTTCCTCTTCCCCAGGAGCTGCTGGGAATTAGGATTGAGCAGAAACCAGGCAGCACGTGCAGCAAAATAAACAGCTCTGGCTGCAGGAAGGGCACCAGGGATGGTGGAGAGGAGGAGGAGGAGGAGGAGGAGGAAGGCAGTGGGTACAGCTGAGCTCCTGCTCAGCACAAATGACAGGAATCCATTGTTAAATATATATCTATTGAAGTAATAAAACCAATCTGTAACAAAGAAATAAAGTAATCATGCCAGAGAACAGGCACAGCCCGAGGGCTTCTCCTCATCCTCACGTGAGCTACAAAATCAACCTTCACCCTGAAATTTCTCATCCTGCCCCTTCCAAACTGGGCTTTTTTCCCCTCATGTGGGGATTTAAATCAAAGTGCTGCTGGTCCCGGCTGCAGCCAGGGCTGAGGGCAGTTCAGGGCTCCAGCCTGCCGGGTTTTCCATGGGAATTCCAGGGATGGCTCCTGTGGGGCAGTGCCAGCACACCAGGGTGGTTAATGAGGGCAGAGGCATGGACATCCCTGAGGATTCAGTACCCAAAATTCCTTCCTGAAGGAGGAGGAAGCTCCGGAGGGATTTGAGGCTCCAAAGCTGCTTTAAGAGCCCAGGGCTGGCCAGGGCAGGACCCTCTGCCCGAGCCACGAGGCCACAAAGTCACATCCCTGCCCCGGTGTGCCCGGAGCCATGGGAAAGCAGGCATGTGATCCCCGAGCTCCCAGTGCTCCCAGTGCTCCCAGTGCTCCCAGTGCTCCCAGTGCTCCCTGTGATCCCTGCAGCCCCGGGTCACGGCCCAGCAATAACCCCTGGCTGTGTCCGAGGCGCTCCCGGCCGGCGCCAGCAGCTCTGGGAACGCCGGGGCCGGGCACAAAGCCAGCCTTGTGTCCCCACAGAGCCTGGAGCAGGGATTGGCCATGGGATGGCTCCATCCATCCCACATCCACCCATCCATCCCCCAATCCATCCCACATCCACCCATCCATCCCCCAATCCATCCCACATCCACCCATCCATCCCTCAATCCATCCCTTAAACCATCCATTAATCCATCCATCCACCCATCCATCCATGGATCCATCCACCCCCCTCAATCCATCCATGGATTCACCCATCCATCCCTCAATCCATCCCTTAATCCATCCATCATCCATCCATCCATCCATCCATGGATTCATGGATCCATCCATCTCTCAATTCCTCCATCCATCATCCATCCCTCCATCATCCATCCCACATCCATCCATCCATCCATCCCTTAATCCATCCATGGATTCACCCATCCACTCATAAATCCCTCAATCCATCCCACATCCACCCATCCATCCATGGATACATCCATCCATCTCTCAATTCTTCCATCCATCCATCATCCATCCACCCATCCATGGATCCATCCCCGGATCCATCCCCGGATCCATCCCCGGATCCATCCCGGGTCAGGGCAGGGCAGCTCGGGGCAGTCCCAGCTCTTTTCTCTGCCTGACCCAGGGGGGCACAGCCCTGCCCCATTTCCCCCCCCCCGGAGTTTGGCACATTTGGGGCATTTCCCAGCCCAGCGGGGCCAGGAGGTGCCCACGGGGCTGAAGCCACTTCCAAACCCCAGGGAGGGGAAAAGTTGAAAATGCCCCAAACCTCAATTCACGCCCGGAGCGCGGGGAAATTCGCTTCCCTTTTTGGGGTTAAACGCGTCTGAAAGAGCGCGGGGAGCGCCCAGCCCTGCCCCACCCCCAGCCCGGCCGCCGCTCTCGAGCAAAAACAAACACATTTCTGGCAGAAAAGGGGAATTTCTGTCATTTCTGTGTCTGGGCTGAGGGTGCACAGGGCGAGGGCGGCTCCAGCTGCGGCTGCCGAGGGGCAGCGGGCACAGCAGACAGGGCAGGGGTGAACTCGGGCACCTCAAAACTCTCAAAATCCCCATTTTTAACCCCAAAAAGTGGGGCGGGATCCTTGGCAGGACGCGCTCAGAGACACCAGGGGTGACAAAACCCCTCCCTCACACCCCAGGAGGGTTTGTGTAAAACACGAAAATAACGAGCCTGGATGGCAGAGGAAAGACAGGAATTTCTCATCTCACACTCCTGCTTTGAGGGCCTGATCCATGGGCTCCTTGTCCTTTTCAATTTTAAAATCCTCAGCAGAAGGCTGGGAACATTTCTGATGTGTGGTCACAAAAAAGTAGAAAGTTTTAAAATGTATTCTCATATTTATATTTATATTATTATTATTATTATTATTAGTAGTAGTAGTAGTAGTAGTATATTTATTATTATTATTTTATTACAACTGATATTTTATTATTGTTGTTATTATTATTGTTTTCATGGAATTGTGGAAGGGACACCTCGAGTGACCCAGAGTCTTCTTATTGTGCTTAAATATATAAAACCACACATGCACGAGCAATATATAAATATATAAATATATAAATTATAAATAGATAAATAGATAGATAAATAGATAGATAAATACATATAAATATAAAAATATATTGATTTATTCCTGTCTCTGCCTGTCCCCAGCCCCTGGGCACGCTCCTTCTTTTCTCACCACGCTTTTTTTTGGGTCTTGATTTCTTTTAATTTTTTTTAATTTTTATTTTCCCCCCCTCTTTTGTCATTTTGGTGACACTTTCCTAGCAAGAGCTCAGCCGAGCTGCGGCGGAAGCAGCGCTTGTCACCAAGGCGGTGGCAGGTGCCACCAACCACAGCTTGGCTACCAAGAACCTGCGTTTGGCCAGGAAACCTCAGGGTCTCTCCGGGAAAAACGAAAAAAAAAAAAAAAAATTAAAAATCCCCCTTGGGGTGGTTTTTAATTTTTTTTTTTTTTTTTGGGGGGGGGGAAAGGGGAAGGCGAGCGGAGAGGAAGAGGATGGGGGGAAACGCGGCTCGATTTAAAGCGCAGACCGTGGGAACCTCCTGCAGACGTGCGGTTTGTGTCCCCGAGCTCGGGGACTCTCTCGTGTCTTCGCTGCCGCCGGGTGAGTCACAGGCACGGCAAGACAAGGGAGGAAAAGGAAGAAACCAGACCGAAAAAAAAAAAAAAAAAATTAATAAAAAATAATACTCCCCGCAGCGGTAATTGGTGCATCAGAGGCTGATCTTTTTAAGCTCCATAAAGGGATTTATATATTTTTTATTCTCCTCTTCAAACAGAATAAAATGTTCCCTGCCTGAAAAAAAAAAAAAAAAAACAACTCAAAGTTTTTCTCTGCAGCGGGACCCCCTGGAGGGACTGGAGGGTCCCCGAGGGGACCCTTGGGTGACACCGGGAGGGGTCGGGACCCCCATCCCCACCCCAGGGTGGGACCCTGGAGCTCCCAGCCCCGGCCTGGGGCTCCCCCAGGAGCAAAACTCGGTCCCTGACCCCGGGGTTGGAGCAGAGGAGGGGGAATCGCACACCCAGGGTTTGCAAAAACCTTTTCCTTGGAGACTGAATTTCCCTGCAGAGGGATCCAGCAGCGAGGGAAACTGAGGCACAAGGCGCGGATTATTTAAGGCTGAGCCGGAGCCACTCAGCCTCAGGTCGGGGTGGCGTTTTTGGGGGTGGAAATGCCCATTTGGGGTGAAAAATGCCCATTTGGGGTGAAAAATGCCCATCCCTGGCTGTGCCGATGCCCTCAGGTGTGAGCTGTGACCCTCAGAGCTGCTGTCACCCCCCTGGTCCCCCCTCCAGGCTCCCAGGGGAGCCGGGGGTGGCTCTTCCTGGGGACAGCGTCACTCAAAGCCACCCACGGGCACTCAGGTGGGTGCTGCTGACGCACCCAGGGGTGCAGGAGGTGCTGGGGGGGCTCCCATCACCCCCCAAAAGCTCCGGAATAGAAATGTTGAATTCTTGTAATTGGCTCTGAATCAGGTCGGAGGGGCCCCGCTCGCAGGTGACTCAAGCCGGGAAGGGAAAAACACCTTAAAAATAAATCACAGAGCCGCGTTTGACTCGGGTTTCTTTTTTGGGGGGGTACAGGGCAGGCTGGGGCCACGTGCGGTGATGGTGACAGCGGTGACAATGGGTGACAACAGCACAGAGCCAGGGCCGGGGGCAGCGAGCAGGACAAATCCACCCCATATCCAATTCGTCCCAGTTCCTGAGAGATTTCGAGAAGTGCGAGAGAGCACATCAAGGATCCAAACCTCAAAAGCAGATCAGAAAGGGAGAAAAAAAAATAAAAAAATTACAGCAAGGTTTGGGCTGGGAGGAAACGCTTCGTTTCGGGCACCGACTTTTCTAAGGTTTCAGTGAGGAAAGTCGCGACTCGCAGGGGTGAAGTTACTTCCCCACAGCTGTCGCGACAGCCTGAAGGGAAATGTAAACTCTCCCCAGCACCCTGAGGGGCTGGAGCTGCACATCCCGCTTGGCTTGGGCCACTCTGGGGACCCTGGGGGACCCTCGGGGACCCTCGGGGACAGCGGTGGCGGCTCTGGCTCTTGGAAGGACTCGGAAGTTGGCGGCTGCTGAACTCGGCAGGAACCCTGCGGTGACACCGGCAGGGCTCCAGTCCCTTTATCAGTGACCCAGATAAGAGATGTGAAACCAGCCCGGAGCAGGGCCCGGAGCTGCGGGGAGCCCCTGCCCACATTTGGGGTGTCCCTCGTGGGTCACCAGACCCACCTGGAGGTGTCTGTACCCCAAAACCGCCGGGGGTTCGCTGTGGGGAGCAGAGCAGGGCTCGGCTCGGATCCCCTCCCACCCCAGCACTTCTGTCCCGCAGGAAGCTCAGAAAGGAGATTTTTTTTTTTCCCCCCTCAAAAAAATCGAGCGGACGGAGCCGCTGCACGAAACCATCACACGCTGGGATGGGGAGATCCCAAAATCTCCGCTTTTCCCGGCCCTGCTCCCGCAGCACCCAGGGGAAGTTGGAGCCGTCCTGGGGAAGTCGCCGCTGGCTTGGGGGGGGGATGGTTCGGTTTTCCCTCATTTCCCGGTGCTGGAATCCCTTGGATGTGGTCCCAGACCCCCTGGATGCGGTCTCAGACCCCCTGGATGCGGTCCCAGACCCCCAAAATGCAGGTGGAGGTGTTTGGACCGGCCTAGAGGGAGAGAGAGAGAAAGAGAGAGAGGGAGGAACAAACCCCAAATCAGCAGCGGTTTTACAGGGAAAAGCAAAAGGAGAAAACACGGCGAAATAGGGGAAAAAAACCAGACAGAACTCTACAAAATGAGAGGTTTTGGTGGTTCCCCAAAGCAAGAGACACCACAAGCCGGGTGTCCCTGCCCCTCCCGCGGCACCCAGAGCATCCCAGGGCTGATCCCCATCCCCGGGGAGCTGCAGGGATCAGGATCCCACCAGAGCGAGGCTGAAGCTGAAGCTTCCCGAGCCCAAATCACGGCAGATCCAATCCCCAGCTCCTGCCTGGGGTGGATCCCAGCCGGGGGCTGCTGCTCACGGAGGTTTTTTTCCCCCCTCAGCAGCACAGGAGGAGCCGCTCCGCAGGAATCTCATAAACTCCTCCAACCGCGGCCGGAGCGTTTCCTCGATCGCCAGCCCCGCACTTTTCATTAGGAATTACTTATTAAAGAGCCATTAAAACCTCCCGAGGTAGCGAGGGCTTTATGAAGGCGTCGGCAGCGAGCTGCATCCGCGGGCTCTGAGCTTCTTGTGCCACTTAAAATTCAAAGTTCAGCGCTTGAAAATCCGGCCCGGCAAAGAGCACCGGGTGTCACCGAGCAGGGAATCAGGGGATGCTCCTGGGAAGGGTTTGTATCCCGGTTTTCCAGCTTTTTCTTCCTCGGTGGCCCAGCTGTGGCTGCCCCTGGATCCCTGGCAGTGCCCAAGGCCGGGCTGGACATTGGGGTTTGGAGCAATTTGGGACAGGGGTCTCAAATTTGGAGGGGGTGGATTGGGATGAGCTTTAAGGTCCTTTCCCACTCCAACCATCCCATGATGTGATTCCAACCACGCCATCAATTCCAGCAGAGTGAATTCAGAGCAAATTGATGCTCAGTTTGTTACATTGCTCAGGAAAAGGGATCTGTGAGGATCGAGGGCGTTTGTGACACATTAAAAGCGAGGAGGGGAATGAATTCTTGCCTGGAATAAATGGACCTGCACCACGGTGTGGAAACAAACCCAAACCAAGCCCAAATTTATCCCAGACCGGGCTTAAACTTCCCAATTCCTCCTCTCACCCTAAAGGACAAACCTCAAACGAAAAACCCAATTTACAGGAGCCTTTCTCCCCGTGCCAAGCAACCCAAAGCGCAGCAAGGAGAAACCTCCGTGGGATGATTTCATTTCTGCCGGGCCGTGCCGTGCCCTGAGTGATTGTGCCCAAAGCGGTGCCGCCGTGGCCGAGTGGAGGATGGAGAGGTCGCGGCTGCTGCTGCGCCTTTCCCTGGATGGGATTTCACGATCCGGGAGTGACCACAGGATTTCAGGAGTGACCACAGGATTTCAGGAGCAGCGCTGCCCGCTAATGGCTCTGGTGTGCTCGGGCTGCCACCACAATTTCCCCTCCTCGGAGCTGGCATTTGGCTGCTCTGCCCCCAAGGTTCTTCCTCGGGCTTGCGGCGAGATGGAAATCCGGATTTTCCCCTTCCCTGATCTCTGGGATTTGTGCAGCCTGGAGGAGGACACGGCCCTGCTCTGGGAATCCCTGGTGACAGCACAAGCCACCCCCAGTGTCCCCGTTCTGCAGCCAAGGGAAACTGAGGCACGGGCAGGGAATGGCCCAAGGTCACCCCAAGGTGAGCTGCATCCGGGAAAACACAAAAAAAAACCGGGGAAAACACAGCAAAAACGGGGAAAGTGGAGCTGCTCTTGAAGAAAAACAAACATTTTAACAGCCCAAAAGCACAGGTGAGCCAGGGAAAGCCCCTTCAGAGCTGGCAAAGAGGTGATGGAATAATTCTGGAATCCCAAATTTCGGAACCCCAAGCCGCCAGCCCCGGCAGAGGCTGCAGGGATCCGTCCCCACGGAGCTGCCTCGCTGTTTTTCCTTTAACCAAACCCCATCCCTTTCTGCACGGAGCTGTTTCTCCTCCTAAAATCCCGCATTACATCGAGAGCGTTTTAAAGCGTCTGCAGGGGAGGCCTGGCTGCGGTTTCAGGGCATTTTCTGTTTAACTTGCATTAAAGTGTAGCAGAGTTACAAGTGCATTAGCGGTCCTGCTCCCAAATTGCTGCTGTAACCTCTGCCCCCGGCCAATCCATCTTGCTGACACCCATTAAAATGAGCTCATGGTGCCGTTTTTATGGCCGGATTAAGTGGGGGGATCTGCAGCCCGCGCGGTTGGGCGAGGGCGTCGCGCTGCTAATGATTCCTTTATTGATCTTTAATGATTTCCTACATTAGCACAAGCAGCATTAGCCCCGGCAGCAGCTCCTGCCGGGTGATTCACTGCAGCAAACCGCCACGGCACGGCTGCACCCTCCTGCTTTGTGCCAAGGAACGGGGAAAGGGCACAATTCCATGCTCTGGTTTCCCACCAGGGGCTGGGGGTCTGCCCCAAACCCTGCAGGAGAAATGCAGAGGACCGAGATTTACCCAGAGTGGCCACAAACCCTTCCCTGAGGTTGCCACCAGCACGGCAGCGATGGGAAAGGCCCCAGGGTGTCACCTGAGGTGGTGGAGAACGGGGCTGGGAGGGCACAGGGGCTGATTTGGGGACTCGATGAGGTGTCCTAAAGATGCTCCAATTCCACCCCACAGAGCTGCCGGGGCTTTCAGGTGGCTTCTCTGAGTGTCCCAAAAACTCAGGTGCCACCAGGTCCCCGAGGAGCCCCCGCAGGCGGGGCCCTCCCCGAGCAGCACCCAGGAGCTCTGGGCGATCTCAGAGCCCACAAAAAGTCCTAGAAAATCCCTGGGACAGAGGAGCCCCCTAAACAAATGAGGCTGCCGGGAGGAGCAGCCAAAAAAAGACAAACGGTGGCCCTAAACAAATAAACAAAACAAAGCAGGAGCTCGTTTGCATCCCTCAGCCCTCAGCCCGACCGCAGAGGATATTCTGGGCTGGCAGCACAGCCAGGGCTGACACCTGGACTGAACCCGCGCCCCAAACACCCCAAAAGTCCCATCCCATGAGATTCCCATTCTCCTCCCCTGGGAATCCCGTTCCCAACCCATGGGGTTTCCGTCCCATGAGATTCCCGTTCCCATCCCATGGAAATTCCCGCTCCCATCCCACGGGGATCCCATTCCCTGGGGTTTCCATTCCCATGAGATTCCCGTTCCCATCCCCTGGGATCCCGTTCCCACCCCGGGGCACCCCGGCCCAGCGCGGGGCTTTGTCTCCCTCTAGTGCGCTCTGAGGGCTCGGACAGGACACACGGACATGGACAGGGACACACGGACAGGACACACGGACAGGACACACGGACAGGGACAGGACACACGGACAGGGACACACGGACAGGGACACAGGGAATGGTGCCCGGGCACAGGGAATGGTGTCTCCGAGCTCTCTGCCACCTCCTGAGGGCACCCCCAGGGTGTCCCCTGCGCTGACACAGCCCCTCCCACCCTGTCCCTGCTGTGTCCTGTCCCCCCGAAATCCCGGCACGGGGCCTGGTTATCCCTGCCCGGCAATCCGCGGGAATATCCATTATTCATCTATTTGTCTATTATTCATTTATTCGCTGGGAATCTGGAGGCAATCACCCCGGCACTCCTGGTCATCCTGCTGTAAAAGCATTTCTGAGGCTCTTCCCTGCCAACACGAACTGGTCTCCCTGCTTTAAAATAACATTAATGAGCCATTACAGGGCCGGGCTCTGCTGCCCTGCGCAGGTCCTGCAGCGATTCTGAGTCTGATTAAACTCCTTAATGAGCTCATTAATGAGGGGTGGGATGGGGAACGCGAGGTTCTCCACTCTCGGCTCCCCGGGACATGGGAGTGCCTTAAAATCGAGTGCCAGCCCCAGGAAGGGCCAGGAGAAGCCACCAGGGCTGGGCCAAAGGGTGACATCGCCTGGGAACCCCAGGACAGCGAGTGCCCGCCTGGCACTGCCACCCCCCGTGCCAGGCTGAGCCCAAACCCTGAGCCCGGCTTGGGGACAGGGAAGGCACCGCAGCAGGGACCGGCCCCCGGCAGCCTCCCAGCCCTGCTGGCCCCTCGCTGTCACCACCCCAGGGCGGTTCTGTCCCCGCTTCCCCCCGCCCTGGCCCCGCAGGTGTCACCGCCCGGGGGCTTCCCAGGCAGGGTTTGGGCACAGCCCCTCTGCCAAGGGCTCCTCCCTCACCCTGGCACCAGCCCCAGCTGGGCAAGGCCACCACGGGGCCACCAGGAGCCCCAAAACCCGTCCTTGGTCACCGGCGGCCGAGGGGACAGAGCCGGAGGTGGTTCCTGGCTCACCCCCACCCTGCTTCTGCTTCAGCCCCGTCCCCATCCCTGGGGTCACAGCCCTGTCCCCATCCCTGGGGTCACAGCCCCGTCCCCATCCCTGGGGTCACAGCCCTGTCCCCACAGCCCATCCTCCCCCTGCAGGAGCCCAGGTCAGTCCGGGCATCCCCCGGGGCTGGGCACACCCAGCAGGAGAAGGGAAAGCAGGAAAGGGATGGGAATGAGGCCCTGAGAGCAGCTGGAGGGTTTCCATCTCCTCCAAAAGGTGATGTTTGAGCCTCCAAATATCCCTTTATCCTCCTCCTCGGCCTCTGCAGGGCATGGAGGCAGCCCCAGCCAACAGCCACAGGCAGGAAACCTCTGGCCAGGCAGAAAATGGAAATTACTGCATTTACACCAAAACCAAAACAAACCCCAAATGAAAATTCGGCCAGAAGTGAAAAGGAGGGATGGGGACACCCGGGGAGAAGGGATGGGATCACCCAGAAAAAGGGATGGAGACACCAGGAAAGGGGATGGGGATGCCCAGGGAGAAGGGGTGGAGATAATGAGGGAAAAGGGCTGGAAATGCCCAGAAAAAAAGGGATGGGATCAGCCAGAAAAAGGGATGGGATCAGCCAGAAAAAGGGATGGGAGCACCCAGGGACAAGGGATGAACACTTGCAGGAGAGAGGAAATCCCAACCCAGCTCACCCCTGCCCCAAACCCTTCCCAGTGTTTCATCATCTCCTCCCACACGAGGGTTTCCCCAGAAGAATTTCCCTGCTGGAGCATCCATCACGGATTTGGGAGCAGGGCCCTGCACCAGCAGCCAGAGTCTGGGAAATCAGCACACCCCAAACCCTCGGGAGAATCCCACTCAGGCCCCGACATTCCCTGGCAGGGATGAGGGGTCTGGAGCTGTGGGAGGGGAGCAGGAGCAGCTGCTGGGGCCCAGCAGGAGCCTGGAGCTCCTGCAGCAGCATCCTGGATCCCAGCAGGCACAGAAATGCTGCACAGATGGATTTTGCATCCATCCTTGTGGCTCCTAGAATCTCTTCATAAGCCACAATGTGCCCTTAATCCCACAACAAAATCAAGTCAAAGAGCAATTAATATTCTGATACCTGTGGCTGGCTGAAGTGATATAGAGCTGAAGATTTCTTTTTCCATTTCACTCCAACTGTGGTTTTGTTTTTTTCCAGCCATTCTCTGGTCAGTGGTTTTAGGGGCACCAAGGTTCACTTTTGTGGGTAACCTCCACTGTTAGCTGTTGATTTAATTAACTCAGGCTCCTCTTCTTGACCATACCAACCCCAGCAGGGCTGGAGAGCAAACACAGGATTAAGGTTGGGGATGGGGGGGGTGGGGAAGGTTGAGCTTAAGCTTTAAAATAAAAGCTCTGAAAAATTAAAAATGACGACTCTGAAGGGCTGGGCTCTGCCACTGCAGGGGAGCAGGGTTGGTTTTTTAATCCTAAACTCGATTAGGAACTAAATTTTCTTGCCTAAGGTTGAAGCAAGAGTCACTGGAGGAGTTCAGCACCCGAAAGGGAAGGTTCAGCCTCGGGGATGCCGAGAGAGGCAGAACCCAAGGGCAGCTCCTGATGCTCTGCTGAGATTTCTGATTGCATCCCCTCCCAAAAAATCAGGGAATATTTGGGATTTCTGGGCAGCTTAGACAACCCCAGAGCCCAGGGAAGGAACCTGCTGTCCCCAGGTCCCAGCCCAGGTGAGATTGGGAGAAAATTCCGAGTCCTAAGGGTCAGGGTCGGTGGGAAAAGGACCAAAGCAGGATTTAGGGATGCTCTGCTGAGATTTCTGATTGCATCCCCTCCCAAAAATCCGGGAATATTGAGATTTCTGGGCATCTTAGACAACCCCAGAGCCCGGGGAAGGGACCTGCTGTCTCAGCCCAAGCATGATTGGGAGAAGATTTCGAGTCCTGAGGGTCAGGGTGGGTGGGAAAGGGACCAAAGCAGGATTTGGGGACACAGCCCCTCGTGTGCAGCCCCAGGAGAGCCCGGGAGCACCCGGAGCACCCAGGAGGAACCTCCTGACCTTGGCCAGCAGCCCCAGCCCCGGGTGAGCCATTGGCCCCGAGCACAGCCTGCCTTGTTTTTAGCAACCTCGTTGAAATTCAAATTGATTTGTTATTTATCCAACTGACAACAAAGAGGGAAGAAAACAGCCCTAACTCAGTGCGCTGGGGAGATTGAATTCCTGTATCACTGTCAGCTGCATTAACTGACTTCCTGGACCTAAATTCAATTAGGGCAGCATTCCCCGGCATTAATAAATCAATACCCATGCCATTTTGATATATTTTGAACGTCTTTCATTATCCATTTCAGGGCAGGGATTAGTGCTGAACTCGAAGTTAATGGGACGTGACAGGGCGGAGCGGGTCGGGGTGGCTGCAATCGCTTTTGTGTTGGGAAAGGTGAAACAAAAGAGCTGCTGAATTCCCTGTCAGGGGCTGAGCCCGGCCTGGGAGATGCTCAGAAGCAGCAGAAAGGCTCTGGGATGGAAATAAAGGCAGCAGAAATCGGGGGGGGATTCACACCTGGAAAGGTTCGAGACACCCTCGGTGCTGGGGAAGGCTCTGGATTCACCCTGCAGCCTCTGAAGGGTTAATAAAAATCAGGGGAGAGGGAATTTCCACAGGCAGGACAAAGGGGAGATGGTTTTGAACGCTCAGAGGAGGAATTGGGGTGGGATGTTGGGAAGAAATTCATCACTCAGAGAGGGGTGAGGCCCTGGCAGTGCCCGAGGCCAGGCTGGAGCACCCTGGGGTGCTGGGAGATGTCCCTGCCCACGGCTTGGGGTGGATTTGAAAGTCCCTTCCCACCCCAACCATTCTGGGATCCCATCATTCGGTGATACTGCCATCTTTAACCCTAAATACAAAGCCAGAACTTTTTTAAAAAATTAAAATTATAAATAAAAAAATAAGGCTAAAATCCAATATCTCAGCTGGGATTGCCCTCCCCATCTCCCCCAGAGCTGCTGTGGGTCCCATCCTCGGATTAAAAGTGAATTTCTGCCTCTCCTCTCGGGCTGCCCAATGGCAGGGAGGGCTCAGGGATTGCAATCCCGGCCATCAATCACTCAGCCCCGGCCCTGCAAAGCACCAGTGAAGCTTTTCCCCATAAACCAGCACCTTACAAAGCTCAGCCCGCGCCTCTTAAAGGCTTTAAAAGCATCTGAACGGCCTGGAGGGAGCCATTCCTGCTGCACCTGGGGATGGATAAAGATGGAAAATAATCGGGGATAGGCAGGGCTGCAGCCTCAGCCTGCAGGAATTCCCATCCCTCGGCCCTCCGGGATGGGCAGGGGCTCCTCTGGATTTTGGAGCATGAAAAATGGGGGATGTGGGGTCTGGGGTGACTGTGCCTCACTGCCAGTGGGGTTGTGGCTGTTGTGTCCCCAAAAAGCCTGGGCAGGGGTCAGAGAGGGCAGAGGAGGGCCCTGACTCTCCCCTCCCACCCAAAAACTTCCAAGCAAAGCCCCAGAAAATCCAAATTTTTCCTTTGCCAAGCAAGCCAGCTCTCCCCAGCCACATTATCCCACCCATAAAATCAAAATGTGCCATTAAGAGCAAATAAGAGTGAGGAGAGCCCTTTGAAAACCAGGTGTTTCCACTTGCAGGGGCACCAGGAGCTGCAAGAGCCCAGGGTTTATGAAGATTTTCCACTCCTGAACTTGGAAAAACAAAATAAATGCAGGGAAGGAGCCCTGAGAGGGCAGGGCCAGTCCCATCCTCTTGCAATTCATTAAATCCTTCCTCCTCCCAGGCAGGGAAGGGGCAGGAGGTGGGAAAAGCTGATCCCATTTTGGATCAAAACCGTTGTAATCCCGACAAAAAAAAAAACAACCAAGTGGCTCCTTTTCCCAAGTGGCTTCCAAAGCCTTTTAAAAAGGGTAATGATCCTGTAAAACTCAGCCTTGGGTGATTTGGGGGCAGCTCAGGCCCCCAAAGGCAACCTTGGCACCCCCAAGGTGATGCTAAAATCCAAATTAGGATTAATTAATCCCAGCAGGGATCCACGATCTCCTTTTTTTTTTTTTTTTTTTTTTTCCCACAGAATTTTGGGATTTCTTGGGCTGGAAGGGACCTTAAATCCCATCCCAGGGACATCTCCCACCATGCCAGGCTGCTCCTGGATCCTCCCCAACTTTTCCCAAATTCTTCCACCAGGGCTGGGCTCTGCCAAAAGCCAAACTGAGCTGGTTTTGCCCCAAACGGGGCTGGGCAAAATTTTCTGCCCATCCTGAGTGACTCGAGGGCTTTCATGGCCCCTGCAGGGAGAGGGGACTCGGCTGCTCTGGGGTTTTGTCCCACGGAGCCCAGGGGGCTCAGGGAGGATTTTCCACCTCGGCCACCGGCAGCAAAAACGCTGCTGGATGTGATGGCAGCGCCTAAACCTGGGTTCAACAGACCCAAAACCAGCCCCAGGCACTCCCAGCTCTGCACCCCAGGCTCCCCCCAGTCAGGGGGGTGGGTGCTGGTGTCCCCCTGTCCCCCCTCAAGGAGCACCCAAGGGTGCACCCAGGGGTTTTCTTCTCCTAAAGGACATCCCTGCCCCAGCAGAGACCCAAATTCCCTGCAGCAGCTCAGGGCAGCCTCCCCCCAGCGCACAAAAAGGATTTCTTGCCTCTCCCGGGGTTTAATTTCACATCCCCAGCCCCTCCACCTGCCTGCCTCCCCCACCTTCGTGCCAGGTGAGACCCCAAAGCCAACCCCCCCCCAGGGCTGGTTCCCCCCAACTTCCCCAGCTGAACCCACCCCGGGCCAGAAGGAGAAGAAGAATCAGGAATGGCTTTGCCCAGATGTGTTGCACAACCCTTCAAAAAGCAGAAGCCTCACTTGCAGAGAAACCTGTGCTGGGGCAGCCCCAAGGAGCCCCAAACCTCCCTGCCCACAGCCCTGAGCAAGAATTCGAGAATATTCTGAGGATAAATCCTCTCTGCTCATAACCCTGAGCAAGAATTAAAGAATATTCTGAGGGGATAAATCTGCTCACAACTCTGAGCAAGAATTCGAGAATATTCTGAGGATAAATCCTCTCTGCTCACAGCCCTGAGCAAGAATTCGAGAATATTCTGAGGATAAATCCTCTCTGGCCATGCCAGGGCTGGCTCCAGGTTTGTCCTCGTTGCCACCAGCCCAGGCAGGGAATACAAACCCGGTGGATAAACCCCAACCTGCCCAAGAGGGGTTTGATTGCTCCTGGTTTTAATTAAGCAAAGATTGAAAGCTGGTGGCAAAGAGGGGAGGTTGGGCACAAAATCCCGGCTATGGAGATGCAGCCAAATCTTCGAGGACCCAGCAGGGAGAGGAGGGAAAGGCTGGAAATTGGCTGTTCCCAAAATAACCCCGGCAGTTCCTGAACGAGCAGGGCATTTATTGACGGGGCTGGCAGGACACCCCGGGCTGCCCCAGCCCCGCAGGGATCGATTCAGGGCAGTTCTGGAATGGGGATCCCACCCTCAGCCCAGCCCTACAAACATCCCCTAAAACCCAGCCCAGCACCAGCAGATCGTGGGTGGAGCAGGAACAACCCCCACACCTTCAATGCAGCCCAAAATTCTCATTTTTCACCCCGAACCGAGCTCTCCCTCCCCTCCCTGGAGGATTTTTTTTTTTTTTTGAGCAGACCCCTCTCAGGGACCAGCCCCTCTCCCTTTTCCCTTCCCTTCTCTTCAGACTTGACCTTTTGATTTCTCGGCTAGAGTGTAAATTACATGTCGCCAGCATAAAATATTAAATCCAATTTATATTTAATTATTGATGTTATTATGTATTCCATAGTAATGGCAGCAGGAAAAAAAAGAAGATCTCCACCCCACCATTAAAGAGCTCGGTTGCATTAGCAGCTTCTTGAGGTTAAGATTTCTTCCTCTGCTCCTTCTTAACTGTAAGATTGATGGGGATGGGGGGATTTTGTAAATAGTCTTCCAGAAATATTTTATCTGATTATTGTACCTATAAAAGGGAGCTGGGAGGGGGAGAAGGGGCCTTTTCAGACCGCTGGTAATTTGCTCAGCTAAAGGGCAAACAGCAACCCCAGTGCAGGCCCCACAGGCAAAGAGGGGCTGTGGAAACCAGGCTGGGTTTAAGGAGAAAGGAAAAAAAAAAAGAAAGAAAAAAAAAAAAAGCTGGTGGGGAACCACAGTGGTTTTTCCAGCTGAGATTTAACCAGTCTGTTAAACTCCAGCGTGAGGTTTTTACTAAAATATTAATCAATTCTGCTTAGACTTGATTAAGGTAATTTTCTCCCCATTTATATTTAATGTGGGAGCCACCCAAGGTGTGCAGGGCTGGGTTTGTGGACACCCAGCAGGGACTGGGAGCCCATCAGGGCCAAGCTCATCCCAAAATACCACCAGGAAACCCCCAAATCACCTTCACCCCTCACCACAGCATCTTTGAGTTCACCAAAACACGGCAATAATTCAATTTATTCCACAGCGCCCGCGCCCCCAGCAGCTCCCAATAAAAACAGCATTAAACCCAGCATTATCCCCCTCACTTTAAAATTCAAATCAATAGAGCAAATGGAGAGAATCGGGCTCAAGAAAAGTCAGGAGCAGGAATCCCTCTGGGGGCTGCTAAGTGCTGCGGTGTCACCGCGCTGGGTGACACCTCTGGGAGCTGCCAGCCCCGGAGGGGCAAAGTTTGTCCAGCCCCCGGGGGCTGCTCCGACAAAGAAATGCTTCCCTGGTATTCCCATTTCTCTCCTGGAATCGTCCCTGATATTCCCATTCCTCTCCTGGAATCATTCCTGATATTCCCATTCCCCCCTGGAGCCTCAGGACATCCCAGGACCTGCACACCCCAAAGCTCTGTGGGTTCTCTCCTTTCCCCGAGCTCTTGCTCTGAAATCCAAACCCGCTCTGGCAGCGTTCTAGAATAGAGAATTCTCCCTTTCTGATGGAAAAATCTTGAATATTGGGTTGGAAATGCCCCGGAGCAGCCTGGCCCAGGAACCTCCAGGCTTTTCTCCAAGAGAAAACCCAAGGGCGGCTTTTCCTCTCCACCCCAGAACCTGCCGGGCCACAGATCCAGAGGCTGCTCCGATCCCCAGCACCCCAAATCGCCCCTTTGTGCTGCTTCGCTTTTCCCAGGGATCCGTCACACGAGGATTTGGGGATTTTTGGGGATATTTCAGCATCACAGCAGCTCCGAGGAGCAGCAGCAGTTTCCCCTCCCCGGTGTTTGGCAGCAGCCCGGGAGCGGGGCCAGCCCTTCCAGCTCCTCCGTGCTCCCATCGCCGCTCGCTGCTCTTTTATCTTCTCCCTTTTATTTTTTGTCCTCCAGATCCAGATCCCCCCCATCCCCACCCTCATCCTAATCCTCATCGTCTCCCATCCTCATCCCAATCTCCATTCCCATCCTCATCCTCTCCCGTCCCGCTCGCTCTCTCCCCGTCCTGGTGTTAATTAACGCAAAATTTCCCCCCTAATTATCCCCTTCAAGGACCCTCCGTGGTGCCCAAAGCAGAATTCTCAGCACGGAGCCCCCCATCCCCAGCAGAGATTCCCAAATCCCGTTTGCTCACGGCCCGATCTCTGCCTTTATTTCATGGGAATTTCCGTGGGTAAATGACAGCTCAGCCCAAAATGCCCAAAAAACCCCAAATCCAGGGACCAGGACCCCCCCACACACATCAGGGACCCTTAAACCCCCAGCCTGGATCGTCTTTAATCCCATTTTCATCCCTGCAGCCCCGAATCCAGGTGGCACCAGCGCGTTCCACAGGTGACAAAACCCGGCCCTGCTGCGGGCCCGGGGCTGGAGGACACAGAGGGACACAGAGGGACACAGAGGGACACAGAGGGACACAGAGGGACACACTCTGGCAGAGCCACCGAGCTGAGCTGACACCTCCCTGCTTGCTGGAATAACTCTGGAAGAACTCCGGAATAACAACATTGGAATAACCCTGGAAGAACTCCGGAATATCTCTGGAATAACCCGGTAATAACCCTGAAATAACTTTGGAATATCTCTGGAATAACAACTCTGGAATAACCCTGGAATAATTCTGGGATAACTCTGGAATAAGCGCCCCGCGGGGCAGGATTGGGGACAGGGACAGGCGGCTCCTCCCTTTGTGACCCCCGGCATGGGAAAACGGAGCCACATTTTTGGGGAGGGGGAACAGGCGGGGAAATGTCGCAGCCAGGGGTGAGGACACAAAGAACAAATCCTTGAGCTGGGTTTGGGAAGGGAAGAGGCAAAACGAGCCGGGCTGAGCATCCCGAGGGGTAAAAAATCCCAAACCCAGCAGCATCCAGGATGAGCATCCAGGGCCATCTGGGCTGCGGAGGCTCCAGGATGGAGCCGCTTCCCCCTCTCCGCCCCCCGGGCTAATTTTACCCGGCCTGGCCGGTTCTCGTTACCCCCCCGCCGTGCTCCAGGCACGCAGCATTTTTGCAAAGTTAACAGGGTAGCAGAAATATCCTTGTTTTGTTGGTTTTTTTTTTTTTTTTTTTTTTTTTTTTTGCCTTTGGCCACTCCAAAGTTGCGCTTCCAAAGTTGGGAAAAAATTACGAAGTAGCAAGAGGCGAGGAGATGGCGGGGGGGAGGTGGGGAAATAAAATAAAATAAAGTAAAAAAAAGAACGGCCCTACCCAAAGCCAAGTAATAGCGATTAGACAAAAGCATAAATAAACTCTGGGCTCTGGGGGGGGAGTTGATCGTGCTCCAGAGTGGAAGAAGGGAAAAAAAAATTCAAAATGTGAAAAACTGGAGTTTGTGTATTAAAAGAAAAAAAAAAAAAAAAAAAGAAAAAGAAAAATAAATAAACCCAACCAAAACAAGGGAAATGTGCCCAGGCAGTGACGCCAGCCCAGCCCCGGCCGGGGGTCCTGTCCCACAGCAGGGGCCTGGTTTGGGGCAAAAATCCACAATTCACAATTTCCTTCTTCTTGGCATTGCTGGGGTGGGAGCACGGCCCCAGCCCGGGCACGATGAGCTCAGGGGGGGTCAGGGTGACATCTGGGAGAGATGGAAAGGGACAGAAGGGAGGGCAGGGCAAGGGGAGGTGCTGGCCCGGCAAGGGGCCAAGGGCCCGGGGGCTCGAGGGCTCCAGGAGCTGCCCCAGCCCTGCTCGAGGGGTGAATAAAAACATCCAGGAGCGCCTGAGCTCGCAGCATCCTTCCCGAATTTCTGCGTTTTTCACACCGAGCTCGCAGCATCCTTCCCGAATTTCCGCATTTTTCACATCCCGAGGGCCCAGCGGGAACCTGGAACCGCAGCAGAAGGAACCGGGACCAGCGAGGTTTTTACCCCGAGGGACAAAGGGCGAGGGATGGGAGCCCAAAACACGAATCCCTGGAGCCATCCCAGCCCCGGGGACAGCCCAAGGTGGGAGCGGGGAGGAAACGGCCCCAGGCGAGGGGGAGGAAGCTGCGGGTCCTGGCGAACACATGGCCCCGGAGCGAAAGCCAAATGCAGAAGGAAGCAGAAGGTGACAGCGGAGATACCGTGACTAACGGGATCTTCCAGCGCCGCGGAGGAACTGGCGGGGCCTGGGGGATGTGCTGGGAGCTCGGCGTGGCCCCCGATAGCATCAAATGGCACCCAGGTGGTTCCGAGGGTGACAGATAAAGGAACGCGTTTGCAGAAGTGACACCCGCCAGTTCTCGGCCAGGCCAGCGTGGTTTCTCACCTCAGGTCCCAGAGAACATTCCCCAAACGCATCCTCCAAGATTTCCTAACCCCGGGGCAGGCAGAGCCTTGGTGGTATCCCCACACCTCGAAATTCCCAAAATTTCCCCTCTCAGCCCTGCACTCGGGTGCCTTTTCCCCACACTGAAACACCCAAACCCTTTCCCATTGAGAATGATTTCCTTTGCTATTCCCATGGGGGAATTATTTCCTTTGCTATTCCCATGGGGGAATTATTTCCTTTGCTGCCTTCCCCAGCTCCCACAAACCAGGGGGACAAAGGGGCTCCCAAAACAAATCACGAGCATCCCAAAATTCCCCACCCAGCACCCGGGGGGGGATTCTGGGTGAGGGATACTCGGGCCAGGAGCATCTCCCATGGGACAAGCGGGCTCAGAGCAGCTTTAAACTCCAAATTCCCCCTGGAATTTGAGAGCAGCTCCCGGCTCTGCTCCTCCCCGAGCAGCCCCAGCTTGCTCGCAGCCCTTCTCCGCTCCTTTCACCAAAGTCTCACCATATTAAGCAGCTGAACTGCATCATCCGAGGAGTGTCAAATTGGTTTTAAATGGTTCTAATTATAACCAGGAAGTTTTAAAGCGTGTGGGTGGAAAGGAACGCAGCAGATTAATTTAATAGCAGTTACCACGGCACAATGGTGCTTCAATTAAGAGTTCTTTCTGACTGGGATTTGTTGGGCTCGGGGTTTTTTGTGTTTTTTTCTTTTCCCTGTTAATAATAAATGTCACAAATGAGAATAGACATATTACTTCATCAGATGCTTTGGCATATCTCGTCGCGGAGAGCCTTTTGTGCAGAAATAGTAGCTGAAAGGGTAATTTTATAGGGCTTAGCACTCACTTAACACTTTAGGGGCCAAAACCGGGTCTCAGCAGAAACCCAGGAAGCTGCACCTGCTTCCCTGGCGGCTCAGCCCCTTCTGCAGAGCCCCAGAGAGCCGGGAAATGGTGTTTGAGGCACGAACTCGGCCCGAGCATCCTGCCCGTGCGGCTGGCGAGCGCATGGCGAGAGAGATTCGGGCTCCGGCAGCTCCGAGCGCCGACCCCGCCCGGCCGGGGCTGCCCCGGGGGGCTCGGGGGGAGCGGGACCCGCCCGGGGCTCCCCGCGGCCACGGGAAGGAGGCTCCGAGCCTTTGAACAGCGCGGGGGTTCCGCGGCTCCAGGTGTCCCTGCCAAGACCCCTTTGGGGTCCCCGCAGCCTCCCCGAGGCCGGGATGGCCCCAAAAAAAGGAGCAGCACAACCCCAGAGCTCCCCTTGGAGCTCCCCTCATTAACGCCCGGCGTTAATTGTCCCGTACCTGGAATGCAGCCGGGATCTCCTTTTTCCTTCCCTCTGCTCCTGGAAGTTTTTCTCCGGCTGCCGGTGCTGCGGAGAGAACGCGCCCAAATCGCCTCGGTCGGGGCTTTTTGTCTAGTCGGGGTTGTTTAGTCTGGTTTTTTTTTTTTTAGTCGGGGTTATTTTGTCGGGTTTTTAAAGTCGAGGTTATTCATTTAGTCGGGGTTGTTTAGTCGGGATTCGTTTTTTTAGTCTTTTAGTCGGGGCTAGTTTTTACTCGGGCTTTTTAGTCGGGGCTGGTTTTTTAGTCGGGGTCCTTTTTTCCCTTTAGGACGTTAATTCGGGTGGGTTTCGAGGGGGAGCCCGCTGGGATGGAGCAGCCCCAGGCAGGGAGGATGCAGCGGAGATAAAAACACCGAAATGCCACCAGAAAGAGCTTTAAAAATCAAACCTGTGGCTGGGAGGGGACAGGGGACACAGCCCTGCTGCTGGCACGGACACCCCGAAACCCCCGGCAGGGCACTGGGAGCACTGGGAGAAGCTGGGCCCGTCCCCCTCCAGCCACTGAACCCCAGTTTGGGGGTGCGAGTCCTTTACCAGCACCAGCTTCATTTGAATTATCACTTAATTAATGATTAAATGAAAATAAAGATGATAATGATAATTAAATGATCGTTGATGATAAATTAAAAAAAAAAAATTAATGATTTAATGATGCCTGAAGTGTGTTCCCCGTGCAAGACCCGTCCCAAATTTCCCCTCTGTGGGACAGGGACATCACCCCCTGCCCCAGAGCTTCTCTGCCCGCGGCCGAGTGCTGGAAAGCAGCAAAGCCTGAGCGATATCCCCAAAATCCGGCTCTGTCTCGGTGATTTGTGTCCGCTGCGATATCGAACCGCTGCCTGGAGGGACCCGGCTACTTAAAAACCCCGCGCAGGAGGCGAACAGGGAGATTTATTATTTTACTTTTGTGGTTTTCAGATAGTTTATGATACCGGCCTAATAACTCCCGAACCAAAATCTCCATTGATCCGGGGGAAACGTGACGTTATCCCGCATCCCCGAGCCCCAGCGCCGGCTCCGAGTCCTGCAGGGGTGGCTCCATCCTTGGGGCGCCCCCCAGGGCTGTCCCGAGCGGGGACAGGAGCAAATCCCGAGCGCCCAGGGCTCCCTCCCGGCTCTCTGTGCCCACCGTGATTGTCCCTTGTCCCTCCCTTGTCCCTCCCCCCCAGCAGGACCCCAGGTCGCAGCTCTCCCCCCGCGTTGGGGACAGTTGGTGAATTGTCGCATTCCCAGCTCTGCATCCCGGCACGGGATGGATTTTTGGGAGCTCCAGGATCCAGGACACCCCCATCCCACGGCAGGGGACGTGGCCCGAGGGGACAAAGGCACGGGGAGGTGGCGCAGCCCCGGGGTGTGTGCGATAAAAAATCCGATAATTTCCAATGCGCGGTAACGAGCGAGCTGCTCTCAGGCAGGAAACTCCGCCAGGTTCCGGCTTTTAAAAAGGGAAAAGATGAGAGCGAGCAGGAGCTGCCGGAGCTGCCGCCCTCAGCAGGCTCCGGGAGGAGCAGCCCTGCCCGGGACGGCTGGGATTGAGCAGCTTTTGGGGCTGGGGATCCCAAACCATCTTATTCCCCAGCCCATGGTGATCCCAAACCATCCCATCCCAAACCATCCCATTCCAAACCATCCCCCCAGCCCTTGGTGATCCCAAACCATCCCACTCCATTTCCTGAGCCCACTGTGGATCCCAGTCCAGCCCACCCCATTCCCCCAACCCCTTTTCCCCAATTCCAGCTCTGATCCTGTGCTGGAGCACGAGCAGGGAAGGCCTGGGCAAGGCAGCCCCTCCTGAGGGCACCAGGGACCCTCCCCGTGATTCCAGGGGGAAAATTCCAGAGGATTTCCCATTTTTCCCATCCCAGGACCCTCCCTGTGATTCCAGGGAGGATTTCCCATTTTCCCCCTGGCTGGCTGCTGGCATTAAAGACAAACCACTGGCATCCTTTGAGCTCCACGATCAGGACCTAATTCAATCCCATCGTGCTCATTGTTGGAGGGCTGAGCATTAAACTGAAACCCTAAGCCAGGCCTGCAGTCATTTGGCTGGGGAGGAATTGATTTTGGCCATCAGCACTTTCTCATTTTCGATGGAGTCCCCACGTAACCAGGTTAATTTCTGTTAATCCCATTAGCCAGGTACTTTTGGCTCTGCAGCCCAATGATTTTGTGTCTGATCTGAAAGATTGTAATTGCAACCCAGGAGGACACAAACAGGAGCCTGTGATGGAGAGGAACCAGCCTGACACACAACCAGCTTCTCTTCCACCTAAAAACCAAACCCTCTCCACGTTTCCCTTCCCTCCAAATTTCCCCGTGGTTAATGACCCACACACAAGAAGATCCGTCCCTAATTAATTTCCCAACTGTTTAAATCCCCCATTTTCTGCTGGATTAATGTTATTATTACAAGTTTGCTTGAACCCTGTGCAGGTTTTAGGCCCAGTTTTGTTTTTTTCCTGACCCAGATCAGTGCTGGTGCTTCCAAAGGGATCCCAGTGCCCCACTGGACCCAGTCCCAGCCATGTGGGAACCCTGGCACTGCCCCTTTTCCTCCCCAGCACAAAGCAGATTTTCCCCCAGGTCTGAGATTTCCCCAGGAGGGGGAAATGGGGGCTCAGAAAAGCACAGAGAAGGTGGAACTGCAGCTGCCCCTGCAGCCCTGGCAGTGCCCAGGGCCAGGCTGGCACTGGAAGGTGTGGAATGGGATGAGTTTGAAGGTCCTTCCATCCCAAATCATTCCAGGATTCTCCAATCCCGTGGTGCCATTCCCCTGCAGGCAGCCACATCTCCATGCCTTAAGTTTGGGTTTTTATATTTCCCAGATTCTGCCCTGCATTAGTAAATAACTCTGAACTTCATACAAAGTGTTCCAAGTTCTCCTCCCAGCTCGGGCACACAAAACAATCCTTGTCCAGCCCCAGAGCCAAGGATATCTGCAGCTTCAGCCCCAAAAAAGTGCAAAAAAAAACCAAATTGAGGAGAGAATCTGGGAGGATGGGACTGCAGAGCCTGGAGCTGGGATTGGACAATGAACCCCAGTGTGGAAATGGACCCAAACTGATCCAAGTGTGAAACTCCTGACTCTGGTTCCATCTTGGGTGAACCTCAGCCAGGCTCTTGTGCTGCCCAGGGTGAACCCTTTGAAGGATTTTTAATAAATACTTCTAAATATTTTTAAGAAATCCTTAGTTTATTCCTTTAACTCTGTCTATCCTCTCAAGGCATCACTGCTGCAGGTGCCCAGTGTCCCCTCAGCCATTTTTTCTACCTTTTTCCTGATTTTTTCCCCATTTTTTTGCTTCCCTCCCCTCCTATTTTTAGAGAGATTATTTTGTAATTTTGGGCACAGCAGGGAATTCTCCCAAACTCCCAAATCCCGGTGTCCAGGAGCCTCCTGCAGGGCTGCCAGTGAGCACAGGCAGGGCTGCTCTGGCTGTCAGTGCCATGGGTGTATTTTTAGGTTTTAGAATATTTGTGTTTCTCTGCTCCCCTCGGGTCGGAGCTGCCTCCATTGTCTCCTCCAGCTCTGCCTCCCCCCGCTGAGCCCAAATGAAATGAGAAATTCCACTTCCATGTAGAACAGGGGCTGGAGCTCGGAGGAACTGACTCATCTCGGGTGAATTTGGCCCTCTCGAAGGGGAACATCCTGGCCAGGGCCGGGGGAGCAGAATCCCTTATCCCCCCCAGGGCTCTCGTCAGGGATCTGCACCCTGGGGCTGGGCACGGGGAGGGGAGAGGCTCGGGAGGGTCCCAGAAAAATAAAGGTGGGGACCCCCAGCCCTGGGGACAGGGACGTGGAGGGGTTGGGTGTGCAGGGCTGGGGTTTGGGTGTGCAATTCCATGATTTGGGTGTGTAATTCCAGGTTTTGGGTGTGTAATTCCATGATTTGGGTGTGTAATTCCATGATTTGAGTGTGCAGTGCCACAGCGTGGACACAGCACCACAGAGGGTCACTCCTGTGTCCCTCAGCTCTGTGATGGTCACTCCTGTGTCCCCACAGGTCCCTCCTGTCCCCTGCCCTGCCCAGCCCAGCCCGCTCCGAGCTGTCCTCTCCTGGTGTCCCCTGTGCCACCAGCGCTGGTGCCACGTGTCCCCTCCCGTGTCCCCTGTCTCGTGTGGGGCTGTGTTCAGCTCTCCAGCCCCGCTCGCGTTTCCTGCCCCAGCTCCTCCTCATCCTCATCCTCATCCTCATCCTCATCCTCATCCTCATCCTCATCCTCATCCTCATCCTGCTGTGCTGGGGGCGCGGGGATGCAGGCAGGGATACAGGGATACAGGAATGAGGGGATTTGGGGATTCGGGGATTCAGGAATTTAGGGATGCAGGGATACAGGAATTCGGGGATTCAGGGATTCAGGGATTCGGGGATTCGGGGATTCAGGAATTCAGGTGTCCAGGGATGCTCAGCCCCGCTCCCAGCCCTGGGGATCGGATGTCCCCAGCCAGGTGGGGACCCTGCCACACCTCGGATGTTTTTTTGGGGGGACTCAAAAAATCCAGGGTGGGCACAGGTGGCACTTGTGGGGCTGGTCTGATGTGGGGACACACAGGAGTGAAGATCACAGAGCTGGGGGGACACAGGAGTGACCGTCCCTGTCCCTGTCCCAAACCCCAAACCCCAGCAGGACAATCTCCAATCTCTCCTTTCCCTCACCAGAGCCATCCAAAGCTGCTCCTCCCTGCCCCAGGCCCTGCTGTAAAAAACACACCTTATTCTTTAAATATTTTTTTAAGGTTTAATAAAGGATAAAAGGGATGACAACTCCGTTTTCTGGGGTGCCTTTCGATGTTTTTAACCCCCAGCGGGGCTGGGCAGAAAGCGGAGCTGATGGAGAGGAGCCGAGCAGGGTTTGCCTCATGGCTGGGGCTGCGATTCCCTCTGCTGGAGCCACAGCTCCGGGGAAAACCAGCTCAACATCACAATTCTCCACCTAAAGGGGCTTTGGGAGCTTTTCTTCCCAGGAAACCAAAAATCCCGAGCCCTCCTGCGTCTCCTGTGAGCACACGCAGGTTTTACACGGAGATGGAAATTTGTAAAAAATCTCCATTGAAGGCTGGGAAAAGCCGGTCCCTGCAGCAATGCCACGGAAATTTTGACTTTCTTTGCTCAGAAGTTGCGCCCAAGCTTTGGAAAGCTCTAACTTTGCCCCTGTTTTGGAACACCTGAGGGATTTTTTTTTTTTTTTTATTTTTTTTCCCGGTTTACTGAAGAAGTCCAGGATCCAGCGGGGACGGCGGCACCTCCCGCCCGCTAGGCGGCGCCTGTCAGGCCCCGCCGGAAGCCGGAAGCACCGGAAGCGCCGGAAATGCCGGAACACCGGAAGGCGGAAGCGCGGGCGGGGCGCGATGGCGGCATCGGTGTCGGCCCTCAGCAGTTTGGGGGTACCCGAGGATGATGTTGGGGTGAGGCGGGGACGCGATCGGGCGGGGCGGGGGTTCCGGATCCCTCGCGGGGCTCCTGCTGAGTGCGGGTCTTGCAGAGCGAGGAGGAGGAGGAGGAGGAAGAGGAGGCGGCAGAGCCCGGCCCGGCCGCGGCGGCGGCGGCGGAGCAGAGGAGGGAGGAGCGGCTGCGCCGGTTCCGGGAGCTGCACATGAAGCGGGTACGGGGAACGTGGGTGGGCTGGGAGATCTCCGGAGCTCCCTGATTGCTCTGGGATTGTTCGGTTCGGTTCTGTGTCCCCCCGGGGCCTCGGGGTTGTTCTCTCCCGTTGCTCGAGCGCTGCCGTGTGTGGTTCCAGTACGAGGCCTGCAAGCTCAACAGCCAGGAGGTGGTGGAGGAGGACAAGAGGCTGAAATTGCCCCCGAACTGGGAAGCTAAAAAAGCTCGGCTGGAGTGGGAGCTGCAGGTGCAGGAGAAGAAGAAGGTAAAAAAGTCCCACAGCCAAATGTCACCCCCAAATCCGTGTGTGCCAATTAACTCCTGATTGCTTCAGTCCCTGCCCTGCACGGGGGGGCTGAGCTGGGGACCTGGAACTGGGGTGGCTGCTGAGGCTTTTACTGGGATTGGGGAGTTCTCTGTGCCCTGCAGGAACTGGGATTTTACTGGGATTGGGGAGTTCTCTGTGTCCTGCAGGAATTGGGATTTTGCTGGAATTGGGAGTTGTCTGTGCCCTGCAGGAATGTGCAGCCAGGGGTGAGGACTATGAGAGGGTGAAGCTGCTGGAGATCAGCGCTGAGGATGCTGAGAGGTGGGAGAGGAAGAAGAAGAAGAAAAATCCCGACCTGGGGTTCTCAGGTAACAGCTCAGCTGCTCATCAGGAACACCTCATGCTGGTATTTTGGGTGAAAAGTGAGATCAAAGCTATGGTTTGTCCCAGTTCTGGTGCAGATGTGAAAAACAGGGCTCAGAATTTAATAAGGGATAAAAGTGACAATATCTGCCAAAAGCACACCTTTAGCTTGAAACAATTTCCTTTTACATTTTTATAGTACATGAGTTAAATGTATATTCATGAGAGTTATACCAAGAATAATTCACACCATTATCTGAATTAGTTACACATATAAAATAATTTTAACATGACATAGTTTTAATATTATTCTAAGGCCTAAGATACATTTATCACACTGATATATTTATCACATTGCTATTTATATATATAAGCTGTATGGTGCTGACAGATTTTACTACATCCAAAAGCAGTTAAAAGGAATTACAAACTGTAGAGTCAGAAATCTTTGGGGTGAAGAATCATTTGTAAAAGCCAATGCATAAAGGGAATTAGAGATTGTAAAGGCTCAGAAGTCTTTGGGGCGAGGGATAATTTGTAAAGGATGTGGAAGGCAGCACTGGAACAGGCTCAGAAATGTTTGCTGTCCGTTTTTGGTGCAGATTTCGCGGCGGCGCAGCTGCGCCAGTACCAGAGGCTGACCCGGCAGATCAAACCCGACCTGGAGCACTACGAGAAGCTCAAGGAGCAATAGTGAGTCCTCATTCCACTCCTTGGTACCCTCTGGGGGATCTCTGAGGGATCAGCAAACACTGAACACTGAAATCTTCCCCTCCTGTGCACTGGGATGGTCTTTAGTCTCATTCGGGAGGGGTCCTGGGGTAATTAATTAATTAGTTAATTAATGAGGTTCATTTCAGTGTGGGATCAGTCACTTCATGGCAGTTTGGGTTTTTTAAGCAGCCCAGTTTGCATTCAGACAGATTGAGCAGTTCATGGGGGTTCTGTGTCTTTCAGAGGCACCTGCTGGTCCCTCTCAAAATAATGGAGAGTTTGGGTTTCACATTGACATTTTTGGGTTCCTTATTGCCAATATTGACATTTATCACCTGAATCTGGGGTTTCCACAGCTGAGTGAAGTGTGACAGTGAGACTCAGGGGAAAGCAGTGAAACCACAAGGACATGAGGGCAGGACAAGGGGTGAAGGGTTCAGAGTGAAAGAGGGGAAATTCAGGTTGGATATTGGGAAGAAATTCTCCCCCCCGAGGGTGTTGAGGGCTGTGGCTGCTCCTGGATCCCTGGGAGTGTCCAGGGCCAGGCTGGACATTGGGGTTTGGAGCAGCCTGGGACAGTGGGAGATGTAGGGGTGGCACTGGGTGGGTTTTAACCCCTGTGGGGTTGTCACAAGGCCCTGCTGGGTGTGTGACTGCCCCACTGCTGTGTCCTGCAGTGGGGAAGCTCTGTACCCCACCTCAGACAGCCTCCTGCACGGCACCCACGTGCCCACCAAGGACGGCGTGGACAGGATGGTGGCAGACCTGGAGAAACAGTGAGTACAGGGCAGGGCAGGGCTGGGCTGGGGGTGCTGCAGCCCCAGGGCTCAGCCCCTGCTGCCTCCCAGGATCGAGAAAAGGGAGAAGTACAGCAGGAGGAGGCCCTACAACGACGACGCCGACATCGACTACATCAACGAGAGGAACGCCAAGTTCAACCAGAAAGCTGAGAGGTTCTACGGGAAATACACGGCAGAGATCAAACAGAACCTGGAGAGGGGCACGGCCGTGTGAGCCTGGGGGCAGAGCTCACACCAAACACAACCTGGGGGTTCTGTTCTG
The DNA here is from genome assembly GCF_052056855.1 of Sturnus vulgaris. Classification (NCBI taxonomy): domain Eukaryota; kingdom Metazoa; phylum Chordata; class Aves; order Passeriformes; family Sturnidae; genus Sturnus; species Sturnus vulgaris. The sequence goes on from NC_142266.1 coordinate 6,567,912, forward strand.
TGTGACCCTGGGGGCACAGCTCAAATCAAACAGCCTGGGGAGGGGCAGGGCTGTGGGAATCTGCCTGGCACAGCTCAGCTCACACACAACCAGGGGGTTCTGTTTTCTTTCAGCTCACTCCTTGCAGTTTTCAGACCATTTTTAAGAGTAATTTGTATCAAAAGTAGATTGTAGCTGTTGATGTGTTTATTGTACCAGAGGTAATTTGCATAATTAGGTTGTAAATAGCAGCAGTCAGGCTCTGCCATTCCTGCTCTAAATAAAATCTTTGGTCTAATTTGGGAGTTGGTGTCTGCTCCTCAGGTTGCTTTGCCAGCAGTGACATTCCCATGGAAGGGCAGCTCCCTGCTGTCCCTCAGCAATTCCAAAGGTGGAATTGCCCCCCCAGCCCTGCAGCTGTCCAGCCTCACCCCCAGGGACAGGATAAACTCTGGGATCCTCCTCTCCAGTCCAGGGTTTCTTAAAGAAACTTCCAGACACGGTTAGTCCAGTTGAGTTTATTTTACTAATTATTTATACAAAACTCCATTTTAACCAGTTACTCTTTGTCTTCCTGAACTCCTGGAGCAGAGGGCTGGAAGGCTCCTGCCCCACAGGGAGGCTGATTTCAAGGCAAACCAAACCCACTGAATCCTGCACTAACTCGAGTTCAGCATCCAAGGAACTGTGGCAGGAAAATCTGACACAATGCCAATTGCAGAGGGTGCCCAGGGAAGGAAGAGGCCCTGGAGGAGGCAGGATCCACCCCTGGGGAGTGCAGGGCAAACCCAGCAATGACCACATCAACACAGGCCTAGCACCTGACACAGCCAGTGCAAAACTAAACTTTATTCACTTCAGTAAACAGTTACACAATGTAAATCCAGGTGTTCAAAGAACAGCTACTCAACTATGGTTTAGAAAAAAGTTACCCACCTGCAAGTTCTAGTCCAATAAAGCAATACAAAATATTTACAAATATACACAAGATTCCCATCTGTGGCTTCTGGATCTGTGTGCTCTCTATCTGAAAGAGAAACCTAAGATTCCAAAAATTAAGACCTCAAAATAAATACTCAGTATTAACAAATCTTCAAGCCCATCAGAAATCTCCATCTCTGTGCTGAGGGGTGTGAAGTGCTGCAGGCTGACAGTGACTCCCATCAGCGTGCCCTGAACAGGGAGTTTTTGGGTGAGAAGTTCAGGAATGTTTTCTTCTCCTCCTTCTTGACAGGAACCCACTGCCCATAGGGGCTTCCCTTCCTGTCCTCGTCCCTGGGTGGAGAAACCACAGGGTCCTTAACCACAGCATGGCTCACTGGCTTCTGCAGGGCAGGCTTGGCCATTGTGTTCTGGGGGGAAAAAGAAAAAACATTTCCTGTAAGAAAAGATCCTAAAAACCCTAAGGGTTTATCTGTGCTGATCATATAATCATATAGTAATTAAATATAATTACATTATTATTATGTAATAAAATTAATTCATAATTTAAAAAATGTTTTCTCTCCAGCTCTTGGAATTCATGTTGCTTATACTGAGTATCAATCACATGCACTTAACACAAAGAAATCCCTGAATCCTAAGTTTGCATTACTGAAACATACAACTTGAGATAAGCTGTTCTAAACTAGTTCTGGTTTTAAATCGTTCGGGTTGAGGATAAAGATCATTATTTCCAAGATCTCATTTCATTAATCACAAATCATATTTCAAAGACACTGCTGAGGTGTATTTAGGGTGCTCTAGAGAGGAATCATTATCAAACACCGAATTCCTTTTGTTGTTGTTGCTGAGCTCTGATCTGGAACAGCCAGAGGGGAGGGCTCAGTGCTGGGGTTCCATCACTCACATTAGGGCTGAAGGAAATGCTCCTCTGGATTGTTGCTCTCTCCACTGCTCCCCTGGTCACGTCCTCAGCTGCACTCCCGGGTTGCTAAAGAAGAGCAGACAGAGCTGAAGGGGATCCCTGAGCCAGGGCAGCCACAGCACAGCACAGCTTTGTGTGGAGCCTTTCAATATTTCATCCAAAGTAGCTGTAAAGCTACAGCAGTGCTGAGCCCAGGGCTGCAGGCTGAGCTGTGCCCATCCCGTGGGAATGGAGGCAAGGCCAGGCCCCAGAGAGAGCTCACACAGCACTGAGGGTCACAGCACAGTGCCACAGCACAGCACTGACACCCAGGGTGGCAGCAGCTCTGCACACCCGTCCTGCACAGCTTTGGAGAACAACAATCAACTTATCTGCAAGGGATGCAGGCCTCTTCTTCTGTACTCTCTCAACATCTGCAATATATTGCATATGTTTATGAAAGGGATGCCTGGACCATTTGTGTCAAACCCTCTGCAAATTCACTTCCCTTTCCACCAGCAGCACCTGAGCCACACAGGTTTGTATTTACTGTGACTCAGGGTAACACACCACGACAGAACCAAACTAAAATTCAACTTGAAGCTGCTCGAGTTTCTCCCTCCCTTCAATTCACAGCAGCTACAGCCCACAAAGTCCCTTAATTACCACCAGATTTTCTTCCTCATGTCTGGAACCATAGTCATGATTTCTATAAGACAGAAATAAAGTATGTAAAATGCATTGTGTGCTTGGGTATGGGATTTCTGGGAAACAGTTTGTTGCACATGAAAAGCTTTTAACAGTTAAAAAAGGCAGAAAGATTTAACCTTTTTAAAAAAAAATAATAACCCCACAGTATTCACTAAGTTTGACAAGAGACTCGTGGTTTTATGTCACAAAGTCACAAACGAGTGGAATTCATGGGGAATATCCCCTCAGGAGAACAAGCCAAAGGACCAAGTCTGTCCTTCCCCAGCTGTCCCTACTGGACACTCAGGGGATCAAACATTCAGACAGGGCCTCCCTCTGTGCCTCCAGCTTAAGGCAAAGCCTCCAGGTTTCTGGAGAAGTTTTTGTTCAAAAGTTTCAACTCAAAAACACAACCTGCACAGTCTAACTAGAGCACAGCCATGCAGACACGTGTAAGAGGTGTTTACCTTGCAGGGAGAACACTCCATACTTACCTCAGCTGACTCCCGGGCCTCCTCCCGCTCCTGCTTCTCACTTTTCATCTCTTTGGCAGGAGCAGAGATCCTCAGGCTGGCTGGCAGGACGATGTTGTCTGTTCCCAGAGCTTTGGCAGCATTGGCTTTTGCAATTTCCAGGAGTTCCCTCTTGTCTAGAAGAGGAATGAAAAAAATAAAAGAAGTGCTTTGTGTTTCATTAAAATCCATGTGTACCTACTCAAGCCTAAAACCTGCAGCTGCTGCATCTATGCAAGAACCACCTGGGACTGATCTCATCACAGCCCATCCCCTGTGCCAATGATGTTCTGATAAATAATAATAGACACTAACGCTCTGATAAATAGTAAGAAATACTAATGTTCTAATAATAATAAATTATAATTAAGTACATTTTTCGAACTGCACTGAGCTTTTCTTGCAGTTGTGCTTTACACTGAAGAGAACGTGCCCAGCTCAAACAAAACCCATCCCACACCGAGGGAGCCCCCAAAACAAAACCCATCCCATACCCAGGGAGCCCCAGTACCTTTCTCGCTGAGGTGCAGCGGTGAGCGGCTGCGGGAGCGCGTGCGGGAGCGGCTCCTCCAGCCGCGGTACGCCTCGGGGTACACGGTTCTGCCGAAGCCGTAGTAGCGCCGGCCGCGGGAACGGGAGCGGCTCCGCGAGAACGAGCGGCGGTAACAGCACCGGGAGCGGGACCGGGAGCGGTACCGGGGGTGGTAGCGGTGCCGGTAGTGCCGGGGTCGGTAGCGGCTGCGGTAGCGCCGGTAACCGCGGGAGCGTGAACGGGAGCGGGAATAGGAGCGGGAGCAGCGGCGGGAGCGGCGAGCACGGGAGCGAGAGCGGGAGCGAGAGCGGCTCCAGCTGCGGGAGGAGCGGCTGGAGGAGCTGCTGGAGCTGGAGCTGCGCGAAGAGCGGCTGGAGGAGCGGCTGGACGAGCGGCTGGAGCGGCCCGGGGACTCTCTGTGCTTGGGCGAGCCCAGGCTCAGGTCGTCCATGCAATCTGTCATGTGCGCCGTTCTCCCCGCTGAGCTTCTCCCCGAGTTCTCAGCGCCCGCCTCGCCTTTGGCTGCTGCTCTGCAGTGCCCGGTCTCTGTTCCTGTGGGTGAACACGGCAGGTTCAGCATTTCCTGAGCAGCAACAATCCCAGCCCTCATCCCCCTATGCCTGCTGTAAAAACGGGATCGTATCTCCTCATCCCAAAGGAGTATCGCCCTGGAACTGCTTAGAGCCTGCCCTGGGAACAGTCTGGGATGGAATTGCTCCCCAAACTCAGCTCCTGCAGCACCTTTTCCTTGGGATGCCTTTCCCTAGAGCTCAGCGCAGCCATTCCCAGAATTAAAGACCCAAATCCATCGGATCCCACTGTCCCTTCGTGACACGCGGGCAGCATGGCCAGGGAGAATTAGACAGCCCAAAAACCCCCAGCCATCTTCCAGTAACTATCCCAGTAACAATTCCATCTTCCCGCTCTGCAATTCCCTCTCCTGCAGTCAGTCACAAAACCGGAACACAAGGTTGCATTGAAAAAATAAAGGCTTCAGTTTAAACCGTGAGTGGAATTTTGGAGGCAAGTCTGTCCGAGGTTTAAGGAGGAAAATCTCGGCACTCTTAAAAAGAATTTTCAAGGTATTTTATCTCCCCTGTAGCTTAAATACAGCCCATTGTGTCTACAGTATAAAATAACAATTTTTCTTCCAGCTCAGTACAAATCGAGCAGTTTTCTGCTACAATTCCACAGAGGAAAGGGAAGTATCTTGTAAGCACAAAGCAGCAAAGATCTCGCCTGTATCGTGTCACAGAACTCGTGGCACACAGCTCACCCATCCCAGCAGAGTACTCAACAGGCTGCTGTTAAACACGCTCTGCAGGGACAGCGCAAAGCCCGGCTGGTGATTCAGAGCCGGGACTCGCACAGGACGCAGCGCTCCTTACGGCTCTGTATTAATTATTAAAATGGCTGTCCGGGGAGTGGCAGCCATTTTATGGCTACAAAGGTTACTCGGGGTTAAGGATCTTACCACAAGACTTAAGCCCTGAGTTACGTAACCAGTTTACAATTTAGGGAAGCTCGCTTCGACAGGGAATTTCTATTTAGCGCTCAGTGCAAAGGGAGGTTAGACAATAAATCCACACTGAAATCTGCAATTTAAACTGCGAGACAGTTGCCAGACGCGCCTTCTCTCGCTGCTACTCCACGTAAAGTTTCACTACCTCACCTCTAAGCCAGGCCCAAGGTCAGAGGGCTGGGAGGGGAAGAACAGAGAAGCCCAAGAGCCGCCTGGCACCGCCAGCCCGTGCCCCGTCCATGGGGGCACAGCGGCGCTGCCGAACCCCCCGAGCCCTCAGGATCCCCTCACTCACCGCTGGGCGCTGCCGGGCACGCCCCGCGCTGGTTCCCCTGAGGCACCTGGGCGCTCCTGCAACAAAACCAATAAAAAACATTAAAAACGCACTGCGAGCGATGCACGGCCCTCCCTCCGCAGCGGCCGCCGCGCTCGGCCTCTCCCTCCCTCCCGTCTCACCGGCTCCAGCCCGCCGGGCTGCCCCCACACGGGTCCTGAGGGGAGAGCCCCGCTTCGTGCGTCACCCCCATAGCGCCGGGGACGCTGCGCCGGCCGCGATCGGCGACAGAAGGGCGAGAAAAATCGCTAGAGAATCGCGATAGAAGCGCAGCTCGGAGCCGCGTCCGCCCGCCGCCACCTCCCGCCAGCAACTGAGGGCCGCCCCAGAACCTTCCAGAACGTCCCTCCCGTTACGCAACCGCGCGCTCGCGGCGCACGCGCTGGCCCCGCCCCCTCCCGCCGGGAACGGCGGCCCCGCCCCCGCCCCCTGTGCGCGCGCGCTGCGCCTGCGCGCGGCCGCCGCCGCCACCGCCGCGTCCTGTGACGGTGCGCGGGGGATGCGCGGGGCCGGGAGCGCGCACGGTGCGCGGGGGATGCGCGGGGTGCGGAGACAGGGGGGCGGGGGATGCGCGGGGTGCAGGGATGAGGGTGCGGGAGATGCGCGGGATGCGGGGACAGATGTGCGGAGGAAGCGGGGACAGATGTGCGGAGGACGCGGGGAGAGATGTGCGGAAGATGCGCGGGGTTCCGGGGATGCGCCGGGTTCCGGGATGGGCCGCGGGAGATGCGCGGTGCGCGGATCGGGGGCGCGCCCCGGTGGCAGTGCCCGGTGAGCGGCCCCGGGCTCGGGCGGTCCCCGCGCTCCGGTTTCCTGTGCTCCCTTTCCCCGATTTCCCTTTCCCCATCTCCCTTTCCTGATCTCTCTGATCTCCCTTTCCCCCGCAGTTGTTGAACCATGTCCGGTTTCCTGGAGAGCCTGCGCTGCTCCGAGTGCGTGGACTGGGGCGAGAAGCGCAACACCATCGCCTCAGTGGCCGCGGGGGTGCTGGTACGGCCCCGCCCTGCTCGGGATTTTGGGATTCTTTTGGCTTTTCTGTCGTCAAACGAGAATTAGGGGCAGTTTGGGAGTCTCTTCTCCCGCGTTACAAGTGGAAGGATGAGAGGAAACGGCCTCAAGTTGTGCCTTAGGTTGGATGAAAGGGGGAATTTCTCCTCTGGCAGTGCTGGAGTCGCTGTGCCTGGGAATGTTTTAAAAATACGTGGATGTGGCATTTCGGGACACGGTTTAGTGGTTGGAATCGATGATTTTAGAAGGCTGCTCCAGCCTTAGCGATTCCAGGGAAAGGAAGAACAAGGATACGTTGTCCCTGTGTGTAGCAGCGGAGCTACTGACAAAATCCTGTTTCAACATCCACTTTATGTTTAAATTTCACAGTTTTACCCAGGAAGTGGGCAAATCCCAGCTCGATCCCAAATCCACAGCAGAACTAATGATGTTCCCACTCCAGTCTGGGTTGGAGGCTGTGAGGGTATTTAAATATTGGTGATATTTTTTCTCACAGGCTGTGTCTGTATTTTAAACTCTTTTTTTCCCTCCCAGTTTTTCACAGGCTGGTGGATCATCATCGATGCTGCTGTGAAATACCCTCAAGTGGAAGACTTCAACCATTCCTACCACGCCTGTGGGGTCATAGCCACCATTGCATTCCTGATGTAAGGCCCCAGCAGCTCCCCTGTGCAGTCAGGAATGGGAAGGAGAGTTTTCCATGCCACTTTGATCCTGTTTTTCCCCATTTTTTTTCCCCAGGATCAACGCTGTGTCCAACGGGCAGGTGCGAGGGGACAGCTACAGTGAGGGCTGCCTGGGCCAGACAGGTACCAGGGCTCTGAGCCACGGGGCCAGCGAGCCTGCAGGGGGGCTTGGGGGGTCCCACATCCCCCCCAGAGCCTGCACAGGGATTTTGGGGGGTCCCACATCCCCCATCCCATTGCAGGGGCTCGGATCTGGCTCTTCATTGGTTTCATGATGGCTTTTGGATCCCTCATTGCTTCCATGTGGATCCTTTTTGGGGGATACGTGGTTAAAGGTAAGACCTGACCCTATTTTTTGAAGAGTTTAAGGTGTTTTAATTTACTCCTGGATTTTAGAACCGGTATTTAGAGGGTTTCTAGGCAGGCCCAGTTTGAATATTTTGCCCTACACACCACTGTCCCTTGTTATTACTGATACTGGGATGGATTTGATCTCTCTCTAAGTACAAACTTCTACAAACCCAACTGGGAACTCCATGGATATAATTAAACTGCTGCAGTTTTAAGGGAATAATTCCCTGGGTGAATATTAATTATTCTCAGAATACAAATTACTGAGTTCCTGCAGATTGCTCCCAAAGCCTCTCTGCTAAATTAGCACAAGGGAAAATGACATGTCAGGAATGGGACATGCTTGAAAATTACTTCCAAAAAAACGTATGGGGAATTTTTTTTCTCTTAGAAAAACCAGTGGTGTACCCAGGAATAGCTGTGTTCTTCCAGAATGCATTCATCTTTTTTGGGTAAGACTGCCCTCTTTTATTTGTTTCCTATTTAATTGGCTTTTAATGATAAAAAACTGGAAACTTGCTTTGATCTGGTTGGTCCTAAAGTCCCGTTTTGTAACCAGGCCTCGTGTAAATAAACTGGGATGTGCCTGCACAGGAATTGGGTTGACAGACACCCCTTGAAATGCTGTGTTTGAAACCAGAGGGGTTTGATTTGTGGTGTTCCCACAGGGGCCTGGTGTTCAAGTTTGGTCGCACAGAGGATTTGTGGCAGTGAACCCCCCTGGAGTGCCCTGGGCTTTACCTGCAACCCCCAAAGTTTTGTAAAACCATTTTGTAAAACCTTCCATTGTGTCTGAAGAGAAATCGAGGAAAGCTGAATGCACTAAATCCAGCTCTATTCTGGTTATTTTTTTTTACTCTTGTACGTCCACTTCAGTGTTGTGGTGTTTTTGAGAAATGTAAAATTGCTGCAAACAACGGTGGAGTCACTTTTCTAAAATGATGTTTGTTACAAATAAAAGGACAGTGGGATATGGATGTATTTAACCAGCTGTTTCTATGATGTTATTTACAATCCAAGACTTACTAAAACTGCATTAAAACAACCTTTTAACAGATATTTATTAACTATTTCCTATATCTGGGCAATATAACCATTTCTTCAATTTCAAAACTTGGTGTGTGACTTTTTTTGTATAATTCAGAACTGTGGTGGTTTGGGATTCTTTTTCCCCCCCCCCCCCCCATCCCTTGAACATTTCATTTATCCTGTGGTGACGAAGAGGAAGGAACAACTCACAGTTGTGTGCAGAAGCTTTGGGCAGCTGCTGAGCTCCTGCTGGCATTTTGAGAGCTGGGAACAAGGCAAACTGGCCCTTCCTTGCAAGGCTGCATTCCTTCCCTCTGTAGCTGCAGGGATCAGCTCATCCCAGGCAGTGAATGAGGCCAGTGAGCCTCATCAAAGCACTCGGCCTTGTCATGAGCTCCCTCATTCATTCATTCCTCACAAGGGTGCTGAAGGGAAAAAAAAAAAAAAACAGCCAGGTTTTCACTCCTTTATTAGGTAAGCACTGCTGGAAGATTTTCTGTGTCAACTATTTTTGAAAGTGAGAAACACTGAGGATGACAATCCAATTAAAAACCAGCGTTCACTGGCAGAGAATCCAAGTCCCTGCACTTCCAAAATTGGGTGCTGGCTCAAGATTGGAGCACTGAGGATCATTCCCCCTGTGCTGGGCCAGGCTGTCCCCTCCCAGACACTGAGCTCTGGTTGTGTTTTACAGCTGGCAGCCCCCAGGGGTTTCAGGAGCACCATCCACTACTGAACTTTTTGGTTTTTTTTTTTTTGCCATCAGAACCTCCCAACACATCCAGCCCAAGCCAAGTAATGCCAGATTTGTTTCAGTCTGGCAGGATGCAGAGTTCTGGCCCTGCTCCAGATTCATTCATCAAATCCTGGCTTGTCAAGGCCTTCAGCAGAATCAATTCAGCTTAAAAACTTGAGTGCTTTGCTGGATGAGAAGTGCTCCTTGAGAAATGACTCTTTCCAAATCCATCCTTTTGCCTTGTAAACTCGGGAGCTAAAAATAGTTGAATGTTTCCAAGCACTGGGATTGATAAGCCATGAATGCAGCCGACTTCTTTTGTACATATTTTACAGAAAATATTTAAGGTAAGGGCAACAAAGCAGAAAAGCTGAGTGCATGTGAAGTTTGCATTTGTGAATTCACACTCTGGATCTTTCAGGAATAACTGGAACAGTTTCATTTTTGAGTGTCCATTGGGGTGGCTTTTGTGGGCCTGGGAATTGGTGTTTCAGTGCTGTCTGAACCCACCAGAGCTGTTCAGTTTTTCTGGTGATAAAGAGGAAAATCTTATCTGGTTCCTGTGTGTCAGCTGGGATCCTCCACTCAGAATCCAACAGACAAGTGAGGAAACTGTGAACACAAACATTCTTCTATCAGAACATATGAAATTATAGGAAAAAAAAAAAACCCAAATCAATGGAAAAGCTGATTAAAAGCTTATTTACCCATTTGTTATTCCTGTGATTCAGACACAGCCTCACATCAGCACCTAAGGGTGCCCAAGGACTGTTTGTGCATCACAATATGCTGGGAAAAGCAATAGCCCTTTTTTCCCCCATAAATTTAATTCAAATACCTGGAGTTCTTCATCAAGGTGCTAATTGAACTCCCCCACAGGGAGTGTGAAATCATTTGGAAACTCACCTCCCAATAAAACTGATCATCAAAGTACTTGGAGACATGCACAGCTTTAAGCAGTTTGATGTTTAAGATTAAACCTGTTGGTAAAAAGAGAGAGATCCAAAATAAACACCAGGGCAAGGGGAGGAGTTTCTTGGCAACATTTATGCAAAAATACAAAAATACAAATTCAGATCTAAATCCTCCAGCAGAGTTCCCTGACTCGAGCTGGCCTTAAATACAAAAAGAGACTTGCCAGGATCAAAGCTTGGGATACTAAAAATGAATTACTTTAGGTAAAAGCCCATTTAACAGCTGCTAGATGATGAAAATACCTCAAAATGATGAATTTCTTGCATGAGAAGTGCCTGTGTATTTAAAACAATCTGGTTTATCAGCACTGTTAGTTTGGGATCTCTGATGGGAATCTCTGGAGTTTTAAACAATTGGTTAAACTCTGAATGTTTGGTTATTTCAGCTGGATGTTTTCCAAAAATCTATTCCTTCTTCATTACACTGAAAGTAATGCAAAGGTTTAAATCAATGAAAACCCTCCAAAAATCCCCATAGGAGCAATTTTCATTGGCCATTTCTCTGTTACTCCAGACAGAATTTGGGGCTGGGGAAAAGCAGCAGCTGCCACAAACCAGAGCATCCCATGGGAGCCACGTGAGTGCTGCTGCTCCCAAAGCAGCAAAAAAAGTCCTAAAAATCCCAAAATCTCTTGATCAAAGGTCTGCAGCTGGGCTGAGGCAGCTCCTGATGTTATTGAAACTTTGCTCCAAATGGCCTAAAAAGTGACAAGCCCCAGATTGGGGCATCTTCTGTCACTAAGACAAAAGTGGAAATGTTTCCCAAAAGTGGAAATATTTTCATCTTCACACCTCTCCTGTCTGCAGGTTGAAGGCAGCTGTTCAACCTTGGTTAAAATAAAATGTCAGCACTGAAAGAATGGTGCTGCTGGGTTATTTCTGTTTCTTCTTCTAAAGCCTGGCTGGGGAGAGGCCCTGGCATTGGTTGTTTCCATTTATTCCACCAGTGATTTACCCACAGAATCTTGCTCCAATGAAATAAAAGAATTCCTGGGATGTTTCAGTACTGACCTGTAATCAAACCTGTTATAAAGGCAGTGCTGATGGTCTGGCAGAAGGCACCAACTTCAATAAAGATCAAATAACCCAGACTGAAAAGCAAAAAAAAAAAAAAGTGTTTCACCTTTTATTTAACATCAACACTGTGAATGAATCTGCATCTATCAAAATCTCTCATAGAAGCTGTAATTCTCAAATCTGCAGTGAGATGTTTTAGGAACATACCAGAAGCCTAATGCAGAATTCAGAGGATTTATTTTGTCCATCCTTTTGCTGTTAAGACTTCATTAAATTTGTTGAGAAGTCAGGCCCTCATGCTGCACTCTGATTTCTCCCCCCCACCCCGATTATTTCTCTTCATTATTTAATACAAGAATTTATGTACCTGGGTAAATCACTCCATTGTTCAATAATCCCTTTTTCTACCACACGGAGAACAACGGCGGCCACAGCTCCAAGCACAGCAGGCAAACCAAAAGTGAAATGAACTCCAGAAGTATCCTGAAGCTTCAAAGGAGGATTAAAGCACCTCTGGGAAGAGGAAAAGGTTTAATTGACACCCAGAAACACAAGCTGGTAATTGCAGATCAGCTGTTGCACGCCCAGAGGATGGATTTGCTCTCGTGAGCTGCAATCCTGCACTTTCCTCAAAACACCTCAGGTATCCTGCATTGGAAAAGAAATTTCTAGAGCTCAGCCAAGAAGCATTGTGGGCTTTGAGCATTACCTGCAGACAGTGAGATCCCAGGATGGAGATGACACTGCCTAGCAGCCCCAAAATCATGGCAATCCAAGGGTGCTTGATGATGATTGCTGTGAAACTCATGGTGACCCCTCCAGCCAGGACTGCACTGTGGATGTGAGCCTGTACAACAACAACAACAACAACAACAGGGAGTTAAGGGGCTTTTTGTAAGGGTTTGTAGGGATAGAACAAGAGGCAATGGCTTTAAACTGAAGGAGGGAAGGTGCAGGTTCAATATTAGGAAGGAATTGCTCCCTGTGAGGGTGGGAGGGCCTGGCACAGGGTGCCCAGAGAAGCTGAGGCTGCCCTTGGCAGTGTCCCAGGCCAGGCTGGACAGGGCTTGGGGCAGCCTGGGACAGTGGAAGATGTCCCTGCCCATGGCAGGGGTGGAATGAGGTGATCTTTGATGCCCCCTCCCATCCAAACCCCTCTGTGAGTCTGTGACTGTCAGACCCTGGCCTTGGCTTCAGTTCCCAGCTCTTTTATTTCCAGTGTAGTCCTGAGGGTACAGAAAATCTGTTTGAACAGAAGAAGGGCAGGCAGGGTGTTCCCTGCTCCTTACCATTCTGAATTTGCCATCCTTGGAGGTCAGAGCAGACAACATGAAGGCAGCCACAGCACTCACTGCGAGGGCCAAGTACGTGCTGAGCATTGCTTGGAACTGGAGCTCAGCCAGGATGGAATTGAAGCTTGGCCAGAACATCCAGACAAACACAGTGCCTTGGGGACAAGGACAAGAGACCCTCAGGAGCTGCTCTGAAGGACAGGAACCATCACTGCCTGTCTGGAGCAGTGTGCACTCACTGGGATTCCCAAAGCTCCTCTAGGAGCTCTCCCAGAGAGGAGCTGGCAGTGTCACAGCCCCACGAGCACACGGGCTTCTCTAACAGAATGAAAACAGAAAAGAGGTTCTGCTCTTCTGTGGCCCTCGTGGTCAGCATTTGGGCAGTGCCCTGCCTGGCAGGATGCAGTACTCACGTGCACAGGTGGAATTCCAGCCAGCAGAGGGACGTGGTGGCCTCAGAGCAGCCCGGGCTGATGGCCCAGGGCCCTGTGGGCTGTGCTCAGACACCAACCCCAAGCAGCAGTGTTTGGCTCCTTTGGCACTGCCCAGCTGCTGTGTTTTGTTTCCAGCCCTCTCCCATCCCTGATGTTGTGTTCCCCACCCCAGACCCTGTGCAATCCACCTGACAGGGACATTGATGTGTTCTTGTCCAAGAGCTCTAACAAGTGACACAGGCATTGTCACTGTGAGGCACAAATCCAGTTCCCAGCAGCCCTGGCAGGCACTGATTTTGTACCAGCTTGTCTTGGCTCTGTGGAATCCAGTTTGCATTGCTAATATCCATGATTTCAGTGCTCCAAGGCAGAGATAACCCTGCCTCAGACAGGACAGGCCATTTCTAAAATTATGGTGGCACTGAGGACTTGGGAGATGATCCATCCTATTCCCATTGATTAGGCAGTTAGTCTATATAAATATGGATATAAAATCTACTGAAGCATTCTTATGAGTATCTGCTCAGCTCTGGAAATAAACAGCAAACAACAATTCCAGGGACACAAAAGAGCAGCATTTAAATTTTGTATTCCCTAAACTGGGCAAAGACTGAGTGAAAATGAGTCTCTGTGGACTCCTGCAGGAAGCTCTGGGCTCAGCTGGTGGCAGTTGCACTACAGAAGTTAATGAAGGTAATAAAGCCACCAAATTGCTTCCATAAGAAAAGGAATTAAAGTCCCAGACACTGAGCCTGTCCTCCCCCAGCTCCTGTCTCATGGGCCTGCCTGTATGACACTCCCCACCCTCCACCAGGCTTTATCTTTTTATTTGTGTTAGCAGCAGGGACTGCCCCTTTCTATCTCTGTGCACCACCTGCAGAAGCAGCCTGGGCTCTGCTGAAATACAAGTTATGAGCTCAGCTCTGGCACTCAGCCTGGGCAAGCCAAGGGGGGGCAACCTGGCCAGGAAAGGGAGTGGTGACCCTGGAGAAAGAGCTGTGAGCCTGGAGTAGCCTTCATGCTGAGGTGACAGAGCAAACTGAGCCCCACGTGTGGCAGCAGTGGCCTCTGGGCCAGGTAGGAAGTGGCCATTGTCACAAACCAGCAAGCAGAGCTGCAGTTGCTGTGCTTGGCTGCACTCAGAGCTGCATCCTGCATTTAAAGCCCCAGGCATGCTCCTCCTGCAGGCCCTGCTGCAGCTGAGCCATTCCAGCCCAGGACTCACCCAGCACTGAGAACAGCTCTGACTTGGGGCTGCTCCTGTTCTTGTCCAGCCCCGGGGGGGGCTCAGGGAAGCGGGAGGTCACTGCCAGACCAAAGTAGGCTCCAAAGAGGTGCACGTGCATCAGGGTGAGGTTCTCTGGGACCTGCAGCAACACAACATTCCCCTCTGGGGGCTGCTCCAGGCCACACTGCTGCAGCTCCTGCCAGAGCTGCTCCAAAGCTCCAGCGACATTTCCCCCCAGGTATCTGAAAATCCCACCAGGGTACCTTCAGGTATTTGCTGTTGATGCATCTGCTCACATGGAAAAGGATTAATTCCACCAGGCTCATCACAATTAACTGCACAGGATTGGCCTTCCCCAGCACAGCCCCAGCAGAGATGACCACAGCAGTCATGCTCATCACAGCCCTTGCTAGACTGCAAGAAAGAAAGGAAAGGAAAACAACTCAGTCTCAGGGTGACAGCAGGGCCAATGAAAAGGAACAACACAGAACCATGCGGTTAAAAACCTACAGCCCTCCAAAATGCCTCCAGAAGTGCCTCTGCTCAGCCCTAGCAGGGCCCTGGAAGGAGCAATCAGCAGCTCTGGGTTAGCCCAGCTCTGACATGAGCTCATTACCTTTCCACACCAAATGCACTGTACTGGATCCTAAGGAGAAGTAATAAATCTTCTACCAGCACGGAGAACTGGACACCAAGAACAATGAGCAAGAAGTTGAATCCAGTGCTGCTATAGCCATATCTTCTCAGAACCATCAGGAAGAAGCCAAATCCAAAAATCACCATGTGGTTGACATCTTGAAATACTGCAGGACAGAAAAGAACAAGTCAGCCGTGAACTTATTAATGCAGATTTCTGGTTTAGAAAATCAATTAAAAAATTACAATTAACTAAGAAGCCTTCAGATACAAATTTAAGTGCCACTATTGTTTAGAGCCTGCCAAGAACTCCAGAGCTTTCTTTCCAGTCTATAATCAGAGAAAAAACACCCTTAATGCTGAATTAAGAATGCACAGTGATCTGAATGGATGCCACAGGATGGGGGCTGAGAGGTCAAAAAACCCAACAGAAAACTGACCAAAAATACAATTTAGTCTTGGATCCCCATCACACCTACGAAGAAACTCCCACCACTCCTGGCAAGTCCAAAGAGCAAGGAAACCATTCTGCTTCTCACCAACAGAGCCCCCAGCAGGAGCAGGGACCAGCCCTCCTTTCCCAGCACCGTGCAAGGCTTACCTGGGTAGACGCTGGATGAGAAGTTGATGTCATCAGCACTTGGGAAGGCAAAGAAAGCACGGCTGAGGAACAGAGCCTGCAGCAGGAGGAGGAGCCAGGGCACGCTGCAGCGGAAGCTCAGGTAACGGGAAGGCATCGTGGCCTGCCTGCATGGAGCAGCAGCACAGCAATGGCTCCTTTTCCCTCTCAGAATGTCCCTGCGCCCTCACACCAACAGCACGGGAGGTGTGGGGGCCAGCACTGAGATAAAAAGGCCAAGAGGCGTGAGCAGGGAGCAGCAGCTCCTTATCTGTGGTGTGGCAGGAGCCCAAACTCAGAGCAGCTCCTGTGGGCTGAGCTCAGAGAGTGCCCGTGGGCACGGGACAGCCACTGTCACTGCCACTGTCACTGTCACTGCTCCTGGCACTGCCACTGCGTGGACACACACATTCACAGAGCTGGGGAATTACAGCTTGGAAATTCTTTTCCAGGCCTGGATTTCTCCTGACTCTCAGCTCCATTCCCAGGCTGACAAGCTGACTGCAGCTTCAGTTAGGGAGGAGTCTCCCAGGGTGACAACACGGTGACAAACAGAGTGGAATTCATCACCAACATTAACCCCTGGTGTCTTTGCCGTGGGACACATCCTGAGGTGCTGTCCCAAGGATGTTTTTCCCAATTGTCCAATGAGCTCCTGTCCTGTCCTGGCTGCACTAACACACTTTAAATACAAACTGTATGTACAATAAATTGGCCTTTTTTCCCCAAAAAAAGTCCGTGTGTGTTGCTGTCCTTTCTCTCTCAGGGATTTGGGAGATGCAGCATCTCCTGTGCTGCTGTAGGATCAGCTCCAGGGACACTTTATGGATCCATAGCACAAATCATGGGGTGCTTTGGGTGGGAAGGGACCCTAAAGCCCCTCCAGTGCCACCCCTGCCATGGCAGGGACACCTCCCACTGTCCAGGTTGCTCCAAGCCCCATCCAACCTGGCCTTGGGCACTGCCAGGGATCCAGGGGCAGCCACAGCTGCTCTGGGCACCCTGTGCCAGGGCCTCAGCCCCTGTGAATAAAGAATTTCTTATTAATATCCACTCCAACCCTGCCCTCTGCTAGTTCAAAGCCATTCCCCCTTGTCCTGCCATATAAAATCCCTCTCCTCCCTTTATAAGCCCCTTTAGGCACTGGAGGAACCTCCTCAGTATTCACTGTGCCTCAGTGAACTGAGCCCTCTTTGTCCAGGCAGCTCAGATTAAATTAAAATTAAAATGACAGCTCAGGCTCTGCTCTGAGGCTGTCACAAACCCAGAGCCGAGCTGGCACAGCACAGCCTGAGGAGAGCCCAAAAATGGGGAGGAACTGCTCAGAAATGGGGATAAAGCCACCTGCTGGTGACAGGGACATTTATCAAGCAAAAATACACACACAAAACTCACAGGTCACTCAAATTTGAGTCTGTCCCAGGCTGTAGGGCACAAAAACAGCGTGCAAAGCATGTGTGCAAGGTCTGGATTTGTGGTGATGGCCTGAACCTTCCACATACCCAACATCAAACTGCTTTAATATCAAATCACTTTAATATCAAAGCCTTTTCCCAGCCTAACAAACACCCATTTCAAAAATTTCTAAACATTAAAAAAATATTCCCAGGCATGCAAAGCACTGCCCTGGCTTCAGGAAAATCCTGATGCAGAAAGATCCACATTCAGGTGCATTTTCTGGGAATTCTATGTCTGAGGAATTCAGACAGAGACAGAACTTGGTGAACTTTTTCTAGACATGGTAATAGCTCAAGCAGCAATTTAGGAATTAATTCAATGAGCCATTGTGTATTTGTTACTAAATCCCATCAGTGTTAACATCCAGGAAAACACCCCAAAGGTGAAGAATTCACCCATTTCCCCTCAGGATGACACACTGTAAATGTAATGCTCGGATTTGCAGCTTACACTGCCAGAGACCAAAGACAGTGATCTCTGACAGGGTAAAGCACAAAGTAACTTTTATATTAGGAAATAATTATTTCTCAGAGAGTGGTAAGGCCCTGGCACAGCTGTGGTTGCCCCTGGATCCCTGGCAGTGCCCAAGGCCAGGCTGGATGGGGTTTGGAGCAGCCTGGGACAGCAGGAGGCGTCCCTGCCATGGCAGGGGTGGAACCAGATGATCTTCAAGGTCTCTTCCAGCCCAAACAAATCCACGATAGTCCATTCTAAGTTATAACTCCCCTCATGACTCAGCCCAGCCCCTTTCTGGGACAGCTCTAAGGCTTTTTTGGGCCCTGCGCTCCTCACGCTCAGCCCATCACTGCCCGCCCTTTGTTGTGGGAGATCCCTCAGCCCCCGGCAGGCCCAGCCCAGGCCGCGGGCACCGCCACCTCCACCCAGCCAGAGCCGGGCCCTGCCCGCGCTCCGGCCTCCCTCAGGAGCGGCGCCGCCATTGTTCCCCTCACGGCTCCCTCACACCACAGGGGCCGCGGGCCTCGGGGCGGGGGCTCCACAGAGACCCCAACCGCGGGCCCTGCGGTGGGGGCTCAGCCGGGCGGCGCTGGAGCCGGGCCCACAGCGCTGCTGGTGTCGGTGTCGGTGTCGGTATCGGTGCCGGGTCGTGACTCGGCAGCCCCCGGTGGCGGCGGCGGCGGCGGCGGGACCCGCCCGGCCCCGCCTCTCACTGAACGCCCGCCTCCTCCCCACAGGCCGCCCTTAGGGACTGCGCTCCCATTGGCCGAGAGCAGGCCCTTCTGGCTTCTGATTGGTCCATCGCCAGCACAGGTCGTCTGTGGGCCGCGCGTCCTGCACTGCCATTGGTCCGGTCGTTTGTCACTCAGCTACGCGCGCTATTCATTGGCTGGCGCGGCCCGTCGGTCACCCCGAGGGTTATTTTGCCCTCGGGTGAGCCGGCAGTGCAGGCCGCGCTGTGGGGGCGGCAGCCGCTGTCACAAGCTGTCATTGCCTGGCTTCGCACCTGAGACATTGCGCCCCCTTCCCCAACTGCCCATTTGCCAGCGAGGCTGTCAATCAAGCGGGAGAGGTGGCACCTCGGTGCTACGGTGACAGAGGAAATTGAGCCCTCCTTCTTCCGTTTCCGAGTGGATGGTTGAGCTGTCCTTTTATTTTTCTGTTTCGCTTCCATTGGGCAGTTTTTCTGTCGGTCACCGCAAGGGGCGGGAACCAGGCTGCAGCACAGTAGGCAGGAGGAGACGGAAATGCGCATGGTGATTAGTTGACAGGCCATCAGTCACAGATTCTCCTCTCTGATTGGGTCACAGGGCCGTCACTCACGGTGGTGGGCGTGCCGCGTCACGGCACGAGGAGGGCTCCACTTTCTGGCACCGCCATTGGCCCACTCGACCGTCTGTCCGCCTTTCCCCGTTACCGATTGGTCAGAGGTGCTGTCACTCAGGCGGAGCCAGCCGTTTGATTGGTCAGCGCCGGGGGGGCGGGGCGCTGCGCGGCGGCTGCGCAGGGGGACACGGCGGGGAGGGACGGACCAGGAATTATTTTTATTTCTTTGTTTCCCGGGGAAAAAAAAAAGGAAAAAAAAAGGAAAAAAAGAAAAATAAACCAAAAAAAAAAGCCCCGCGCTCGGGAATCCCCCGCGGGGGCGGATGGTGCTGCCGTGAGCGGGGCGGGCCGGGCCGGGCCGGGCCGGCGGGATGAAGCGGCGGAGCGCGGACTGCAGCAAACTGCGGCGGCCGCTCAAGCGGAACCGCATCACCGAGGGCATCTACGGCAGGTACCGAGCGGCCGCCGCGGCGCCGGGAGCGGGCGGAACGCGGTCCCGGGGCCCCCCGGCCGCCCCCCGGCCCTGGCACCGTCATGGCGCCCCGGCTCCCCTCAGGCGCTGCCCCGCCCCGGGCCCTCCGCGCCCCGGGGCTCCGCGGAGCCGGGCGAGCTGCTGGCCGAGCTGCTGGCCAAGGTGCTGCCGGGGCCGGCGGGAGGGAGCGGCCAGAGCCGGCCCTGGGCTGGGGCCTGCGCCCGGTGGCGGCCCCGCTGCGGGGGCTCGGAGGTGGCAGCGCTCCGAGCCTCGCCGGTGTTTCCTCGGGGAGGTTTTTCCCCGTTTTTATTCGTTCCCAGAGGCTCAGGCCGGCACTGAGCAGCGGTTCAGCAGCAGGACAGCTGGGCTGCTGGCTCGGCTCCTCAGGCACGGTGTTACAAAGTTGTTTTTTCCGTGCGGTGGAAGGTGTGAGAGCCGTGGGAGCAAGGAGGGGTTTTTTTTGGGAATTCCCGCAGCAGGGATGGATGGGTTGGGGTGGTGGGGACACAGCAGGTGCCCGAGTCACCCCTGCCCTGGGGAATGAGGAAGGAAACAGTGCTGGAGTGAGGCGCACGTGGGATGTGCCTCATCCTGGCAATCGGGATGTGTTTTCTTGGTGTTCGCAGGCAGAACGCACCAAAACCGCCTTTGTGTCCCGACACCGTCGTTGTGAGTCTGTTTAAAGAGTATTTACATGTCAGACTTTGCGTGAAACGCAATAATTCTGCATTTCTCCATCAGCAGGGGTTTGGGGCAGGGGAGGCTTTGAAGCTTGTGAGAGCTGTAGTAAATGTGCTGCTGTCCCATTTCTGTTTCTAGTTCAGTGGGGTTGATGAATGCAGTGCCTGGAAACCTGAGCGAGCTCATACAATTCAGATGTTAACTTTGCATGAGGGAAGCAGCTGCTGGGGAGCTGTGACAGGAATAAAATTGTCCCAGTGTGCTGCTTATCCCACTTGTAGTGAATCTGTGAGAGTAGAGAGCTTTTGTGCTTTAGACTTTCAGGTTTTGGGAAAACGCTGCCTGGGAATGGCAAAGACAAACATCCCTCGTATAGAAATTATTATTCAAGGTGGAGAATGATTCAGATATACCGGGAATTGCTTATAACTGGGTTTCAAAAAGTCACTTTGAGATGACTGGCATGGAAGGTGGGGTGAGAGAAGGAGGGGGAATCAGGAATCAGAGGAGCTCCAGGAGCTGGGGGTGTGCAGCAGGAAGAGCTGCTGGAATCCTGGGGGACTTGGCCTCTCCTGGGATGCTTTGGCTCAGGAATGGGATTTTCAGCCTTTGTTTCACGTGGTGTTTTTGCTAAACAGAAACAATCAGTGTCCTCAGAGTGCTGTCCCACGGAAAGGAAAGAGAAATAGTGGGAAGGGTTTTCCCTTTGGAAATCTAAGCAGAGGGAGGTTCTCCTACGTGGATTTGGGATTTTCTCTTTTTTTTGGTTTCAATATTTTTTCACTCTCCACTCCATAACTCGGTGATCACATACAGATAGCTTCTCACAGAGCTACAGTTGTCTAAATTCTTGTAATTACTGCAGTTATTTATTCAGCTTATCTTAATTGTCCCCATCAGCTTACACAGGCCCAGTAAATGCATTTATCAGGAGGAAGCATCCTGGGTTTATGGGCAAAGCAGCCAGGCTGAGCAAACAGCACGATTGGGATGCCTAACTCTTTGTTTTGTTTGCTCTTTAAATTAAGTCTGATCTTAAATTAAGCCTGGTTCCCTGTCCAGCCTGGGAGTGTGAGCAAGGCCCAGCTGTCACTGAGACATGTGGGGTGGGAAAAGGAGGAGTTTTGGAGCAGGTGGAGCAAGGAAGGAATTGTCCTGCAGGGAAGCTCTGGTGGCAGAGTTCACTGCATGTGTAAAACTGAAGCTGATTATAAGAGGTGATAGAAAACCAGAACAGAGTTAGAAATATAAAACCCTGGGCTTCTGAAAGGTGTGGATGATCTGTCTTTCTGAATGGTGATTTTTGCAGTGACTTGTGCTCTTTGGAAGTATTGCAGGATCTGTGGAAAGAACTTTATTATCATTTAAAATAACTGCTTTCAACAGATCTCCAAACTCACCCTGCTCACAGCAGGAATTGGAGGAGCTCTTATTTCCACAGCTTATATTCCCAATTTTGCCTTCTCCCATGTAAAACAATGGCAACAATTTAAAAGTGCTGAAGTGATTTAACATCTACCTTTGGCAGCATGCATGCGTTAAACCCTTAATTGTTAATTAAAGTATTCATTGCAGCTTGTCACCAGTTAAACAATTAAAGTTTGGTTATTCCTGAGTCTTCCCAGTCCTCATCTTTGATCTGGTTCAAATCTGGTTCAAATCCTTCAGCTGCATTTGCTGATATTGCTTGCTGGGGCTCAGCTTGGTCCCACTGTGGTAGCTGGGCAAGTTTTCAATTTGAATTCCAAGATGAATTCCACACATCCCAGCTTGAACTGGTGCTGTCACATCAGCTGCTGGCTGCTGTCTCATGGGTTCCCTGACAATAGTCCTGAAATACTCCGTGTTCCTTCAGAGCCAGGATTTTTTTTAGCTGGGGATGTAAATTGCCCTTTATTCCCAGGCACTCCGTGGGCTGGCAGCCAAGTGGGTGCCTGCCAGGGGAGGCTGTCTCATCTCCAAGTGGCCCTGGTGGCACACGACAAGGATTTTGGGGTGTCACCACCCCTAAAACACTCCTGGGTCCCTCTGCCACTCAAAGCCTGAATGCCAAGGGCTGGATTTTTGGACAGCCAAATAAACTGAAAAGAAAACATCAGCACTACCTCCAGGAATGTGGCCTTTTTTAGGCTTTTCTTGAAAATCCATAATGATTCCTCCTGCTCATTTATCCTGGCTCTTTTTTTTTTTTTTTTTTTTTAACCAGCTTCCTGTAGAGGAGAAATAATTTTGTGCTGGAGCTGCCCTGGAGGTCTGGAACAAAGCAGCAGAGCTGCCTTTTCTGACTTGAACCTCAGTGCAGGGCTCCAGTGTAACTGAGCCCACATTTATTGTGGTGGCCCAGGGAATATCAGCCCCTGTGCCCTGGCTCTCACTCCCTGCAGATAAAGGGATTTTGGGGTTTTGTGTTGGATTTTTGGGGTTTGCAGGTGAATCCCCAGAGCTGGCAGGGGCTCCTGTGCTGGATTTTGGGGTTTTGTGCTGGATTTTTGGGGTTTGCAGGTGAGTCCCCAGAGCTGGCACAGCCCTTCCATCACTGCCAGGTTTTCCCTCGTGGCTCCTCCCTGTCCTCACCTGCCCCAGCTCAGGGATGGACACGTTCAGTGCCCTGACAAGCCCCAGAATCAGGAGGCAGGAACTTTCCTGGGATTTTAACGAGTCCCAGTAGCTTTCCTGGGATTTTTTTTTTTTTTTTGCATTTCTTCTCCTTCTCAAACCTGTAGCTGGCAAGAGTTTCACGTGGCCGGTGCCAGCAGTGATGTTTTGTGCCTTTCAGACTCGCTGTGCTCGCTGTGTTCTGCTTCTTCTGCCCACTAAGAATAATCTTAGATATCTCTAAGTGTGTTTATTTCTATAAAGCTTTTATATTTGCTAATCTCCACTCAACATCCCCGCTGTTGTGGCTGCTGGGTAACCCTGAAGTGAGAGGAAATGTTGATTATTTGGTAACTTCACCCAAATGCTCAAATTCACCTTTTTTTTGAAGCTCACCTGTGGCCTTGGCAGCCTGCCAGCCTCGGGATTCATTGTCTTGGATGAGTCAAATGCTGCCAAATGGAACCTGCCAGGATTCCCTCTCCAGCCTTTGGGCTTTGCTGATAATAGAGGGAGAGAATTAAAGCTTAATCGACCCCCAGCTTGGGTTTGGGGTGCAGAATTGGACCATTTTCTAGGGATTTTTGGCAGTATTTTTACCTTACAGCCAGCAGAGGATCTGCTTCTGCAGGGCAGTAAAAGGAGAACAAAGAACAAGAGAGGAAAAAAAAAAAAAAGGGGGGAGGAAAAAAAAAAAAAAAGGAAATGGCATCTGGCACTTGCAGGGGGAGGAAGAATAAGGAGGAAAATTATTTGTTTGTAAATTCAAAAGGGGAGCACAGGCACTGCAGGGTTATGAATAAATCTTTCTGTTCAGGGTACATTAGGCATTAATTGACCTTTCAGAGGAATTGCAGCAGTGTGATCACTGCTCCTCCCTGCCCTGTGCCCTGCACCCTCAGGATTAGGTGCTGCTCCCTGGGGAAAGCCCCATCCTTAAAACTCTGCCACGGCACATTTTTTTTATTTTTTTTTTTTAACATGTGCCAGGAAATTGGATAACCCAGATTTTAGGTGTTTTATCTGCAAGAATCTTCCCCTGGATTGGGATGCACCTCAGAATTGCAGTTGGCCTCGTGGAATATATTTGTAATAAAAAGGTTTTTTGTGGGTTTTTTTGGTTTTTTTTACCAAGGGATTTAATTCCTGGGGATGTTTCAGCTCTCTCTGCTGGGCTGGGGGCTTGCCTGAACACAAACCTGGCTGTGCAGCACCTCAGGGATTTGGGAGCAGGGATTTGGGATTTGGGAGCAGGGATTTGGGAGCAGGGGGTTGGGATTTGGGTTCCTTCCCTGCTGCTATCAACACAAGGATTGAGGATTTTAAATTTCCCTGTCCCTCTGGAATTCTGAATGGCTTTGGAGCCCCAGACAATGAGAAATGGTCTCTTTAATAGTGGTGGCAAAACCCTACACGTGTTGCATTGTTCCAATTCCACTTTGGAAGGTGCAAAGTGTCAGCAGGGCCCTTGGATTGATATGAATTTAATATCAGAAATCATTTTAATGCCTGGGGGACACAACTCTTGTTCAGCAAATGCTTTCACTTGGGAGTGGCACCTCAGAGCTGAGCAGGGTCAGTCCTGCCAGCCTTCATTTACTGGCAAAAATGGGATTCCAGAGGCAGGAAAATAAAAAATAACCACGAATGGCACCTGGGAAAAAGCTCCACAACACAAGCAGGAATTCCTGCCTGGGATGGTTTTATGGAATCCCTCACACCTGAGGAGTTTTGCACAGGTACAATTGAAGAGTCTGGACCCAAATGTCATTTTTAGTGTCAAATATTCTCTGAAGGCAGCTGCTTTTTACAGATTTTTTATGAGGATCTAAATAAATTTATAATTAATTTAAATAAACAGGGAAAGGCAGCCTGTGGAAACATCATCCACCAGGATAATGGGACCATGGAAAGGTTTTGGTGGGTTTGAGGGGTTTTGGTGTGGGATATTTTATTGATTTCAGGGTTTTGGTGTGGGATATTTTGATGCATTTCAGGGTTTTGGTGTGGGATATTTTATTGATTTCAGGGTTTTGGTGTGGGATATTTTATTGATTTCAGGGTTTTGGTGTGGGATATTTTATTTGGTTTGGGGGGTTTTGGTGTGGGATATTTTGATGCATTTCAGGGTTTTTAAATACTCCCATTGTAGTTTCATTCCTCCAAGCAGTAATTAGTGCCTGGGGTGGGTCCAGCAGAACTGAAAACTTCACTTCCTTCACTTTTCCAAGAGTTTGCCAGGAATTTGATTTCATTCCATTAAATGTGGAATTTGTTCTTCCTGGAGCCTTTTCCTTTCTTTTTTTCCCACCCCACTCTGTTGATAAGGGCACTCTCAGGCACCTCTGATCCCAACAAATCCAAATATTTTCCCAGCCCTGTGATTTGCACCTGACCTTGGCTGACAAGTGGCTGAGAATCTCACAGGTTCAGTTGTTTTCAGACCAGAATTTCTTGGGAATTTTTTGTGTTTTGTCTCTTTCTTCACCAGTTCCTAAAACAGAAATTCTGCCCTGCCTGGCCCTGGGTGCTTGGCACCTCCCAGCAAACATTGCAGGGCAAAGTTCTGCTGGCAGGGGTGGGAGAGGAGGGAAAACAAGGCACCAAAAGGGAAATTTGGGATTTGATTTAAAAGAGAAAAATATCTTTTAACCCCCTTTTTTTGTTGTTTTTTGTTTGTTTGTTTGGTTTGGTTTTTGTTTGGTTGGTTTGGGGGTTTTATTTATTTATTTATTTTAAAATTTTATTTTATTTTATTTTTTGTTATAACCCAATAGAGTGCAGCAAGGTATTGGGCAGCTGCAGTGCCAGATTTGGGGTGGTGGATTTTGGATGGGAAAAAGGGATTTTGTTTCTTTTTTTGGGACAATGGGTTGGGCTGATGCCCCAAGTGTCACTTGGGGATGAAGTCAAAATATTTTGGAGCTCTGGTTCCATGCAGGGCTCAGAGGATGGGAATGAAATCAGGAAAATCTCCAAGTTATGCTGCTCCCAAGCCTCGTTTAATTCTGATTTTTGGGTTTGTTTGTTTGTATTTAAGGGATCCCCTTTGCCTTCACAGAAATGTTTTAATATCCCTCACTGATAACTCAGAACCAAAACAATCTTTACCTTGCTCTAGGCTTCAAATGCATCTCAGATTCTTGGTGTTGTGTTACAGTCGTCCTTAGTTTTAATTCTGAATATTTTAATTAAAAAAAAAAAAAAAAAAATCAGTGAATGTGTTGGAAATGCTGACCTGAAATTTGCTTTTTGTGTGTCCCCAGCACGTTCCTGTACCTGAAGTTCCTGGTGGTGTGGGCCCTGGTGCTGCTGGCAGATTTTGTGCTGGAGTTCAGGTTTGAGTACCTGTGGCCGTTCTGGCTTTTCATCAGGAGCGTCTACGACTCCTTCCGCTACCAGGGCCTGGTGAGTGTGCAGTGCTCAGGGCATGGCACACTCACACAATCCCATCATCCTATCATCCCATAATCCCATAATCCCACACTCACACAATCCCATCATCCCATAATCCCACACTCACACAATCCCATCATCCCATAATCCCATCATCCCACACTCACACAATCCCATCATCCCATCATCCCATCATCCCACACTCACACAATCCCATCATCACATAATCCCATCATCCCATCATCCCACAATCCCATCATCCCATCATCCCACACTCACACAATCCCATCATCCTATAATCCCATCATCCCACACTCACACAATCCCATCATCCCATAATCCCACACTCACACAATCCCATAATTCCATAATCCCATAATCCCACACTCACACAATCCCATAATCCCACAATTCCACAGTTACACACTCACACAACACCACAATCCCACAGTCACACAATCCCACAGTCACACAATCCCATAATTCCACAATCCCACAGTTCCACAATTCCACAGTTCCTGACCCTCCTGGGGCACAGGGGATCCTGCTCCAGGATCTTGGAATGTTCTGGAAATATTCCACAATTCCTGACCCTACTCTGCTCCTGCATCCTGGAATATTCTGGAAATGTCCCACAATTCCTGAGCCCATCCTGCTCCAGAGTCCTGGAATATTCTGGAAATATTCCACAATTCTGCAATCCCTGAACCCCTCTGGAGCACAGGGATCCTGCTCCAGGATCTTGGAATGTTCTGGAAATATTCCACAATTCCTGACCCCACTCTGCCCCAGGATCTTGGAATGTTCTGGAAATATTCCATAATTTCAGAATTCCACAATTCCTGACTCGCCCCAGGGCACGGAGATCCAGGGAATCCTGCTCCAGAGTCCTGGAATGTTCTGGAAATATTCCACAATTCCACAATTCCTGATTCCTCTCTGCTCTCTCATGGATGTTTTATCCATGGGAATTGGAAATGAAATAAATGAAATGAAATAGAAATTGATCCAAACCACAGAAAAATATTCTTTAAATTCCTGAGCTGGCTTGGAATTAATCAGAATTCTGTCAAACCTTATATAAATGGAAACAAGCTTTCTGTATTGTTTAAAGACTGTATTATTAAAAATTATTTTTTTATTATATTATTACTATTATTACCATTATATTATTATTAAAAAGAATTTCTGTATTATTTGAAAGAAAACCCTGTTATATAGAGGTATTTTTATATTAATATATGTATATACATACACATATACTGTCTGTCTATATATAGGGTGTTGTATATAAGATTATATATATTATATATTTATAAAATAAGTAAAATTGAATAAACAGGTAAGTAGAAATATTGGTATAAAATTATAGCTACTAGATATTTGATATAAATGTGTTATTTGAATTAATTAGAATTATATATAACCTTATATATAAAAACAGGCAAGACTTTTTGTATAGTTTTAAAGAAAACCCTTTTATATAGATTTTTTTTATTTTTATGTATATATATACACACATGCTGTGTATATGTAGGGGTTTATATATATAAAAATATATTTTAACATGTTAAAATATATTAAAATTAAATAATCATGCAATATTATTATTATAGCTGTTTGATATTTGAAATAAACGAATTCTTTTAATTAATCAGAATTAGATATAACTTTATATTTATGTAACCAGGCAAGACTTTCTGTATTGTTTTAAAGAAAACCTTGATATATAGAATTTTTTATATTTTTATATATGTGTGTATATATATTTATATATGTGTATATATATACATATGCTATCTCTATATCTCTAGAGTCTTTTTAATATAAAATATCTTTTAATATATATTTTAACATATTAAAATACATTAAAATTAAACACGTAATACTAGAAATATTGGTGTGCTACACAACAACAGCTACTAAATATTTTCCATAAAATGTATTTTAATATCAATATAAAGGTTTGCAATAACCAAAATCTGTTTTTTATCCCCTCCCTCTTTTCTTCCAGGCCTTCTCAGTATTTTTTGTGTGTGTAGCATTCACCTCCAACATCATCTGTCTGCTCTTCATCCCAATCCAGTGGCTGTTCTTTGCTGCCAGCACCTATGTGTGGGTACAGTATGTGTGGCACACAGGTGGGGCTTTATTCTTCATTTATTAACTCATTAATAACTTCTTTATTGACAATTTCTTGACAATTTTTCTTCATTGACAGCTCCCAGGGCTCCAGGGATAGCTCACATTTTTTTAGGGATAAAACACTGGTACCTCACTTAATGCAGGTTTTTGGTTTTTTGTTGTAGAGTTAAAAATTTTTAGTTTTTTGTTTTGCACTCACATCTCCAGTAAACAGGAGCTAGAGGGGAATAAAAAGGAATTCCAGAGCAGTTAAAAAGAAAATTCAATTCCTGACTTTAAAACTCTCCTGATTCAACAAACAGAGCACACAGAGAATTTGTGACAACCTTCTGTTCTTCCCCACTCCATTGGTGTGCTGCTAATTTAATTGATAATATTAATTAATAATATCAGGTATCTCAGTGCTCAGTTTAATTCGGTTTTAGCCAAGCTGGGTTCAGGTGCTGAGCTGGTGACACCTGAGGCTGCCCTGGCCCTTGGGGACTCAGGTGGGGAATTCCTGTCCCTGTCCTCCCTCTGCTCTTCTGGGTTTGTTCTCAGAAATCCCTGGGCTGGGATGAGGTTTTAGCTCCTTCCCTTCAACCCAAACATTTTTAGGGATAAAATCCAATTCAGTGTTCATTTTAGAGGTGACTTTTCAGTGCCCAGACCCTGGGCATTGGGGTTTTGTTTTTATTCAGTGTGAGCCCCTGGGGCTCGTCCCTCTCTCAGCTCTGTCACAGTTTAGTGGCTGTTGGTGACAGTGGCAGCTGCTGGGAGCCACCTGGGGCCCAGTTCCACAAACCTGCAGCTCTGGGCTCCTTTTCAGAGCTCTGTCCATGTCTGGAAGCCTCATCTGAAGCTGTCCAGGGCTGATGTTTGGAAGGAAGAACCTGATGGGCCAGTTTGAGCTGATTTAATATTTTAATTCATGGCAACCTCAGGAATTACTCATTTTCATGATGAGAACTTGCTTTTTATTCCCCTCCTTTTTATTTTTTTTTTTCAAGTTACGATCTTCCTAGTTGAAATCTTGTTTCCTTAGACTCCTGAAATATTTTAAAAATCACTTTCAAAT
Organism: Sturnus vulgaris; assembly: GCF_052056855.1. Lineage (NCBI taxonomy): Eukaryota > Metazoa > Chordata > Aves > Passeriformes > Sturnidae > Sturnus > Sturnus vulgaris. Next base: position 6,596,923 of record NC_142266.1, read on the forward strand.
CCTTGCTGCCTGTGCTCTGTCCCTGAGGTGCCTCTGTTCCATTTCTCTCCACAGAAAGAGGGGTGTGCTTACCAACAGTATCACTGTGGATACTCTTTGTTTATATTGAAGCAGCCATTAGATTTAAAGATTTAAAAAACTTCCACGTGGACCTTTGTCGTCCATTTGCAGCACACTGGTAAGTGCTTCCTTTTCCTCTTCAACAGCAAAATGAACAATCAGGGTTTTTATTTGAACTTCAGGGCTTGGCTGTTCAGTTTTCCCTTTTCAAATTCTGCCAGGAAATATTCCATGAGAAATGTGTGGACACGAGGACCCAGTGCCACATTTGTGTTGTTCGAGGAATTCGTAATGTGAATATCCCAAAAATGTCTTGAAAACAAAACCCACTTTATAGATAATTTTCTATAGAAGTTGTTCCATTAATTAGCAATAATTTAATTAATAACATGGCTTTTTTTGTTGGTTTTTTTTTTCCTCCTCTTTAGCATTGGCTACCCCGTTGTGACTTTGGGCTTTGGCTTTAAAAGTTACGTCAGCTACAAGATGCGTTTGAGGAAGCAGAAGGAGGTGCAGAAGGAGAACGAGTTCTACATGCAGCTCCTGCAGCAGGCCCTGCCCCCAGAGCAGCAGATGCTGCAAAGGCAAGAGAGGGAGGCAGAGGAAGGCAAGTTATCCCTTCGTGTCTTCTCTGAGAATTTAAAAAAAAAAAAAATCAACAAAAAAACCAACCCCAGACGTGCTGAGGAGAAAAGGGTTGGTGTGCTGAGCTCAGGGGGTGGCAGTGAAATGGTTAATGGGACAGGGAAATGGAATTCTGGCCCCTCTGCTCACCCAGTGCTGGGTGAAGCTTGAGTGTTTATTATTAAATCCCACTTTCCTGCCTGGAATGAGGCAAAAAGCCTTAAAATCAAACTTTGGGTTCTCTTTTGTAGAGAGCCTCCAATGCTGATTGTTTCCTGCAGGATTGATGCATGTGTCCATAATGATTTTTTTTTTCTTTCTGTGGCAAGGTATTGATGGATTTAATGAACTAAATTGAGGTTTTGTTGGTTTTTTTTTTTCACTTTGGTGTTGCAGCAGCCAAAGGATTATCTGATATGGATTCCTCAATACTCCTGCAGCACAATGGAGGCATTCCAGCCAATAAAAAAATCTCTGCAACGTTGCCAGAGCTGGAATATCGAGAAAAAGGGAAAGAAAAGGACAAGGATGCAAAGAAACACAACCTTGGAATAAACAACAACATTTTGCAACCTGTAGACTCTAAAATACAAGAAATTGAATATATGGAAAACCATATCAATAGTAAAAGATTAAATAATGATCTTGTAGGAAGTACAGAAAACCTCTTAAAAGAGGACTCATGCACTGCCTCGTCCAAAAATTACAAAAATGTCAGCGGGGTTGTGAACTCCTCACCCCGCAGCCACAGTGCAACCAACGGGAGCATCCCCTCCTCATCCTCCAAAAATGAGAAAAAACAGAAATGTGCCAGCAAGAGCCCCAGCACACATAAGGACTTAATGGAAAATTGTATTCCTAATAACCAGCTAAGCAAACCAGATGCACTGCTCAGGTAAGTGGGGCCTGAGCCTTGTCTCATCCTCCTTGCTCCATCAGGGCTTTTTTTATTGGGAAAATGTCATTTATGGTAAAAAAGACAGAGCTGTGTGGTGGTGCTGGGGTGAGATCTCCAGGAGATGTGTAGAGCTGTGTTCCTGCTTTTTGTTGGAGCTGCAGCCTGGAGCAGATGGTTTCATTTCTGGCTCAGGATCTGCTCCCCTACCTCTGTTGTGAGGCACCACAAATACTCTGGTAGAAAGAAAAACGTGGAGAAAATCAGCTCATGTGTCCTTGGCAGCTCCTCTGTGGAGCCACCCCTGCCTCTCCAGGGAGCTCTCTGGGGTTTCTTGGTACCTGAACAGGTGTTTGGTTTGGGTTTGGTTTTGGTTTGGTTTTGGTTTTGGTTTTGGTTTGGTTTTGGTTTGGTTTGGTTTGGGTTTGGTTTTGCCCTGCTGCAGGCACAGCTCTCAGGGATTCCCTGGGGACCTGGCAGCCTGGAGAATCCCCAGCTGTGCCCCTGCTCCTGGCACTTTGGGGGGAGATGGATTTGGGAGGTGCAGGGGCTCACCCTGGCACAGATGGTGCTGTCATGTGGTGCCAGGAAAAGCAGCAGTGAGAGAATGCATGGAGAGATGTCTGCAACAAAACCCATTTCACTTCTGCCTTGCTCCAGCATTTTCCACCTGGCTCCTGCCTCTCCTGTTCCTTATTCCACCAAGTCAGTGTTGGCCAAGTTAATTGGCAGATCAGGCTTGTTTTCCCTGCAGGTACCTTTGATAATTGGGCTTTTGTCTCTGAGGATTTCTGCTGTGGGAACACAATTATTTCAATGGAAATATTATTTTCTCCTCTGCCCCTGATTGACATACCCTTGCCAATTAAACACCCAGACTAATTGCTACCTAATGCCTGTAGAGAACTTGGTGAGGCAAATCAGAGAGCAGCCAATCAATCTGATCTGGGAATGCCAGGATTGATGGAATAAAATCCTGCTCCAGCCCCTGGCCAGGGTGTTCCCATTCTCAGCTTCTTTATAAAGTTTTTAAAACTCTTTTTAAGGTTTGTTTGCTCCCCGAGGCACAGAAGGCTCAGCTCAGTTTGCTGCAGTTCCAAACATTCCTAAGTCTTGAGAAGAGGGAAGGGAATTCCTTTGGGAATGACCTGAGAGTTGAGTGGCTGTGACAGGGACTGGGATTTCAACCTGATGTGTTTAAAGTTTCAATTCCGTGTTGAAATCTTTAGGTGGGAGCTTAGGGCAGGTGGTCACTGCTTGCCCAAGGTGAGTTTTGATGACAGAAATGAGTTCACCATAAAACCAGATCCTGTCCTTAGGGAATTGCAGCTCCTGGAAGTCTCTGGGGAAGGGCAGAGAGCAGAGCTCTACTCTGAAAGTGCCTTACTGTGCCCTGAGAGGGGACAGCTTCTTCTTCTGCTTTTGGGGTGTGTGGGGGTGCAGTTGAGTTAAAAATCCCTGCAGCTGTTTCTGGTCCCTGTGCAGGCAGCCCAGGAGCACCAAACCAGCATCCTGCTCCCTGAAATCCTGGATGAAATCTCATTTCTGCTCGGCCTGGCTCTGTAACTCCCACACCAGTGAGAGCACAAACTCACCTGACAAATTGGATGGAATGGATGCACTTAAATTTAAAAATTAATGGTGCTTTTTTTATTTTAGCCTTGTCAATTATCCCATCCCTGGAGTGCCAGGCATTTGTTCCATCATCTTTTCCACTTCCAGCAGCGTTACTCATTCCTGTTATTAAACTTCCAGCGTGCACTGGAGCCTGAAAAGGGCTGAGTGAAGTCCTGCATTTGTTCACACTCAGCTCACATCTGCTCAGCTTCCAAATAAAGCTGCTTTTCCTGCCTCAGTGTCCAGCAGGGTGGCAGACCCGAGCTGCTTTCCTTTTGTGTCCACAGAGCGTGGCCCTGAGCTGAGTAACCAGGAGCAAATGGAAAATATTCCTTCTGCTGCTGGGGATTATTCAGGAGTTTTACAGGGTTGTTACCTTTGACACACTTGGCCTGACCCATCTGGAAGGGTCCTGCTAGTTTAGGTTTATTTATCTATTTTATATGTACAGCTCTGCTCTTACTTGAAGCTAAGTTTTTATTTTTTTGCTCTGTCTGGTGGAATGTCAGGGTTTGGTTTTTAGTGCTTGGTTTTGTAGGGAGGAACTTCCTGATGCCCATCCCTGGGAATTGTTCTGTTCCTGCTGGCCAGAGCTGAGGGATCCCAGAGGAACCTCTGGCCTTTTCTGAGACATTTCCTGAGGGTGCTGAAATCTGCAGCTGCTGGTCCAGCCCTGGATCTCTGGGATCTCTGGGATGTCAGTGCCTCTTTCCCAGCTCTGGTAACTTGATTGCTCCATCTGGGACCAGCCTGGTGTCCCTTTGCACTCACTGTTTGTCAGGAGGCACAGAGCAAATCCATTTTTTACCACTTCACTCATTTCTGAAGTGAAACAGATTTAGAGCCTCAATATATGGAACAAATCCAAGCTGTAATTGCTGCAGAATTCTATTTTTTGTTGTTGTTTATTGCCCATTACTTTACCCATGGCCTGGCCCTGCCTTTTTAGCACCCTTAAAAATCCCTGCACTAAAAGCACACAGAAAGCTGGCAGGGCAGAGCTGTCTGTACCCACAGAGCTCCTGCCTTTGGCACACGAGGTGATGAACGAGCTGTCTCATTTACTAATTATTCCCACAGATAACGAGGACATCTTGTGACAGTTGGGCTGGGAAAATCTTTGGGTGAAGCAAAAGCTGCTCTGCCCCAGCTTATTTCACTTCCCTGAAATGCTCTGACCTGCAGAGGCACAACCTGAAATTTTTAATGTGAATTTCTGGCCGTTTGGTGCTAATATTGTAAAGTTTTTTGGCAGGAGGTGCCTCTTGCTCACCCCCAGTGCCTGCAGTGCCATTAAATCAGCTGCAGGATTCCAGGGGATGGCCAAGCTTTGCCTGGGAAGGCAACAAAATCAGGAAGGTTGGGAATAAATGAGGGATGTGGGAGGCAATTCCTGCTGCCAGACCCTTCCCAGGGCAGGAGGGTGCTCAGAAACAGAGCAGCCTTTGGGAATGGGAGCAGCCTGCAGCAGGGAAAGGAGAATTTCTGTGAATTCCTGAATTTTTTGGGGAATGAGAGCTGCTCCCAGGGAGAGCCTCTTAATTCCAGCAGGGAAAGGAGAATTTCTGTGAATTCCTGAATTTTTTTGGGGAATGAGAGCTGCTCCTAAGAGCAGTTCAGCAGGGAAAGGAGGATTTCTGTGCATTCCTGAATTTTCTTGGGATTGAGAGCTGCTCCTCAGATCCTGTTAATTCCAGCAGGGAAAGGAGAATTTCTGTGAATTCCTGGGGTTTTTTTGGGAATGAGAGCTGCTCCTCAGCAGGGAAAGGAGCATCCAGGCTCTGTGGCAGAACTGGGGCTTTTGGAGAGCATCTCAGGGCCTGGTGGGCACTTTAAAATAATCATTTTTATATAAACTGTGTTTCATTCGAGTGCAATCACCGGGTGATTATGGGATGGAGCAAACTGAGCAGCCAGGCATCAATACTGGGGAACATAAAATCCGAATGGAGCCGCCTTTAACAATCCATCAATTTGGGGAAAAACCTCCCTCTGCGAGGTGATCCTGATGAATTCTCCTCACCAGGAATGAGGGGAGGTGCTGCCCAGCACAGGAAATGGGGAAATCTGCAGTTGGGAATGCCAGAATGGAGGGATTGACCTCCCTTGTATAAACAGCCCAGCAGAATCTGCAGCTAAAACCTCATTTCCAGAGCAGTTCTGTGTGCAGAGCAGGGAGGAACATCTTCCAGAACTCAGCTTTTTTTCTTTGCTCCCCCTCCTCTCTAAATCATTTCCTCCTGGAAATGAGAGACTTAAACAGCAAATGGAATCAGAGTAAGAATAGCAATAAAGTGAAAAATGTTGGTTTGGGTCATTTATCAATGTCCAGCAGTGCAGCAGGGATTTTTTTTTTTTTTTTTTTTTTTTTTTGGTGTTGTTTTACCTTGCTGGGCTTTTTCTTTTGGAGTGGTGTGAATGTCCTTGTGGGAGCTGTGACCCCTGTGACAGTGCTGAACTCTCTTCTTGTTTTCTCCTTAATGAAGTTGTGTCTGTGCCTAATTGGGGCAGGTCTGGCAGAGGAATCCTCTGCATGGTGATGGATTATCCATTATTATGATTATTATAAAGTCACATTATGATTTTCCTGGTTTTAGGGAGACAGGAGCCTGCATTTGCTCTGTAATTGGCAGAAAACAGATATTCCCTGCTCTGGTGTTTAAAGCTGCAGCAAAACCTTCAATGTAATGAAAAGGGATAATTAAAACCTGCTAAAATCTCACTGTGGGACCTCATTCCAAACAAGTGGAGAAAGCAATTTCCAGTGGTTTTGTGTGGCATTGAGTGGAAAGAGGAATTTGTGTTAATTTTTTACAAGTGATGTATTGTGGCTGTTCCACCCTCCCTGACCCAGAAATTCAGTGTATTTAGAAGGAAAAGCTGTGCCTGTGGCCTCATCTCTGCAGGTTTTTTGCTGGAGCAGCCCTGGGAACTCTCAGGTGCAGGAATGGCTCCAGAGCTCTGAACTCAGGGCACTTCTCCTGTGCCAAAAATACAAATTCAGCCTTTCCTGTGGCAGCACCTCTGAGCTCTTCAGGTTTTATCTGCTCAAGGCTTCTTTTTCTGCAATACTCAATACCCAAAATAAATCCTGGGCTGTCTTAGTTTGGCATGGTCTGAGCTATAGGTAAAAGCTATTTTATCTTCAGTTATCTCTTCAGTGTAGCCATGGATATTGAAATTATTTCTGGGTAAAATGGGATTAAGGTGTGTTCCTCTATTGAAACAGCATTTTTCCACCTATTTATGAAAACCTGGATTAAAACCAGTCAGCTGTTGGCACACCCCAGCCTGGTGGGGGCTCCTACAGCCTCTCACTGTCTTTAATGAAAACTTTGCTCTCAGGGCTGCAGCTTTTTTGGCAGATGAGATGAAACTCTGATTTCTGTGCCCCACAACTGCCCTGTCCATGATTTAACACAGCTCAGGGTGGCCCCACTCACCTGAAAGCAGCTGCTGCTGTTCCCATTGTGGGGCTGAGGTTGCAAATCCTTTCCCTCAGCAGAGCAGCAGCGTTGAAGGGATTTGGGCACTTCCTTTGAGGTGAGGATTTGCTTTGTGCTGTTGCTCTTTGCCTGTGAGTTGATTTTTTATTTTTTTTTTTCTGTTTAAGGGTGCTTTTGGTCATTTCTAGTGCACTGAAGGAATTGATTTTTCCCAGGGGGGATCTTCCACAGAGCTGCTGGGCTTGGATTTGTCTGGGGTGTCCCAGCCCAGCCAGGCTCCTCCTGCCTCTTCATTCAGCCTCTCCCAAATCTGGGTTCTTGTTAAAACCAATTACAAACTGTTCCAAACCCATTTCTGTGTTCCCACAGCTTTGGTGACTCCCCACTTCCCCCCTGCATTTATTGGATCTTCTCCCTGCTCATCTCTCAGTGCTTTTTACCTGAGATTTCCCTGCACTGAAGCCCAAAAATGTTTCCTTAAATCAAAAAGCTGCAGTGCTGAGTGTCACCGAGGGCAGCTCTTTTTGCCTTTTTTTGTGATTGTTCTCCTCATCTTAAGGCCCCACTGCCACTAATTCCGAATGGAACCAAGGAAATAAAACCATTTTCATCTTCCTTGTGGCCATTTCAAAACTCTCCAGTCAATAGCTGGCACAGCAAAGCAGGATTGTGGGAGAATGGCTGGGGTGTATTTTTTTAAATAAGTGTTTAAAAAGGTTGATTATTCACCTGTGATGGGTTTTTATTCTAAGAATCAATAATCTTATTTGTGGGGGGAAAAAAATCAAAGTGAGCCGAGTGCCTCCATTGCAAAACGTGTGTTTTATTTAACAATATTTTAATTAATAAGATTACATGAATCTTCAAGAACTTTCCAAAGCTACAATTTCGAGTGTAGAGCAGATGGTCTCTGTTCAAGAGCAATTAAAACTAAATTTACTGACTCCTGAGCTGGGCATGACTGAACACATCATGTGCTGCAAGAAAACAGCGACACATTGAGGTGACAATCCAGCTCTGGGAGCAAACCAAACCCAGCATTTGTGGACAGAATGAAATCTGTTCATGTGTGGCTGTGTCCTGGTTTAGAACTTCTCGGATTTGAGAGAAAATGGAATTCCTGCAGGGAGGCTCTGAGGCGTGTGTGGCTCTACATGGAGTTATATAAAATTTTATATAGAATTTTGATTTCATTAAAAAAAATTATATCAAATTTTAATTTAATTTTTAACAACCATATATAAAATTTTGATTTAAAATTTGTATTTTATAGAAAATATTTGTTTAAAATTTTGATTTTCTATAAAATTTTATATAAAATCTGATTATTTAGCAAGGACACAATCAGAGAATTTTGAGAGTCCATTGGTTGGGAGGCTGAAGCTTTGAGGGTTTGGTGTGAGCTTTATTCTGCTTTTTTTATAGAGCACACCTGAACCTTGGGGCTTGAGGGATGTCTTGGTTTGAAGGACAGGCGTCTGCTAAGAAAGGCAGGAGCCTCTCTTGGAAATGGCAATGCAAACATCCTCCCTCCAAATTATGATCATTTTGAAATTAAGGAGCTCTCAGGCAAAGAAATGGGAATGGGAATAACAGTTCTTTACTGGGAGAATTCCAATAGCAATGCAGTATTGCAGAGAACAAACCCAGAGCAGGGGCAGAGGGAGAATCCAACCTGACACCCCATCAGTCAGTCAGGGTTGGTGCAGTCCCATTCCATGGTGGCTGCATCCTCCTGCAGTGACAGATGTGGTTCTGCTGGAGCAGGGCTCCTGCACAAGGTGCAGTTTTCCTCCAAAGCTGCAGGGATGATGTGCAAGGCTCTGGTTTTCCTCTGGGATCCAGTGGGAAAAGGCTGCTCTGCTGTTCCAAATCTCCCCTTTGATCTGGGTAGGAAATGCTCGGCTCCTGCCCTGGCTGGAGCATCTCCCAATGGGATGATGGAATTTGATCAGCCCTGCCCTGGGACTGCATGGCCATGGACAGGAGAGATCTCCTGGAGGGAGGATGGGCTGTGGGCAAGATAAAGATAAAAACCCCAGCTGGTTTTTAACAGCTGGCCCATGAACAGGAGATCTCTCCCACAGAGGGAACATTGTCCCACCGGGTTTTTAACATGACCCATTAACAGAAGGGATCTCCTGGAGGAGGGATGGGCTGTGGAGAAGATGAAGAACTCTGCCCCAGGTTTAACACACGACCCATTAACAGCAGATGTCCCCTCTGGAGATAAGGGATCCCTGCCTTTTTAACAGCTGCTGGTAGAACCCACACCTTTGGTCACATCCTGTGTTACAACCTAAGTCATTGCAGGGGTGGGGGTGGGGGTGCAAGGAAGCTGAAAAATCCTTTTGGAATTCTTTTGGCAGGTTGGAACAGGACATCAAGAAGCTAAAGGCCGACCTGCAGGCCAGCAGGCAGGTGGAGCAGGAGCTGCGCAGCCAGGTGAGCTCGCTGAGCTCGGCCGAGCGCGGCACCCGCGCCGAGATGGGGCAGCTGCGCCAGGAGAACGAACTGCTGCAGAGCAAGTAGGTGCTGCAACCAGGGCAGCTGCACACACACAGCACTGCCAGGGCTGGGCCTGGGAGAGGGAACCAGGCTGGGAACAAACACTGAGCTTTGTCACCCCTGTGTAAATCATAGCGGGATAAAGGATTGGTGAATGTCAGGGTCGTTTGGTGATTGAATGTGGTTATTGTTTAATTGTAACAAGAATGGTGAGAAATGATGGAATCACAGCAAGAATCATGGAAAACAATGGAATCACAACAAGAATCATGAGAAACAATGGAATCACAACAAGAATCATGAGAAACGATGGAATCATAACAAGAATCATGAGAGGATATTTGGGGGGTCTAATCAGGATATTTGGGGGGGTCTAATCAGGATATTTGGGGGGCCTAATCAATGTATACAATACAATAGAACAATGTGTATACAATAGAATAGTGTATGCAGTAGAATAATATGGGTTTAATAATTGATATATGGTTATATAATGAAAAGGGTATAAAAACGTGTCCATCTCAGATCAAAGCCTGGTTTGGGTTGGGAGCAGAACCCTGAGCTGAGCCCTGCCCTGTCCCTGCAGGTTGCACAACACTGTACAGATGAAACAAAAGGACAAACAAACCATCAGCCAGCTGGAGAAGAAGCTCAAGGCAGAGCAGGAGGCACGGACCTTTGTAGAGAAACAATTAATGGAGGAGAAGAAGAGGAAGAAGTTGGAAGAAGCAACTGCAGCAAGAGCTGTGGCCTTTGCTGCTGCAACGAGGTGCTGTGCCCTGGGGGGCCTGTGCTGGGCCTTTGGTTTGAAATGGCTTTTATTTTAAAAAAGTTTTATTTTAAAAAACCTTTTATTTAAAAAAACCCTTTTATTTTAAAAAAGTTTTATTTAAAATTGCTGGCCCAGCAATTCCTTTATATCAAAACTTGCTTTCATTTTTTATAGAACCTTCTGTACATCTGGGCAAAATCCTGGGATTTGGGGACTCTCCCACTCAGCTCTGACAGGGAATTGGGCGAATCCTGGGATTTTGGGTTCCCCACTCATCTCTCACAGGGAATTGTGCAATTCCTGGGATTTGGGGTTCCCTCACTCATCTCTCACAGGGAATTGGATAAATCCTGGGAATTTGGAGCTCCATTCCAGTCATCTCTGACAGGGAATTGTGCATTTCCCGGGATTTTGGGTTCTCCCCTCATCCCTGACAGGGATCTCCCGGGATTTTGGGGTTCCCCCTCATCCCTGACAGGGATCCCCCGGGATTTTGGGGTTCCCCCTCATCCCTGACAGGGATCCCCCGGGATTTTGGGGTTCCCTGCCCTGTGTGTCTCCTGCTGACGGGGTTGTTCCCTGCAGGGGGGAGTGCACCGAGACCCTGCGCGGCCGCATCCGCGAGCTCGAGACCGAGTGCAAGAAACTGAGCCTGGACATCAAAGTGAAGGAGGAGCAGATCCGGGAGCTGGACATGAAAGTTCAGGTGCAGCCACAGCACCTGGGGCTCGGGGCAGCTCCCAAACCCCAAATCCCTGCAGCTGCAATCCCCAAATCCCTGCAGCTGCATGGGGACAAGGCTGGGGAGTGCAGGTTCCTGCTCTGCCCAGGTTCGAATTCTCCCTCCTAGGCTCCAATTTTTCCCTCCCACGCTGACACTTTTTACCTTCAGGCTGACATTTTAACCCCCAGATAATATTTCCCCCCCCCCAGACTGACATTTTTGTGTCCCAGGCTGACATTTTTTCACCCCTGGGATGACACTTTTATCCCCAGACTGACATTTCCCCCACCCAAGCTGACACTTTTTACCTCCAGGCTGACATTTTTTTGCCCCTCAGATGACATTTTTACCCCCAAATGACATTTTTTCCCCTAGGATGGCACTTTAACCCCCCAGGACAACATTTTTCTCCCCCAGATGACATTTTTTGGTCCCTAAGTTGACATTTTCCTCCCTTAGGATAACATTTTTGCCCCTCAGATGACATTTTTTATTCCCAGGCTCACATTTTTCCCATTCCCATTGTCCCTGCAGGAGCTGAGGAAGTACAAGGAGAACGAGAAGGACACGGAGGTGTTGATGTCTGCACTGTCAGCCATGCAGGACAAGACCCAGCACCTGGAGAACAGCCTGAGTGCAGAGACCAGGATCAAGCTGGACCTGTTCTCTGCCCTGGGAGATGCCAAGAGGCAGCTGGAGATTGCCCAAGGTACCTGGCAATTCCATTGCACACAGGCTGGGCAAAATCCTGGGGTTTGGGGGTTCTGTTCCACAAAAATTGGGCAAAATCCTGGGGTTTGGGGGCTCAAATTTACACAGATTGGGCAAAATCCTGGGGTTTGGGGGTTCTGTTCCACAAAAATTGGGCAAAATTCTGGGAATTGGGGGCTTCATTCCACAAAAATTGGGCAAAATCTTGGGATTTGGGGGCTCAAATTCACACAGATTGGGCAAAATCCTGGGGTTTGGGGGCTCCATTCCACAAAAATTGGGCAAATCGTGGGATTTGGGGATTCTATTCCACAAAAATTGGGAAAAATCCTGGGATTTTAGGGCTCCATTTCACACAGACTGGGGCAAATTCCTGGGATCTGGGGATTCTATTCCAGGAAAATTGGGCATTTCCTGGGATTTTGGGCTCCCCCACTCAGCTCTCACAGGGATTTGGGCAAATCCTGGGATTTTTGGGAATGTGGAGTTTGAACCATCTGAGCTCAGCCTGGCAGCCCAAAAATGGTGATGGGCATTAAAATCGGTGTATCAATAAATAATGGCTATAATTGGTATTATTTCAATAAATAATAGTTATAATAATAGTTCAAATAGGTGTTAAAATTATTTGTGGTTGTTTTCTGCATTTTGTAAATCATCACAAAGCTCTTTTAAAGCTCTGAAAGAAGTCTCTCTTTAAAAGAGATAAATTAATTAAATTAAGGTTGTTATTAAGCTGCTGTCCTTTCATCCTAATAATAATATTTTATGATTATAAAATAATTATTTATTATTATATTTAAAATTATTACAACAAAATTCATTTATTTATTTTAAATGATTTATTACGAAAATATTTATTTAATTATTGCTATTTACTCCTCAAGTAAATAAAACCTAAATTTGGGGAAAATCCAACCTGTGATGCCACCAGAGGGAGCAGAAATCCAAGATAAAACCCAGGCCAGGCTTTGTGCAAACCAAAATTGAGCCAAATTCATGAACTTTGCATTTAGCACCAGTTTAATTTCATTAAACACCAGATTAATTTCCCTGCAGGAGGTTGTTTGATTGCAGGAATATTTAATTGGAGGGAGAAATTGTTTTGTTTTGTTTCAGCAATGGAATTTTTTGGTCACCTGGTTTCAGGAATTGCTGTGAGTGGTGAAAGCTCAGAGAGAAATGCTGGGAATGGGAGAGTTTGGAAAATTAACAGGTTTTAACCTGGCCAAATTTAATTTTATTGCTTATAGTTATTAATTATATATATTATTATTATTTTTTATTTTAACATGGCCAAATACTTGGGCTTTTGTGAAAAGTTTGGAGAAGGGGAATGGAAAAAGGCAGAAAAAATGAGATTAAATAGAAATAATCTCAGGGGGTGGTGCAGCAGTGAATGCAAAAAATGCAAAATTCTGATGGGGGTGTCGAGTTTGGGTCTGTGAGAATTCCAGATAATTAAAAGCAGATAATTAAAAACAGATAATTCAAAACAGGTAATTGACCAGAAATGAGGAGATGATTCCAGGATATCAGGAGATGATTCCAGGAGTTTCACATGGTGATTTCAGGGCTGACTCAGGAATATCAGAGGAGGATTTCAGGATTTTCAGGGGATGATTTCATCAATACCAGGAGATGATTTCAGCATTTTCAGGTTATAATTTCAGGATTTTCAGGTGCCCATTTCAGCATTCTCAGGAGATGATTTCAGGAATATCAGGGGATGATTTCAGCATTTTCAGGTGCTGATTTCAGCATTCTCAGGAGATTATTTCAGGATTTTCAGGGGATGAATTAGGGAATATCAGGGGATGATTTCAGCATTCTCAGGGGATGATTTCAGCATTCTCAGGAGATGATTTCAGCATTCTCAGGCTGCAGAAGGGACCATCAGGAGGTGCAGGCTGTGAGTGCTGTGCTTTGGTGTCTTTGCAGGGCAGATCCTGCAGAAGGATCAGGAGATCAAGGAGCTGAAGCAGAAGATTGCAGAGGTGATGGCAGTGATGCCCAGCATCAGCTACACGGCAGCCACCAGCACCCTGAGCCCCGTGTCCCCACATTATTCCTCCAAATTCGTGGAGCCCAACCCCTCTGGACTCGACCCCAACGCCTCTGTCTACCAACCCCTGAAAAAATGAAACCAATGCCAAGGTTCTCTGGGCCCCCAGGGCTCTCTTGCAGTCAAGATGAAAAATTATTTCGTGTGGGAACTGTGTTTGTTGTCATTTCCAGCAGGAGAAAAGAGCATTGAACTAGAACTGCCCATCCGGTTTTGGTTTTTTGGTTTTTTTGGTTTTTTTTTTTTTTTTTCTTGTAAATTTTTAGAAAACCTCACAGAACTTTGAGATTTGTTTTCCTTGGCCAACGCATTAAAAAACAATTCTTGGTTTTCAAGTAGCCAATTTTGCCTTTTTATGTATTCTTGCATGGTTTCCTCTTGAAAAACCAAAAAAAAAAAAAAAAAACTACAGGGCTTTGCTTGGTTTTGAACCCTTTCTCCTCAGTTTTTTATTTAATGGTCAAATTGGATTTGCAGATTCACCCAGTGAGGAAAACCCTTCAGTTTTCCCAGTGAAAGGGGTAAAACAATCCAACAAAGCTTTGATTTATAAATGTATTAAATACAAACACGTGGATGTTGCAGAAGATAATTTGATTTTTTTTTTTCCCCCCCTCAAAGGACCAAACAAATTCCAGGGGCGTTGTTTAAGGGAAGGAATAAAGAATAGCTGATGATGTGCTGGTGGTTGTTGTGTGAAATATTTATATTTATATCCCCATTGGTGTTTTTTAGTCATTGAGAATTGCTAAACAGTCTTGTTCACAGTGCCTTGGGAAAAAAAAAAAAAAAAGAAAAAAAAAAAAAAGACATTTCAAGAGGAAACTTGATGGTTTAAAGTATTTTTTTTTCCCCCTCTCTTTTCACTGTCATCCAGTTTCTGTATCCAAGCTCATTCCAGAGCCTGCTGTGAGCTGCTCCTGGGAATTTGGGTGTTCCAGGTTTGTTTTGGGGCAGAGAAAAGCTCAGAGTTGTTCTGTAGCCACAGGTTCTGCTCTGGGAGCCCCAGATCCCCCCAGGACAGGGAAGGAGGAGCTGTGAAATCTTCTGTACACGAGACACTGGAAAGCTGCTTAATAAAAGCTGCAGTTCTGGGGGTTTCTTTTATTTGGATTTTTGATTTGATTCTGATTTTACACTTTTATCTCCCCTTCTGTCTCGATGGTTTCCAGCCCAGCTGCCAAAGGGGTTTTTGGTTAAGGGGTTTTCAATGGAAGTCACAAATTGAACAAAGTTAAAAAAAATGTGTATTTGTACCCACAAAAAAAAAAGTGTTTATGCCCTAAAAAAGGAGGGTTTATACCCACAGAAAGGGGGAGTTATACCCACAAAAATGTGTATTTATACCCACTAAAAGGGCGGTTTGGACCCACAGAAAGGGGAGTTTATACTCATAAAAAGAGGGGTTTCTACCCACAAGAAGGGGGTTTGTACCCACAAAAAATATCTGTCTATACCCACAAAAAGGGGTGCTTATACCCAGAAAAAGGGGTGTTTATACCCACAAAAATGTGTATTTATATCCACTAAAAGGGGGGTTTGTACCCACAAAAAGGGGGGTTTGTACCCATAAAAATGTGTGTTTATAAAAAGGGGTTTTTGCACTGGTACCTTCTGCAGTGGGTCAGAGTTTGGGAGGGTTTGGGGGATGCCAAGTGAAAACCTTCCCATAACACCAAATGGGTGTTGATAGAAAATCCAAGGAAAATTCCTCGGTGTCCTGTCCCCAGCAGCCACGAGAGGGCTCAGGATTCCCTGGGTGAGCCTGGAGATCAAACCCTGAACTTTCCCCACCCCACGGGCTGGAAAAAATTCATTTTTCCCTCAATATAACATTTGAGTGTAAACTTCAAACCTTGTTGTTTTGTGGAGGAAGAGGAAATTCATCTGGGGAGCCCCAAGAGCTCAGAAATTCTTTTTGCCCACAGCAGCCAAACTTCAGAAATAAGAACAAAAAAATTTAAATTACACCAATTTTCAATCAAATGCTCAGGTATCTCCTGATCTAGCATTGATTTCTGATATGATATCAAACATTTCCTCCTGGTTTTTTTCCAGCATTGACATTTCCCAGTCACAGAAAGCAGAATTATTGATTCTCCCCTTGGGGCTCTCTGTGTTTCAGTGCCCTGACCCCACTGAGGAAGCAGAATTTTAGGGTGACTCCCCCAATCCAGGGAGAATTTTGGGATGATCCCCCCAAGCCAGGGAGAGTTTTAGGGTGACACCCCCAGGCAGAATTTTGGGGTGAGTTTCCCCCGGGCTGGGGCTCCTTGGGGCACACCCAGGAGCCCAGGAAGGGCTGAAATTCTGGAATTCCTGAAATTCCTGGAATTCCTGAAATCCCTGCTGGGATTCTCCCTCTGCATTAAACCCCCCGAGCTCTTTGAGCTGCTCCTCCTCCCGGCTCAGGAGGATCCCGAGGAGAAGGGAAATCATTAATTCATTCATTAATTCATTCATTAATTGATTAATTAATTCATTAATTCATTAATTGTGCCCAGCCAGGTTTCCCAGGCAGGCTGACCTCCCCCAGCCCAACATTATCTGCAGCAAACAATCATCAGGGAGCGTTTGCAGCCTTTAATAATTAAGGCTTTATGAATCCCGAATTAATTAATTGTCATTTAGGGGAGGAATAAATGAATCCCATTGCCAGGGGAAGGTGTTTGGGTCCCACTGCACTTTCAGGAGGGGCAGGAGCTGCTGCTGAGCTGGAATTGTGGAGATTGGGAATTGCCAAACTCCAGGCTCAGCCATTCCCTGACACAAATTGTGCTCCTAAAATCCAAAATGCCCCCAGAGCATCAGGGCTCCTGCAAAAAGCCCAGGGCCAGGAGGGCTCCGGGCAGGGAAAGGAAATTTTCTGGAATGGGAGAGGAGGGAGCTGCTCCTCCTCAGAGCCCACCCGAATATTATTACCCTAATAATTATCCTATTATTTTTATTATTAGGATGAAAGGACCGTGCTGAGAGCCCCAAGAAATGGAAAAGAATTTTAAAATCCCAAAGGTAGGAGTGGCTGCTCTGAAACAGCTCAGGGTTGTTTTTTTTAATTCAGCAGGAGAAATCCCAGCAGGAATTTTAGGAATTTCAGCCAAGGGGAGCAGGGGATGCTGTGCTGGAAGGAGGAGAAAACCCCAAAAACTGCCTGGGCTGGTTGGGGTCACCCCAAAATTCTGCCTGGGACGTTGGGATCAGGGGTTTGGGATTGGGAAAAGGGGCTCAGGTGACTCTGGCAGGATTGTAGTGGTTTGGGTTTGCCAATGTGAGATTTTTTTTGGCTAATGTGTTAATTTAATGTAATTAATTAATTTAATTTAATAGAATTTTTTTCTTTGTAAGGATTAAGAGGAGAGCAAAGCAGGCTTAAACTTTAAAGGGTGGAAAGAAAACTTTTTTAATAGAATTAAAAGAAAAAAACGGTAAGAAATTAGAATTTTATTTTTAGAATACTCCTCTCTTCTTTATACTCTTTTTTTTTTCCTTTTTATTGACAATGTATGAGGGATCAGCAGGGGGAGAGAACCAGGATAATCCCAACCTGAAAAAGTTTTGGTGTTTTTTTTGTTTTTTTTTCCTTTTTTTCGGTGTCTCCACGTGTCCTGGGGGAAGCTGTGGCAGCAGGGCCCACGTGCAGGGGAGGTTTTTATGAATTATTGTGGAACAGCTCCCAGAAACAAACGCAGGTTGCCATGGAAGCAGCAGCAGTGACAATGTCACCTCGCTTTGGAGATGCTTCCACAACAATTCCATTTCTGTATTATTGAAACAGGCAATGGGGAAATATCCCAGGGCACAGGGACAAAATTTGGGGTCCCCTCATTGCAAGTTTGTGCCTAAAGAGGGAGAGGGCAGAGGGGGCTGCAGGTGGGGCCAAGCTGGAGTTCAGGATGCAGAAAATTCTCAAAATATTGGGGCTGGAAATTAAAGCCTGGAAAAGAACACAGGGTTTGGATTCAGAGAATTGAACACAGAATTTGAACTGGAAAAACTGAAAACAGGATTTGAATAGAGAAAATTGAACATAGAATTTGAATTGAGAAAACTGAACACAGGATTTGAATTCAGAGTATTGAACACAGGATTTGAACTGAAGCCTTGGGGAAAACTCCCAAGCTTAGGTGCTAAAAACAAGAATGGAGATTTAAAGCTTAAAGCAGATATACATTAAGTTTAAAAAGTTTAGTTATAAAGTTTAAGATCTAGAAAGAATAAAGTAGGTATGAAGGTGACAAAACAGAAAAAATCTGTGTTAGAACAGGATTGGCTGGGAAAGGTCACACTGTAATTAGACAAAATTTCTTAGGATTGGATTAGAAACATAAATATCCATAAATTTAAATTTAAAAGTATGTAAAGAAGTTTCTTCATAATAACAAAAATGCTCTTAACTAAATACCAAACACGCAGCTGTTAAACCTGACTTTATTATCTTTGTTTCCTATTATCCTTTATCAAACTTTTACATTTTACCCCAATAAATTAAACCTCATTTTCCACATGTGGGTGCTGGGCTGTCCCAGGCAGAACAGCCTGAGCTGGCTGAGGAGATGATCAGCATTAGCATTGGAGATGTTTACAATTATTATTATTATTATCTCCCAAATCTGCCCAGGCACTGCCCATCTGCTGTTCCACTGCAGCCTGGCTGCTTTTATTCCAATTTCATTTGGGCTGACACCAGGGACAGCAAAATGTGTCCCTGGGGATGCAGGGCTGGGGGGAAAAGGGTGAAAAATCGGCTTGGAGGGAGAGAAATCACATCATAAATACAGAATAAAACAGGGGAGAGGACAGAGCAGGACTGCTGAAGGGGGAAAAAGGGATTTTTGAAGGGGAAAAGTGAAGAATGGCTGTAATTCAGAAAATGTTGGACTAAGGTGAGGGTGGTGGCTGTCACACAGGTCAGGTTAAGTCCCCTGGCATCCAAATTCCCCCCATGCAGCTCTGGGCCAGGCAGAGGATGGCACAGGGACGATGGGGACGGTGCCAGCAGCTCCCTCAGGGGGTGGGGACAGCAGGGAACCTTTTCCAAAGGAAATGCACAGAACCCAGGAGATGCAGAGTGCAGGTTCTTCCTCCTCTCTGCACTTTAATTTTAATATTTCCTGCTCTACCCGGGTTCGTGCCCTGCCCCAGGACGGTTCTGGCTGTGACAAGGTTGAAATCAATCGTGATTTGTGCAGTGCTTTGATACCCTGGGCTTTGAATCCCAGCGAAAATTCCAGCACTGGGGTTTGTCCCCTCTGATTTTCAGGATGCATTAAAAGTGTGGCTGCTCCAGTTATTTCCTCTCCCAGCTGATATTTTACCCTGCTGTATTTTTATCTGTGCTGCATTATATAACAAGATGTGCTGGTGTCAATCTGCAAGCTCCAGCACTGTCAGTAAAACTAATCCAGTTTAACACGAGCCTGAGATGAGAGGCCTGAGTTCCTCGTGACAAAGAGCAGAATTAACCCAAATAAGTGATTAAAGCCCTGCTCCCTCTGCTCTTACCCTGGGACGATTCACTCCAGCCAACTTCCCCTCGCAGCTGCAGCCTCCGAGTGTGCCAGCAGAGTTTGCTCCTCGTGCTGGAGCTCCCTGAATGAAACAGGAGCTGCACGAACAGCCCTCCCTCAAGGCTGAGCCCCAAATTCCCCAAAAAAAACCAACATTGCATCAAATTCCCCCCCTAAAAACACAACATTTCCTGGGCTCGCCTGGCAAACGGCTCTGCCCGAGCTCCAGGTGTGAGGAGCAGAAATGGGGATGTGCAGAGGTGTCTCCAAGGAATGTTCCTCTGCACGTGGGCTGCAGGAAAATCTCCAAAAAACCCCAAAATCCAGCCCGTGGGGCCTGGCTGCTGCTAAAATGAATGTTGGGTGTCAAACCTCAGCTCCCCATCTCCAGCCTGCTGCTTCCTGGGTATCCCAGTGACATTCCTGCCATCCCAGTAACATTCCTGACGATCCCAGTAACATTCCTGGGTATCCCAGTGACATCCCAGCCCATCCCAGTGACATCCCAGCCCATCCCAGTAACATTCCATCCCATCCCAGCAGAATTCCAGCCCATCGTGGCAGGGAAGGACGCCGGTGATGCTGGAGCTGCTCCCACCTGCAGCCCAGAGCAGCCCCTGGCACTCTCAGATTTTTATTTGTGCAGCATTCGATGCCATCATATTGAAAATGTCCTTTCTGCAAAGCGTCTTAATTGACTCATTAACAAACCGTTAATGACTGTGGTAATTGGAGTCCTGTAAATCAGATTTATTTTATCAGGCTGCAGTGGGGGGTTGGTTTCATTCGGTCTGGGAGCCCTGGGAGGAGCTGGGGGAATTTGTGGAATTTGGGGAATGTTGGGATCCCCCTTGCCAAGCTGTGGCTCCATCAGGGCCAGTGTCACTGAGAGCACATCTGGAACCGCTGGCTTTGTTCTCTCCTGAATGAAATGTCAGCGGGAAATGGCAGCAATTGGTGTTTTTATCACCGGGAATGAGGAATTAGAGCTCAGATTTCCCTCAGGGATCACCTTGAACCACCCCAGAGGTGCTGATTCCCCATAAATGTGCCATAAATGCACTTTGCTGAGAACATGAGGAGAGAGCAAAGCCTGGATTTGCTGCCTTTGTTAATTAAAGCAGGCAGCAAACGAGCAGCCACCCTCCTGCCCCTGGCCTTGGAGCCAGGGCTGCAAGTTCCTTGTAAAGATTGCTAAAAAAAAAATTTCAGGGACAGCCCTCAGCTGGGAAAACACAGCAGCAGCGCCAAAAAAAAAAAAAAAAACAACCAAAAATTGCAGAAGAGAGCAAGGAGGTTTCCCAAAAAAATCGCTGCTCTGCAGGCTCAGGAGTCAGTGAAATAAAAATAAATCAAAATAAAAAATAAATAAATTTGACTCTGCTTCCCTGGTGCCTGGGTTTCTGCTCTGGAGGAAAACCTGGAATCCCACCCAGGGAAATGGGTGTGGAGCAGCAGTTTGGAGCTGCCTTCCTATTTTTATTTATTTATTTTTTTCCCCCATTTTAAACTGCAGTGGTGACTTGCAGGCAGCCACGTGTGACACTGGGATGGATCCAATGGGAAAACTCCTGTGGATGAGGCAGCAGAGCCCGGGGGCTCTCAGACTCTGCAATAAAACCCCCGAGGACAGGGGGACACCCCAAAAAGACAGAACAGGACAGGGGGACACCCCAAAAGGACAGGACAGGACAGGGGGACACCCCAAAAGGACAGGACAGGACGGTGGCACTTGAGGCTCTGTCCCCTTTGGTGGCCCTGGGGCAGAGCAGGGTGGGATTTATTCGGATTTATTCAGATTTATTCAGGCAGTGCTGATGCAAAATTCAGAATTGGGGAGGTAAATCCCAGCTCTGGCCAATAATTAATAATCAATAATTAATGGCAAATCTGCCTGAACTCTCCAGGCTCAGCTCATCCCTGATTTACAGAAACATTTGAGCTCAGCCTGCAAGTCCCAGGCCTGAGTGGGAGCTTCCCATGAGCAGAGATTGCAGAGATGCTCAGAGCAGGATCTGTGGAAATGTTTAAATTTGTCCCTTGCACAGCGATTTTGGGGGATTTGGGGGATTTTGGGGGATTTTTGGTGTTTTTGTGCTCTGAGCTCCAGGAAGTTTCTCCTCTCAAGCCTTGGTCCCTGAGCCCAGCTCAGATTCAAACCCGGCTCTAATGGGGACACAGCAGTGGCTCCATCCCAGTTCAAACTGGGATTTTTGGGCTCCTCTGGTGAGAGGAGCTCGGTGTGGCTGCCCTGCCCCAGCCCCAAAGCCGAGAGGGGAACGTTCAAATGGAACCAAAAAGGAGATTTTCAACCACACAAACGTTTGTGTCAATGACAGGCTTTGGGAGGCGTTAGTCTGCAAATCCCAAACACGGGGTTTAACCTCATTATTATCCTTTTAATTTCAGAAAACTTCCAGGGCCTTCATCTTCCCTCCAGTGGCGTTTTAGGATCCCCTCACAGTTTTAGGATCCCCTCACAGTTTTAGGATCCCTCACAGTTTTAATGTCCCCTCACAGTTTTAGGATCCCCTCACAGTTTTAGGATCCCTCACAGTTTTAATGTCCCCTCACAGTTTTAATGTCCCCTCACAGTTTTAGGATCCCTCACAGTTTTAATGTCCCCTCACAGTTTTAATGTCCCCTCACAGTTTTAGGGTGCCCTCACAGTTTCAATGTCCCCTCACAGTTTTAATGTCCCCTCACAGTTTTAGGGTGCCCTCACAGTTTCAATGTCCCCTCACAGTTTTAGGATCCCCTCACAGTTTTAGGGTGCCCTCACAGTTTTAATGTCCCCTCACAGTTTTAGGGTGCCCTCACAGTTTTAATGTCCCCTCACAGTTTTAATGTCCCCTCACAGTTTCTCGGTCCCCCCTCAGGGCAGGGTGGGCGTGGCGTGTCCCAGGGCGTGTCATGTGACGTCACCACTCATTTGCATGGCCCCGCCCCCGGGCTCCCTCAGCGCCGCCGCCGCCGCCGCGGAGTTGTGCGCGGGCCGGGCCGGGCCGGGCCAGGCCGGGATGGACGCGCTGCGCTCCGCGGGCCGGGCCCTGCTCCGCAGCCCCAGCGTGCACAAACCATCGTGGGCCGGCGGGAGGCACCAGAGTGAGAGCAGAGCCCGAACCGAACCCCCGCACCCATCCCGCCCGCCGCTCCCCGCTCTTTTCCCGGCTCTTTTCCCTTCTTTTCCCTGTTTTACCCCGCCCGTTCCCTCCCCTTCCTCCCAGCTCTCCGCTCTCCCCTCTCGCTTCACTTTGGGTCTCTCACGCCGCTCTTTTTGCACTTTTAGCCTCACTTTTAGCCTCACTTTTAGCCTCACTTTTCGCCTCACTTTTCGCCGCACGTTTTGCTCCGCCCCGTGCGCGCCGCTTTCCTTGCGCTGTGGGGCTCGTTGGGGCTGGCCCTGAACCCCTGTCCCTGTGTCCCCCTGTCCCTGTGTCCCCCTGTCCCTGTGTCCCCCTGTCCCTGTGTCCTCCTGTCCCCATATCCCCCGTGTCCCTGTGTCCCCCCTGTCCCCATATCCCCCTGTCCCCATATCCCCCTGTGTCCCCGTGTCCCCCTGTCCCCGTGTCCCCTTGTCCCTCTTTCCCTGTGTCCCCCATGTCCCCCTTGTCCCCCTGTCCCTCTGTCCCCATGTCCCTATATCCCCGTGCCCCCTTGTCCCTGTGTCCCCGTGTCCCCCTGTCCTCCAGCCTGACACCAGGGTTGCCCCTCCGGGCACTCCGTGACCTGGTCCCGCTGCTGGCCCCGTCCCACGATCGATGGTCCCGTGGCGAGCGGCCACGCGGGGCCGGGCGGGGCCACCGCGCACCCCCCGAGGTGACATCGAACTTGTGGCTGTCGCTGATCCGCTGTGACAGCCGGGATTAGGGATCAGCACCAGCGGGGCTAGCTGGGGGGGCCGGGTGGCCACTGGGGGGGCCGGGACCTTGCAGAGCCCTCGGTGCCCCCGGATGTCGCTGTCCCCTTTGGTGGCCGCGGTTAAAGCGCTTTATTTCCGTGCCAGCACTTGTGGTTGCCCAGGTGGCATCAAGGGGATTTGTGGCCATTGCCCGTCCTTGGCACACGAGCCCACCCGGCATCAGCCAAGGCAGCACTCCTGGGTTCTGGAAATCCAGGTTAGATTTCCTAAAATCCAGGTTTAGAAAATCCAGCATCCCACCTGTCCTTGGCCGCTCCCTGCCCCTCTCCAGGTGTGCCAGGTGAGACCCCGGCCCAGGGCCCCGCTGGCAGGGCAGGGTGTTCATGGCTTACCTGCCCTCCCACAGGGAGCCTGAGTCACCTGGGCGAGCTCCGGGGCGTGTCCAGGTGCCCCCAGCCCTGCAGGTGTGTCCAGCATCCTCCCAGCCCTGCAGGTGTGCCAGGAGCTCTGGAGTTTGGCCCCACTGGAGGCAGTGAAGCCTCAGGGCTGGTTTTTCTCTCCCATCCTTGTCCAGGGTTGTTTTTTCTCTCCTATCCCTCCCCAGGGCTGTTTTTTCTCTCCTATCCCTCCCCAGGGCTGTTTTTTCTCTCCTATCCCTCCCCAGGGTTGTTTTTTTGTCTCCCATCCCTCCCCAGGGCTCTGGGTTTTGCCTCCTGCTCCTTCAGCACATCCCAGGCTGATTTTGGCTCCTGCTGTGGAATTCCAGGTTTAGGAGCCCCCAGCTGACTCCGACCTTGACCCCACGTTTATTTATGTTTAGAACCCCCCAGCAGCTCAGGGAGGGTCTGTGGTGGTTCCCAAGGGGTTTGTA
Source organism: Sturnus vulgaris (assembly GCF_052056855.1). Taxonomy (NCBI): domain Eukaryota; kingdom Metazoa; phylum Chordata; class Aves; order Passeriformes; family Sturnidae; genus Sturnus; species Sturnus vulgaris. Next base: position 6,620,585 of record NC_142266.1, read on the forward strand.
GGTGCCCAGGTCACCTCACCTGGATCCCAGCTTAGCCCGGGCTTAGCAGCAAATCCCATTTTCTCCTCCTTGTGTAGGCGAGGCTGGGCAGGGTCAGGTCACTGCCCTGGGGGCTCCTCAAGGGTTCCTGCTCTTTGCTGTGGCCCGTGGGGAGATTTTTGGGATTTGTTTTTGCTGCAGGGGAGGCTCCCAGGTGAACACCTCTGGCTCAAGTGCTGCTGCCTCCTGTCCCAGCCCCCCCTGTGCCCCCCTGGGGGTGTCCTGGGGGGCGGCTGTGACCCCAGGAGCCCCCCTTGTGTCCCCAGAGCTGCCCGAGAACTGGACAGACACGAGGGAGACGCTGCTCGAGGGGATGCTCTTCAGCCTCAAGTACCTGGGCATGACCCTGGTGGAGCAGCCCAAGGGGGAGGAGCTCTCTGCAGCCGCTGTCAAGAGGATCGTGGCCACCGTGAGTGTCCCTGGGTGTCCCCTGGGTGTCCCTGGGTGTCCCCTGCTGGCTCTGATCTTCGGGGCAGTCTCAGTTCGAAGGGTTCCAAAGATGCAGCTCTAGAAGTGTTGGGATTTCCAGATGTGTTGGGATTGCAGCTCCAGGGGCTTTGGGGTTGCAGCTCCAGGGAATTTGGGATTTCCAAGGAATTTGGGATTGCAGCTCCAGGGAATTTGGGATTTCCAGGGGGTTTGGGGTTGCAGCTCCAGGGAATTTGGGATTTCCAGGGGGTTTGGGGTTGCAGGCAGTTGCAGCCCCTGGGGCCAGGCCAGGCTCTGGGTTGGGGCTCTCTGGGGACGTTGCTCTGTGATCAGCTCTGGCTCTGTGATAAGCCAGGGTGTGTGGGGAGGCTCTGAGCTGCTGGATCAGCCTGCCCCGGGGCTGGGTGCCCTCAGCAGGCAGGGACAGCGACTGGAGCGTGGCCAGAGCTGCTCTGGCTGTTCCTGCCCAGGATTTGGAGGGTTGGGAGGGGCAGGGAGTGGGGCAGCTCCAGTTCCACACAGAGCTACCGTCCCACTGCAGCCTCACAGGGGTGGATTTCCAACCATCCCCTGATTGCCAGCCTTCCCCCAGCACATTTCCAACCATCCCCCTGTCCCTGTCCCCTCCCCAGGTGTCCCTGTCCCTGCTGCAGGGCAGGAAAGGGTTAAGCAGTGCCCTGTGGTGACCCCAGTGTGCATCCCCAGGATCTGCTCCCACACCTTTGGGGGTTCCAGTGTTCAAATCCTGGCACTTTTTGGGGGTTCCAGTGTTCAAATCCTGGCACTTTTCCCTCCCAAAGGCCAAAGCAAGTGGCAAGAAGCTGCAGAAGGTGACGCTGAAGGTGTCACCCCGGGGGATTGTGCTGAGGGACAGCAGCACCAACGAGCTCATCGAGAACATCTCCATTTACAGGTGAGCTCTGGGGGGGCTCTCCTGGCCCTGTGCCCCGGGGCTGCTGCTCTGGGCTGCTCCTCACAGCCCCGGGAGCTGCACAGGGCTGGGGGATCAGTTCAGGGACATTTACAGATGATTTACAGACTGTCTCTTTTCTTTTCTTTCCTTTCTCTTTTATTTCTCCCTTTTCTCTCTCTCTTTTCTCTCCCTTTTTTCTCTCCCTTTTTTTCTCTCTCTCTTTTTTTTCCCTTTTCTCTCTCCTTTTTATTTCCCTTTTCTCTCTCTTTTCTCTTCCTTTTCTTTCCCTTCTCTGTCTCTCTTTTCTCTGTCTCTCCTCTCCCTGTGGTGCCATGATCTCACCCTGCCCAGCCCTGTGCCATCACCTCCTGCACTCTGGGAGGGATTTGTGCCAGCCCTGTGACATCCCCGTGCTCCCTGCTGGGCCCTGGAGCTGGGCAGCTGCTGCTGGCAGCCCAGGAGGTTTGGGAGCCTGTCCCCAGCCCGTGTCCCCAGAGCTGGTGTGTCTTGCAGGATTTCCTACTGCACGGCAGACAAGAGCCACGACAAAGTGTTTGCCTACATTGCCCAGAACCAGCTGAACGAGAGCCTGGAGTGCCACGCCTTCCTGTGCTCCAAGAGGAAAATGGTCAGTGCAGGGGGCAGCAGGAGGAGGAGGAGGGGGCTGCAGGGATGGGAGGAAGGCTCAGGGACAGCTCCTGCTGCTGTTCCCCAGCTGGATTCTTGTCCTGGCTGCTGAAATCCTCTCTGGGGTGAGGCTGACAGGACCTGGGGTGAGCAGAGGGGCAGGAGGTGTCCAGGGGCTCCAGGGACAGATTTTTTTGGTGGCATCTGTGCCCCTGCAGACCCTGCTGTGTGCCAGGGATGGGGCTCAGGGCAGAGATTGGGCTGTGGGAGAGTCTGGCTCTGCCTTTGAGGCCTCCTGGGATCCTTCCCTGCTGGTTCCAGGATGGGGACGAGAGAGAGGAGCAGAGCAGGGAGAGCCAGAGCTGGGGCTGAGCCCCCTGCCCGTGCCAGGAGGGGCTTTAGGGCAGCTCAGACCCCAAAAATCCTTCCCTGCATGGGGGATGGAATGTCCCAAACCCCCCCTGAGGGCCATCCCAGCCTGGTCCCCAGCAGCTCTGTTCACATTCTCTGCCTCTCCCAGCTCATTTTTTTTTTTTTTCCCCTTGGAGAGAATAATGGGATCCACAGGTTCTCTCTCCTTTCCTCAGTGTTTGCTCCCATCCTTGCATGGCCAAGATAAGCCTCACTCTGCAAATTAAAATTTAAATCTTCCTTCTGCTGAAAGAATTATCTCAGTGCTACATCAGCTCAGTGCATCCCCCCTCCAAGTAAAGTTCTCCAAAGCCTTTTTGTGGCAAAAACTCGGAATAATTTCCTTTTTCCTGGTCTGTAAAATGCAGGAACATCCTGCTGCTGAGGTGATCCCTGCTCCCAGACTGGGAGCCAGCCCTCCCCAGGGCAAGGTCCCTGGATGCACCACAGCTCCCAGGCACAGGCACCTCATTAATCCATATTTTTAGTTCCTGGGTAATTCTAAACAGTAGCTGGGTCTATTAAACTTGATTCAGATGTGACAGCTGAAATTGTAAACAGCTGTGAGGAGTTTCATATTAATTACCATATTTAAGGGTTGTTTTTGTTTTTTTTTTACCATAAAGCATTTGCACTTCCATCAGGGATGTAAACAGCTCTGACATTCAGATGAGCTCTCCTGTGTGCCAGCCTTAATTGGCACTGATGGCTCTGGGGCCTCCCTGCCCCCCCTGCCTGCATTTTGGGGGTGCTGAGCCCTGTCTGGGTCCCCCCCATTCCCTGGGAGCTGCCAGGTCCAGCCCCAGCTCTGGGTTTGTTCTGTTCCAGCTTGGGAAAGCAAACTCAGCCCTGAGGCTCTGGCTGTGGGGAGCATTTATCAGAGATTGCAGTGATTCCACTGATCTCAGAGATCTCAGTGGTTGATCTCAGTGGTTTCAGTGGTTGATCTCAGTGGTTTCAGTGGTTGATTCCAGTGATTTCTATGATCTCAGTGATTTCAGAGGTTTCATTCAAGCTCTCTCTGCCCCTGCAGGCTCAGGCTGTCACCCTGACTGTGGCTCAGGCTTTCAGAATTGCCTTTGAGTTCTGGCAAGCAGCAAAGGAAGGTGAGAAACCTCAGGGGTCCCTTTGCTGTTTTCCCAGCTTTTCCCCTGCCTCCCAAATTCCCAGCCCTGGAAATCCAGCCAGATTTTGGCTTTCCTGCTCCCTGCCACTGTTGGGATTTTTGCTTTCACCTTCCATGAGGTGATAAAAGCACCCTCAGCTCTCCCCATCCCTCCTCCACCCATTGCAGGCAGTGATGGGATCTCTTTTTTTGGGGGGGGATTTCCTCTTTTTGCAGAGAAGGAGAAGAGGGAAAGATCCATCCTGGCAGCAGAAGGGACGAGCAGCCCTGGCTCAGAAACTCCTGCTCATCCTGTGCCAGGTGAGGCAGAGCTGTGGGATGGGCATGGGGACAGTCCTGAGGGGTTTGGGATTGTCCCTGAAGGTTTGGGAGATGTCCCTACCCAGGGATAGGGACAGCCTGAGGGATGGGGGACAAGGTTTGGGCTCTGTGTGCTCCTCACTCCCTCTCTGCTCTGCCCACAGCAGCAGCCATGGGGACCCTGCTGGATTTGGGGGACCCTGCCAGGTCCCCCCTGGGCAGCACCGAGTCCCCAGAGCTGGACAACAGCAGCTTTGGGCCCAGCCCCTCGGTCAACAACAACGTGGTGTGGGTAAGGGACAGCCTGGGGGGGCTGCAGGGGAGCCCTGGGCTCAACTGGGACCAACTGGGACCAACTGGGAGCTCTGGGGTGCCTGAGCTGCTCAGGGATTATTCCAGAGCTGGGAGTGATCCCTGAGGGTTCAGTCCCTGATAAATGACCAGGGTGCAAAGCCCCTGGGAAATGCAGCTCCAGGGAAGTGAATGCTGCTGGTTCTGCTGGAACATTGCTCAGTGCTTTGGCACTTCACTGAGAGCTCACCTGAGTGCTCTGAAATCAGAAATCATTGCCTTGTGGTATTTACTGCTCACTAAAACCAGCTGCTGTTTCTGTTCATTGTTAGTCTTTGCTTTTCCCTGCTCCTGTTGGTGTCTGTGGGGGCTTGGGTGGTTCTTGAGTGGTCCTGAGTCCTGTGGGTTCGTTGTTCCAGGGATCTCTGAGGGATGGGGATGCAGCCCTGGGTGGGCTTAGCTGGGATTTTGGGCAGGGGGTGCCCCTGGATCCCTGGCAGTGCCCAAGGCCAGGCTGGGATCCCACCCAGACCATTCCATGGCTCTCTGGCCACCAGCCCTGGGGTCTCATCCCCACCCCAGCCCCTCTCTGCAGCCCCCCTGCCTGCTGCATTTTGGGCATTGCAGGATAATTGCAGGTTCCTTAGCCTGGAGCCTGAGCCCGAGGCTTTCCAGGTTAAACCTGAGATCAGCTCTAAGGCTGAATCAAATCCTGCAGCTTAGCAGCAATCTCCAGTCCCCCCCTGCTTACAGAGTTCTCATACTTTACTCATTAATTGCATTAAGTCTGTAAGTGCATTGCAGGATTTTGGGAATTGCCCAAAACCTTTGTCCCAAGCAGCTCCAGCTCTGGGAGCAGAGCAGGATAAAGGATCCCAGAGCTGGTTTTAATTCCCTGCTGTGTGTGCAGAGCTGCTCTCCTGATCCTGATGCACAGAAAGCCCTGGGGTCCCTCCTGGTCCCTCCTGGTGGCAGGGCAGGAATGGGTTAACCCTGGCACGGACCTGGGGGCTCGATCTGCCCGTTTGGGCATGGAGGGAAAGGGCAAAACCGCTGGGATTCACCTTTTCCCTGCAGCTGGGGCAGAGGAGGCAGATGCAGAGGAGGTGATTGAAGCACTCAGAAGCCAACAGATAATTTATTTTATTATTTTTTTTTTAATCTGAGTGCAGAGCCAGATCTCTAAATACACTTTTGTGCAGCTCTCTTAGCAACTACTTGTCTCTCTTTTTATCTCCTAACAAAGGAAATGGATGATGGTCTCGACGAGGCGTTCTCAAGGTAATTCTCATCACTCCCTTCCCGAGCTGGGCACGGGGAGCAGCCCCGGAGACTCGACTGGTGCCTGGCTTTTAATAAAGCTCCTTAATCTAATCAGGGCTGTGATCTGACCTGAGCAGCTGCCCCATCACAGCCTCAGCTGGTAATTGAAAGATAGGCTGTCAGGCTGCCTGATAAGCCCAATATTTTGTCAACCTTTTAAGGATGCAGTGTGTGATAGGGAATTGAGTTCCCCCAGCACTGGCTGGGTCTGCTCCCACTCTCCCGGGTTTTTTTCAGGCTGTTGCTCCCAGCTTCTGGCACTGGGGGCTTTGCTCTTCCCCAGGCCACAAATTGAGGCAGTGTGGCCGTGGATTCCTGGGGTTTATTCCTCTTTCCTCTCCAGATTCAAGGCTTCCCCTGCCCGTGCTCAGCACTGCAGCAAAGCCAAACAAACCCATTTCCTTTGGGGTGGCTTTTCCTGCCTGGCCTGGCAGGGCTGCTGAGGTTTCTCTGGGTCCCATCCTCCTCTTCCTCCTCCTCCTCCTCTTCCTCCCCCTGGTCCTGGGAGGTGCAGGAGGAGGGGGTGAGGCAGGAGGAGGCTTTGCAGCAGTTCCTGCTCAGCCCTTGGGGTCCTGTAGGGCTCTCAGGGGTGATTTACAGCTGAGCAGGAGCTCATGTCCTGGTTTCTGTGTTTTCCTCCTGCTCCCTGCCCCACGGGGTGATTTTGGGCTTTGTTCTGCATTGCTGAGCTCTCACATCACCCTGGGCCCTCTGGTGACTCAGGGTCTGTCCTGCTCACCCTGCAGCACTCCCCAAACCACTCCTGCCACATCACCACTCATTTCTCTTCTTTATTAAAAACTGGGGCTTCATCTCAGGCTCTTTTGGATGTTGTGCCTCCCCTGGATGAAATCCCAAATATCTGAATTAACCTCCACATTTCCCCACAGCATTTAAATACTTAAATCACACAACAACAACAACGAGCTGGGTTTTGTGAAACATCTGGGATGAAAAACTCTTCCAGCTGTTCTGGGGCTGTCCCAACATCAGCAGAGCTGAGTCCCAGCTCCAGGGGGGGAAGCTCTGCCCTGGCAGGCAGCGCCCCTGGAGTGTCCAGGCTGCACATTGCAGGGATTCCTGCAGGGATTCCTGCAGGGGAAATGCTGGGACATTCCAGCAGCAGAGCTGGGAATGTTCTGTGCCAGCCCCTGTGCTGCCTTTCCCCCTTTGCTGAGAGTTCCCAATCCACTGGGGGGGCTGGGATGTGGAGCTGGAGCTCTGGGGGTGCAGCAGGAGTGAAACCACCCAGCTCTGCCTTTCACTCTGGGTTTTATTCTGGTGTTTCCCTCTGTGTTTTTATTGTTTTATTCTGTTTGTTTTCTGGTGTTTCATTCTGTTTTCCTGTGTTTTTCTGTTTTCCTCTGTGTTTTAATTCTGTTTTCCTGTGTTTTTCCTGTGTTTCACTCTGTGTTTTACTGTTATACTCTGTTTTATTCTGTTTTCCTTTGTTTCCCTCTGTGTTTTCTTGTGTTTTTCTGTTTCCTCTGTGTTTTACTCTGTTTCACTTTGTGTTTCACTCTGTGTTCTAACCCTGTTTTATTCTGTTTTCCCGTGTTTCACTCTGTGTTTCTGTGCCCCCCCAGGCTGGCCCAGTCCAGGACAAACCCCCAGGTTCTGGACACGGGGCTGTCAGCTCAGGACATGCAGAGTGCAGAGACTCTGTCCCCTGTGGACTGGAACAAACTGGAGCCCAGCACGGCAGAGAAGGACGAGCTGTTCATGTTCTGAGGAGAGGAAAAGCTCCAGGGGATGCCACAGCCCAGTTTAGACCAAAGCTTCACCACGAGCCTAACTCGGATTTTTCTACCTTGCTTTTCTCTAAGCCACCAGACGCTTTTGGATTTTATTTATTCACGGTTTACAAAGTTGCTGGGAGGTGTGGGGAGCACCTGCAGCAGTTCCAGCTCCTCCTGGGCACCACCAAAGCCCCTCTGGGAGCATCCCCAGCCCAGGGCTGGGATGCAAAGGCAGCTCCAGGCGTTCCTGATCCCCCCAGTGTGGAGCAGACACAGCACCTGCCTGGCCAGGAGGGTTTGCAGCAGCTGCTGCCAGCGAGGGAGCAGAGAGGGAGCAGAGCTTTTGTCCCAGGGGCTGTGGCCCAGCTCTCAGTCACCCTCGGGGAATCGACGCCTTTTTAACCCAAAGACTCCAAAGTTTTGCACTTTAAAACTTGAACTGAAAGCAATGGTCCGAATTGTCAAGGTAAGCAGTGCCTGGAACTTCTCTTCAGAAGCTAATTACCCAAAAATAATTACCCAAAAAATAATTACCCACCCTGGCCATGCTGCAGCCCTGGCTCCAGGCTGACCCCTCACTCTGATGCCACTCGAGGTCCCGAAGCTCCTTTGGCTTTAAAAGCAGCAGGGGGGGAGGATTTGTTTGGCTGAATTGTGCTGGGAAGGGCAGCAGGAGCCGAGATCCTCGTTCCCAGGAGCAGTTCCTGGCTGTGCCATTAGCAAGGGCTGCCCAGCCCAGTCCTCCCCTCTCCCTGGCAGCTCCTGGGGGGCTCAGGAAGCTCCATCTCCCCCTGGGACTGAGAATCAGCAATGGAGGTATAAAGCTTATGCTAATTAAAAGATGAAGTTTAACGATCCTGAGTGGATCACTGACACCTCACAGTGTTTGTGGCCTTATGTGAAGTGTACTAATCTGTTTTATAGATTTGTAACTTGGCTTGGAAGCACTAATTCATTCCCCAGGTAGCTCTTTAGAACTCCCTTAAAGCTGCTGGCAGGAAGGGAAAAACCTTCTCTGTCAGCTGTAAGAATTCATTTAGGAAGCAGCAGAGTGACTCTGACTTAGCTTTGAGAGATTTTCCTCCCCCAGGTGTGAGAGTGAGAAGGGGTGGAGGATTTGTGGAGCTGACTCAGCAGGTGTGTGCTAAAACCTGGGCTCTGTGGATGCTGCAGAGGTGTTTGAAGCAGCTCCACATTTTGGAATTGCTGTGCCCGGGTCCTGGCAGCCCCTGGGAGTGGGGAACAGCAGAGCCTGGAGCCAGCCCTGACCCCAGCGAGCTCAGATCTGAGCACTGGGATGGACTGGGAGGATTTCTCTGTGCATTCACCTCTCTCCTTTCCTGGAGACTCCAGCAGCACATCCTGAGACTCACAACACTGTCCCTGTGTGTCTAGAGTGGGGTTTATTTTTAAAGAAAACCTGATGCTCTAAAGAATATCCTGTACTGAGGGGAATTAAAAACTCTGCCGTTTTTTTTTTTTTGAGCCTCTGTGCTGGGTGGTTTTATTTTCCCCGTGGTTCCTTTAAGGTGTGGCAGCTTCTGGTGGCTGGGTCGTGCCTGGATGGGATCAGGAGTGTCCTGGGGAGGGGATTCCAGGGGATGCTGAGGGGCTGGGGGCTGCTGGCTCTGCTCCCCCTGCCCCACATTGCTCCAGGGGGGACATGGGGGGACTTTGGTGACACAAAAGCCCTGCCTTGGAGCAGCCACAGCAGCACAGAGGTGCCAGAGTGACATCCCAGACCCCAGAGTGACATCCCAGTGTCACATCCCAGACTCCAGAGTGACATCCCAGTGTCACATCCCAGCTCCCAGTGTCACCCCCAGCTCCCATCCTGTCACCAGGCCACAGCCACGAGCCCCAGGTGTAATTAATTAATGGAATTAAATGTATAAAAATCCTGAATCTGCTCCTCCTGGATCATTTCTGCAGCGCTGTCACAAGTCAAAGTGACAGCCAGGAATAAAACATTGGCGTCTCTGGCATTTTTTATTACTTTTAATGTGCTGTCTTTTTTTTTTTTTTTTCTTCCTGTGAGTTACTGGAAATTTAAATTATAATGGTATGCTTCACTTAAAGAAAGTAGCCATAGCAACAGGAGCATCTAAATTATTGCAGGCTGATCACTTCTCTCCTGGAGTCACATCACACCTTCCAAAGGCACTCCCAGAGGTGCAGAGTTTTAATAGAGTTTTTGTTGGGTTTTTTTTTAACCTTTTTCTGCAAATAAACAAATGAACACACAGCACTTCCTCCATCAGTGCAGTGCCTGCAGGAAGATCTGAAGTGAAGAAGTGCCAGCTCAGTTTGCTGCCCAGAGAGGAGAATTTGGAATCCCTTTCTCCTCTCAGGGTTTATTCCATGTTGGACTGGAGAATTCCTGTCCAGTTCAGCTGCTGGAAATTCTCTCCTGAGCCTGCACCATCAGCAATGTTCTTTTTTCACTTCCCAGCTGGCCCTGGGTTTATTTCTATTTTATTATTTCCAGGACAAAGGGGAATGGGTTAAAGCTCAAGGAAATGTTTAGATGAAATACCAGGGGGGAATCCTGGATTTGTGGCAGTGCCCAGGCCAGGCTGGAGCCCCTGGGACAGGGGAGGTGTCCCTGCCAGGGCAGGGCTGGCAATGAGAAGATTTTTAAGCTCCTTTCCCACCCAAACCATTCCATGACCCCCCAGAAAACAACTCCAGCATCTGCTTGCCATTTCAGAGGTGATGGGTGAGAGAACACCCAGGTATTTCTCTTCCATCACTGGTGATTTTTTTGGGCTGGAGCAGTTACAGATTCCCACCCTTTAAAAAATTCCCTGACTTTAATCATGGCCAAAACCCGAGTGATGCAAACCGAGCTGTCCAACGTGAGCAACAGACCCGCTGCAAGAAACAGAAAAGCTTTTTTTTTTTTTTTTTAAATTCCAATCTCAATTATAGGAATCAAATGCGTCATCTGGATCAATAGCAGGTTGGGATTGCTCAGCCAGGAAGAGTTTGGATATAAAAAGAATCTGGGAGGCTCCCACAGGCTCGTGTGTCACTGCAAGGGGGGTGGTGACAGCGATGGCTGCAGCTTTGTCCCCTGCACAGCTCCGGGGGAGAGCAGAGCTTTAATCAGTGCAGGAACATTTCCAGCCCAGCCTGGGCTTGCCCTGCTCAGGAACAGCCTTGCAGGGATTTGCCTTCAGTGTCCTTTGGTTCCCAGTGCCCCGTGGAACATCCCCAGGTCACCACACCCTGCGATTAAAACCTGAAACATTTCCCATCGTTTCACCTTTACAGAGCAAGAGCTGATGGGCACAGAAGTGCCCGTGGCTCAGCCAGCCCGAAGGAAAACGTTAAAAGCCGGGAAAATGTGTCAGAATTCTCTGGGATTGTTTGAAAGGGAGGCTGGAAAAGGAGGGGCTGCAGCTTTTGGGAATGGGATTATTTGGGAATGGGTGACAGGAGCCAGGTGCATCTTCTGTCAGCGACTTCCAGACCAACTTTGCTCCACGTGTGAGCTAAAAACAGAGCACAGAGGGTGGGTGGTGGAACAGGGGTGAGAACGAGGCAAAAAAAATCTGCTGGACCTGCAGATCCAGCTCAGGTTTGGAAATCACAGCTCCTGTGAAATCACCTGTAATAAAGAGTGACAGGAACCTGTAATTTCGTGGTTGGTGCATGAGGCAAAGGAGGATTCCAGCGACTCTGGCAGAGCTTTATTGCTCCAGCTGGAGGCAGGAATATTCAGGAATATTTCAGGAATATTTCAGGAATATCCAGGCTCAGCTCCCTCCCAGCTGTTCCACATCAGCTCAGCTCTGCCCTGCACAGCTGGAGCCACAGCTGCCCCCAATCCACCTTCCCACCCCTCAGAGGAACCAGATAAATCCCAAAGTGAGGGCTGGGGGCTCTGGGGAGGATTTGACATCCATGGTACGAGGCTGTGCTGGGCATTTGATTCTTTAATGGGGCCAGGTTTGATTCTTCAATTGATGTTTGAGGCTGTGGTGGATCCACGGGAGTCTGGGGGGCAGTGGGTTGGCAAAATGTGATTGTGAGTGACAAGAGGCAGTGCTGGGCAGGCAGGAGCTTTGTTTTCAGGGGATGTGAGAGGCTGGCCTTTGTTTTTCCATGCCGGTTAAACAAAAGCTGTGATGGAATTGGGGAAGGTCTGTCGGAATCTGGGTCACCTGCTCCTCTGTGGTCTCCTGTTTGTATTTCCAGCTGACCTGACTCACGTCTGAGGAATGGGATGGGAGAGCTCCTGGAGCAGGAATCCAGTAAATTACTGAATTTATAATAATTTATAACAAATTACAGCCAGGTAGGAGCACCCCAGGCATTCCCAGCAGAGCTCCCTGGCACTCTGATCCTCCCCAGTTGTGCTTTTGACATCCTCACGGTGGGAGGGGGCTCAGGGGTGGGGATGGGGCAGAGCAGCACAGGCTGGAGCTGCTCCCTCCAGCCCCCTCTGCTTCCCCACGGCACAGGGAGGTGCCGAGCCCCGAATTCACCCCCTCCTGTCCCACCTGAGATTCAAACCTGGGCTTTCCCCAGAGCCAGCCCGGGCACAGGACGGGTTTGGGCTCCTCTGAGTGGCCGTGGGGAGCCCCGTGGTGGCAGCCCAGGGGTGGCCCCGGGCATCGGTGGGGGCTGGTGATGGAGGAGAGGCTGTGATGAGGATGCTGAGGGTGAGGAGCAGCCCCAGGGCTGCTCTGTGTGTCCCCGTGTCACCTCTGCGGGCTGCCCTGGCTGGAGCCCCGGGGGATGCAGGTGTGTCCTGCCCTTCCCTGGCACTGCCAGCCCTGCTGAGATGTCACCAAATCTGAGTGATTAAACCCCCCCAGAGGCTCAGGATGAGCCGGGAGCTGGGGCAGGGCCAGGCTGAGCATCCCAGCCCTGGCTGGCAGTGAAAAGGGCTCCTGGAAATGCTGATTTAAAGCTGCCTGCCCTGGGGAGCTCCAGCTTTATCTGATCTGGGCCATCCCAGGGAGGTGCTGGAGTGGTAACACAGCATCTGCACAGGAGATCCTGGCTGTGCTGACAGCCACTGACTGGGGGAATCTCTCTCAGCACCTGCTCTGCCTTTGCACACATGGCTGAGGTGTCACCTAAAAACCCAAAAATGGCACCAGAGCCGAGCTCCAGAGTGCCCCTGAGCCACCAGGGCTCTCTGAGGCCACACACAGCTCTCAAATGTGTTTTTAACAAATTATTTCGTCTCTCTGAAAGGCCTCTGCAGCCCTGGCACTGCTCTGTTCTATTCCCTGAAATCCCTACGTATTCCCTGCCATCCCAACAAAGCTTGATCCAGCAGGTGCCAAAGTCCTTTGAAAGATCAAGGAGGTGGCAGCTGCCCCTCTGTGTGACCCCAGAGCCATCAACCACTCCACCACCAGCCCTGGGCTCTCCTGCTGTCTCCAGGACTGTCCCCGAGGGTTTTTGCAGGCTGAAATTGTTCCTGTTTTATCTCAGAGCCAGCACGGGGCTGTTTGGGATGAAATGGAAAGAGCCCTGAGCAGGTTCAGGGGGAAGCCCTGGGAGTCAGCCAGGCTTGAAAGGCTGAGCTGGGTTTGCCTCGGGCCGTGCACACAGAGGCTTCTCCCAGGCTTTGGGATGCCCCTGGATGCTGCAGCTCTGTCAGAGCCCCAAACCCACCCCCACCGTGGCACTGGGGCTGTCCCACAGATGTGCAGAGGTGACCTCGCTCCTCCCTCACAGTAAAAACGAGCAATCCCAGCCTCCCTGGCCACGTCCTGCACAGCATTCCCTGTGCCCAGGGACACCAGCCTGTCCCCAGTGGCTCTGGCTCAAAAAAAACCCAAACCCTGAAGAAAATCAGTGCTGGAGTGTTGGCACTGCTCCACCTCTGGACATGTGTCCCCTCAGGTCTCACAAAAAAATTTTGGGTTTTTTTTTCTTTTTTCCTTCCCAAAGCCAGGACAGAAAGACACAACCCTGAGTCGTTAATTCCCTTCCCAGAACTCCTCAATCCCCTCCCCTCTCACATTCCTGATACCTGGCAGGTATTTTTATAATCCCATAATTGTTGTTTTCTGTGCTCCAGCCTGGCCAGAGCTTTCTCCATCTGTATGCAGTGCGTGGCTGGAGCAGCCCCTGGGAGACAGCAATAAAAACCTGTGAGCTCATGCAGCACAAACACCTCCTGTCCCCTCGTCCTGGGCACTGGGGTGAGCTCACTGCTCACCCAGCCACGGGCTGGGGACAGGGACAAGGCACTGCCCTGGCCAGAGTCTGCTGGGCTCCCTCAGGAGGCCCCAAGGAAAATGTTTTTGTTTTTTTAAGCATTGCCCTGTGTGCAGTTTTAAAGGAGGGAAAGGAAAGATGAAATCCGAGTGGGGTCTGTGGGTGCCTGCAGGAGATTTGTCATTTCATGGCATCTCGTGGAGTGATGAGCCTGAGCTGGAGACAGCAGGAAGGAAAAACATTTCCCTGTGCCACACCAGCACCACAAAATTGTTTCATCTTCTACTGACCCAGGGAAGATGGAAAGGACATTTCTGAGGATTTGGAGGATCCAAACCCCCTGTGGCAGCAGCAGCAGCAGGGGCTGTGCTGGCCCAGGGCCACCAGTAAAGGACCCTGATCAGGTACTGGGTGATACTGGGAGTGCTGGTGCTGGGCCCTGCAGGCTGTGCCCGTGTCACAGGACGGCTTTTGTGGATGCCACGTGGGACACCACACTGGCAAAGTGACAACAACTTGGGGCTGAGCTCCTTAGGCTCAGTTTAAATTTAGTGTAGACAGTGATTCATCCCAGCCAGGCTGGCACTGACCCGTTCCTCAGGTCGGGACAGATGAACTTCACCCTCAAGGTGACTCAAAAAATTCTTTTGGGCTGCAGAGAAGCCTGTCCTGATTTCAGTGCTTGCCAGGTGCAGGGCACAGCTCAGGGGGTTTGGGCTCACAGGGAAAAGCTGGGGTTGTTTTGCTTTCACCAAATTCCTCCCTGATTTATCTTCAGGTCTGCTTTGTCTGAGCTGCATTTCCTGACAGGTGAAGTCTTTGGCTGAAAATTATTCTCAGGCTTTTCCCACTTGGGATGTTGTTTCTGCAGCCATCTAAAGCTGCTCCACATTCACAGGAGCAAATTCACAGCCTTCCTCTGGCCCTCTCCTTATTTAAGCAAAATGGAACACAGGCACAGTTCTGATGAGGCTGATTTTAATGAAAAAAAAACCAGAAAAAAACCCAAAAACAAACAGAAAAGCTGCAGCCTGCTCCATTAGTCACCTGGTGTTCCAGGGATGTAATAAAGTAGAAATGTTCCTGCTCTCTCCTCCGTGCACCTTATGTTGTGTTTCTGCTTTTGTACTCTTTTTCAGCATCTTTGATATTTTCCCTGGCACACAGGAGGTGACATTGCTGAGATGGAGACCTTTACCATAATTAAGCAAGACTCCTCCTCCCCCTGTGAGATCTGGCTCCTCCACAATTCCGTGTGGGGGACTCAGAGCAGGTTACATCTGTTTTCTCACATGTGAATGGGTTTTTCTTTTTTTTTTTTCCCCTCTCGAGTGTGGCTGAGGTGATGAGCTTTGCATTGTGCAAATGTCTCTGTCCTGCCTGCTGGAATTCTCAGCAAGGCTCCTGTGCTTCCCTAAGTGTGACTCTGAATTCAGATAATTAATATCTGGCATGTAGCAATGTGGAGTGAAAGCAGCCAGAGCTGAGATCAGTGTGTGAATCTGAATTCAGAGCTTTGGGGCAACAAATATCCCATTTTCTGGGGTCTGCATGTGGTTGATTTCCTTCCCCTTCTCCCTTCTCTTTCTCCCTTTTTTTCTTTCCCCTTCTCCTTTTTTTCCCCCTTCTCCCTTTTCCCCCAGAGCCATTCTGGGAGCCAGAGGGGATTTCTGGAGTCAATTCCAGCTCTGGGGTTCATCCCACAGCCAGAACCAGGAGCATTTTCTGCTCTGACAGAGGAATAAACATCGAGGCTCTGTAAAGGATGGTCTGGAGGCTCGAGTGCAATAATTGGGCCAAACTCCTTTGCCCTGAGTGTTATCTATCACTCTGTACTTTGCTTCCTCACAGAAAGGTGGATATTGAATTCTATTTTTCTTATGCCCATTAAAAAAAAAAAAAAAGTAATTTTCTTTAAATTATGTCTTCCAGAGCTGCTAAAAAAACAAGAATCATAATGCAGCAGGACCCCCATTTCCCCAGTAATTACACTCTGCCTCCTAACTCCTTCAACAGCAATTTCTCAATTTATTTGGCTTCTGTCTGGAGCTGCAGTCACGGGCAGAGCTGGGCTCTGTCTTATTATTGCACAGACAAAATTGTCTTTAAAATGTAATTAAACATTTACCTTGAAGACAATGCTTTGTCTTCTTTAAGAAGCATAATATCTTAATTTAACCTAATCTGGAAAACCTTCCATTTCCAAGCTTTTACCTCCAAGACAATGTCATGCTAAACACAGAGCAAAACAAAAAGATTTCCTAATTTAACCTAATTAAAAGATAAGCCTCCAACTTTTCCATGGCTGCTGCCTGGAACGAGGCAGTGCAGAATTGGGTTTGCTCACAAGATTCTGTTTTATCATCCCTCTGCTTTGCTCCCTGCTGCCCATTTTTATTTATTATCCTCCTTGATGCCCCCAAATCCTCTTAGGAAGCGGAGCTGCCCAACCTTCCCCATCCTGGGCCCTTCCCTAAGCAGATCAAGGGAGCAGCACTGGAACACAGAGCTCTGCTTTGGGGTTTTGGTCCCTTGGTTTGGGGTTGGGTTTGGCTTTTTTTTTTTTTTTTTTAATTTATTTTTTGTTTGTTTTTTTGGGTTTTTTGGGTTTTGTTGTTTGTTTTGGTTTGGTTTTTTTAATGAGACAAAACCCAGCCTGCCTGGCTGTGTGAGGTTTTCCCCAGGAGAGGAGGTTTCAGGAAGGTGCAGGGATTATTTCTGTGTTTGTGTTGGCTGTGGGCAGCGATGGTGTCTGGCTGGTGCTGGTCCCCGGGGTGGCAGCGCTGCCAAAATCCATCCCTGCTCCAAGGAATGGAAGTGGCAGCTGCCTCTGGCTCTCTCCTTGTCCAAAATTTTCCTTTGTGAGCTGTGAGGAGCCTGTGGAGCATCAGTGCCAAGGATGGAGCAGCCCCATCCCTCCCTCCTCTGCCTCGTGGTCCACCTGAGGCCTTGGGTTTCAGCTTTTGTATTTTTCAATAGCCGATATAATTTATATAGCTTAATATTTCAATAGATTAGCTTGTGTATTTTCAATATGTTTCTATATTTTTTGCTGCTTGGTGTGTAACTCTGAAACTTCAAGCTGGGTGTTGGTAAATTCCCTTCACAGGGGACTTAGACAAAACAATCCTTTGCCAGCTAGAAAATCAAGGACAATTGTTACCCAAAAAACAAAAACAATGGCAAAGGGAAAGGCCGAGGGGTTGAGACTTCATAACCTGAAACTATGGTTGGATAATTGACCCAAATATGTTGATGAACCAAAACTTATAGAAGTGCAAAAACTCCTGACCAGCATCTATTTTGGATTTGATTTGGGTGTGGGTTGAATCCTGGCTGGGCTCTTGCATTTCCCAGAGTATATCCTTTGGAAGCCTTTCAATAAATACCAATTTTTTTCCTTTTAACTGTCTAGTCTCTGTTCCAGATCAGCTTTTCTGGGCACCCAGGCTGGCCTGGGGTCAAGCACAGCTCCACAATCCTGTTTTATGCCCCTTAAGAGCAGTTTTGAGGTAAAAATGACAATATTAGTGGTGTGTGTGATTGTCAGGGAGTGTGGCAGCCCCAGCAGTCAGCTCAGGGCTTTGTCCCCGTGCTTGTCGTGAGGGGGCACACACTGACACAAACACCACACGGTTTCTTTCCCTGCAGCTCCAGCTCCTTTCCAGCCTACAAAATATTCCCTTTTAGTTCTTCCAAGTTTAGTCACAGCTCTTCTCTGGTGGTTGTGTTTATCCTTTCTGGGAGCCTCGTCCTGCCCCTTTCCATCCTCCAGTTATTCCTGAGGGCCTTCAGATGCTTTCTCCTTTTTATTGCCAATTCTGCAGGTTTTTTGAGGGCATTTTTTGTAATTTATGAACATAAACCCTGATTCACCACCTCCCTCTCTGGTACGGTATTATCTCACAGGCTCACTCAAATTTACCCTGTGATCTGTTAAAGGTACGGAGCCCCTCAGGGGGGGAATCTGTGGGTAAATGGGGCCCTCAGAGCCCTCACTGTGCGTGAGTATCGGAAACGGTGACAAAAGCATCCGCCCGCCCCCGCCGAGCCCTCACGGCTTGTGGGGCCGCCGCGTGCCCGCAGCCCCTTTTTAAAGTAGCGGCGCCCCCCCCTCCGCCAATCACAGCGCGGACGGGGCGTTCCTGCGGCCAATGGGAGGCGGTGGCTGGAGGAAAGGGGCGGGGACAGCCCTCCCCAAGCTCGAGCCGCGCAACTGTGGTAAACAAGGAGGCGGAGCCCGCGGCTTCCCCGGCGCGGGCAGCGGCCAATGGGCGCTCCCAGGGTGGGACAAGCAGCCAATAGAGAGCGAGGGCGGGCAGAGCGGTGCGCGCTGATTGGCTGGCGCGGCGGCGGAGTGGCCGTTGGCGGGAGGGGCGGGCCCGGGCGCTGTCGCAGTGAGCGGCGGCGCGGGCGGGGCTCCGTGAGGGCAGCGGGCAGCGCCGCCCCGCCGGTCCCCGAGCCCGGCACGGGGGCGGGCAAAAACACAGCCTGGCAAAGGAGCTCGGTGCAGTTCGGAGCTTCCCTGCTGGATGCGCGCCTGGGCAGGGAGAGGAGCTGTCCCCTGGGGAGCGCAGCATCTTTCCTAATTGAGCGGGCACCCCTGAGCGCTGGCAGCAGCGAGGGGCTTTTGGGATGAGCGGGCAGGACTGAGAGGATTTTGCTCACTGTAGGAGCCGGAGAGGCTTGGATGTGTCCGAGGGGTGAGTAAAGAGCGCTGGGGAAGCAGAGTGGCCGGCCCGGCGGGTGTGAGGCGCTCGGGGGCAGCGCTGGCCCTGCCCGCAGCACAAGGAGCCATTTGAGGGTCGCCCGTAGGGCTTTGAGCCGGCTCCTGCTGGCTGCGGGGTCTGGGAGTTGAGCTCTGTCTCTTCTGCAAGAAGAGGATCTGGGGGGGTATGGATAACTCTAGCAGGGAGAAATTTACCGGGATTTATTAGACAAACCCAAAACCCGTAGATTTTTTTTTTTTTTTGCCTCAAGAAGCTCAGCCGGAGCCGAGCTTTCTGCTAGGCTGGGCTTGCAGCCCCATCGTCCCCAGCCCGGTGCGGGCCAAGGCAGCTCCTGGCAGAGCAGCGGAGCAGCCTCGTCCGTGCCTGCTTGCGCTGTCCCAGAGCACCCGGCCACTCCAGGGTATCCCGGGGCACCGCGTCCCTCTCGGGTGTCCGAGGGAACCGCGTCCCTCCCGGGGTTCTTTCTCCCTCTCGTCCCCCCGGCAGCACAGCCCGGCATCCCGGCGCTGGAGGGGAGATGGTGCAGAGCCGGGAGCTGCTCGCACACCGCAGAGTTGATGCCAAGTCCGGACAGAGGGAACCGATCTAGTGCGGCTGGAGGGTGGGGGACAGGCCGGGGACAAAGGCTGGTCTGCCGGCCGCATCCTCGGCGGTGCTGAATGACCGCGCTCTTGTCTCTTCGTGCCGCAGCATGAACCCACCGCCGCCCAGACACACGCACCGCCCCGGCACCGCTGCCTGAACCAGCCCCGGAGCACCGTCCGGCCGGGAACCCGCACCGGGACCAGCTCAGCCCAGCTCGGCCCGGCCCGGCCCGACCCCCGGCGGGATGCGCTCGCCGCCGCCTTCATGCGGGCAGCGGGGACGCTGAACCGCCGCTGCGCCCGGCCCGGAGCCACCCGCGTGCGGTGCCCGCTGAAGGCGGCCGGTGGTGCCCAGGGCGGGCCCCGCTGAGCCCTTGGCCGCAGGAGGTGGCGGCGGGTCCCGCCCGGCGGCCGCGATCCGGTGCCCCATGGTGCTGCTGCGAAAGCTGCCGGGCATGCCGGGCTGGCCGGCGGCGCTGGGGCTGCGGCTGCCGCAGAAGTTCCTGTTCCTGCTCTTCCTCTCGGGCCTGCTCACGCTCTGCTTCGGGGCCCTCTTCCTCCTGCCCGATTCCTCCCGCTTCAAGCGTCTCTTCCTACCCCGCCGGGCCACCGCCTCCGCCTCCTCTTCATCCTCCGCCTCCTCGTCCTCAGCCTCCTCCTCCTCCACCCGCGACACCGAGCTGCCCCGCAGCCCCCCCGCGGCCGCCGAGCCCCGCCACGCCAGCCCGGCCGCCCCGCGCCGCCTGCGGGAGAAGCTCCGCACGGCCGCCCGCATGGCCGGGCCGCCGGCCCGCACCGCGCCCGGGCCCCGGCAGCAGGTGCAGGGCGGGGAGAGCCGGGCCCGGCCCGCCAGCGCCCAGCCCCCGGCCCGGGACACGCGAGCCCCGTTCCGCTTCGACTACGAGCGGTTCCGCCGCAGCCTCCGGCACCCGGTGCGCGGCGGGCGGCGCGGAGAGGATCCCGAGACCCGCGCCCGCAGGATGAAGATCAAAGAGGTGGGTGAGGAGCGCAGGCAGAGCTCTCAGCCGTGTGTCCGCTCGGGGATACCTCCCCTCCATCCATGGCAGCCCTGCCCTCAGCTCAGTGCTCGCATCTCCCTCAGGCAGCCTTGCTTCACCTCACGGCATCGTCTGCCCTCAGTCACACATCACCTCCCTTCAGGAGTGTGTCACCTCAGCCCTCACAGCCATGTCCCCATCAGACATCACCTCCCCTCAGGTTTGTGTCCCCTCAGCCCTCACAGCCATGTCCCCATCAGACATCACCTCCCCTCAGGTTTGTGTCCCCTCAGCCCTCACAGCCATGTCCCCATCAGACATCACCTCCCCTCAGGTTTGTGTCCCCTCAGCCCTCACAGCCATGTCCCCATCAGACATCACCTCCCCTCAGGTTTGTGTCCCCTCAGGTTTGTGTCCCCTCAGCCCTCACAGCCATGTCCCCATCAGACATCGTGTCCCCTCAGTCCTCACCTGCCATCAGCCACGTCTTCCCCTCAGTCAGTCCTTGCCCCCCCTCATAGCTGTGAACCCCCTCAGATTTTGGGGCCACGTTTGTGTCCCCCCTCCATCCGTTGTCACCTCCCCTCGCAGCCATGTCCCCTCATTGCCCCCACTCCTCACCCCCATTTCTCACACGAGCTCCCTTGCTGCC